>NC_141875.1:575174233-575477263 GCF_056163025.1 Triticum urartu | reverse complement strand
ATACCACTGTTGGGTTTCGTAGTAATTTCAAAAAATTTCTTACGCACACGCAAGATCATGTGATGCATAGCAACGAGAGGGGAGAATGTTGTCTATGTACCCAACGCAGACCGACTGCGGAAGCGCTGACACAACGTAGAGGAAGTAGTCGTACGTCTTCACGATCCAACCGATCAAGCACCGAAACTACGGCACCTCCGAGTTCGAGCACACGTTCAGCTCGATGACGATCCCCGGACTCCAATCCAGCAAAGTGTCGGGGAAGAGTTCCGTCAGCACGACGGCGTGGTGACGATCTTGATGTACTACAGCAGCAGGGCTTCGCCTAAACTCCGCTACATTATTATCGAGGACTATGGTGGCTGGGGGCACCGCACACGGCTAAGGAATAGATCACGTGGATCAACTTGTGTGTTCTAGGGTGCCTCTACCTCAGTATATAAAGGACCAAAGGGGGGGAGGCTGGCCGGCCACAAGGGGCGCGCCAGGAGAGTCCTACTCCCTCCGGGAGTAGGATTCTCCCCCCCAATCCTAGTTGGAATAGGATTCCTCGGGGGGGGAGAGAGAGAGGGGGCCGGCCACCTCTCCTAGTCCTAATAGGACTAGGGGAAGGGGGGAGGCGCGCGGCCACCTTGGGCTGCCCCTTTCTCCTTTCCACTAAGGCCCACTAAGGCCCATATGGTTCCCGGGGGGTTCCGGTAACCTCCCGGTACTCCGGTAAAATCCCGATTTCACCCGGAACACTTCCGATATCCAAACATAGGCTTCCAATATATCAATCTTTATGTCTGGACCATTTCGAGACTCCTCGTAGTGTCCGTGATCACATCCGGGACTCCGAACTAACTTCGGTACATCAAAATGCATAAACTCATAATATAACTATCATCGTAACCTTAAGCGTGCGGACCCTACGGGTTCGAGAACAATGTAGACATGACCGAGACATGTCTCTGGTCAATAACCAATAGCGGGACCTGGATGCCCATATTGGCTCCTACATATTCTACGAAGATCTTTACCGGTCAGACCGCATAACAACATACGTTGTTCCCTTTGTCATCGGTATGTTACTTGCCCGAGATTCGATCGTCGGTATCCAATACCTAGTTCAATCTCGTTACCGGCAAGTCTCTTTACTCGTTCCATAATACATCATCTCACAACTAACATCTTAGTTACAATGCTTGCAAGGCTTATGTGATGTGTATTACCGAGAGGGCCCCAGAGATACCTCTCCGACAATCGGAGTGACAAATCCTAGTCTCGAAATACGCCAACCCAACATGTAGCTTTGGAGACACCTGTAATGCTCCTTTATAATCACCCAGTTACGTTGTGACGTTTGGTAGCACCCAAAGTGTTCCTCCGGCAAACGGGAGTTACATAATCTCATAGTCATAGGAACATGTATAAGTCATGAAGAAAAGCAATAGCAACATACTAAACGATCGGGTGCTAAGCTAATGGAATGGGTCATGTCAATCAGATCATTCAACTAATGATGTGACCTCATTAATCAAATAACAACTCATTGTTCATGGTTAGGAAACATAACCATCTTTGATTAACGAGCTAGTCTAGTAGAGGCATACTAGTGACACTTTGTTTGTCTATGTATTCACACATGTATTATGTTTTCGATTAATACAATTCTAGCATGAATAATAAACATTTATCATGATTATAAGGAAATAAATAATAACTTTATTATTGCCTCTAGGGCATATTTCCTTCACTTTATATACAGGGGCAGGGGGGCACCTCTAGACCCACAAGTTGATCTTCGTGATCGTTTTCTTAGCCGTGTGCGGTGCCCCCCTCCACCATAATCCTCGATAATATTGTAGCGGTGCTTAGGCGAAGCCCTGCGACGGTAGAACATCAAGATCGTCACCACGCCATCGTGCTGACAAAAACTCTTCCCCGACACTTTGCTGGATCGGAGTCCGGGGATCGTCATCGAGCTGAACGTGTGCTAGAACTCGGAGGTGCCGTAGTTGTGCTTGATCGGTCGGGCCGTCAAGACGTACGACTACATCAACCGCGTTGTGCTAACGCTTCTGCTTCCGGTCTACGAGGGTACGTAGACAACACTCTCCCCTCTCGTTGCTATACATCACCATGATCTTGCGTGTGCGTAGGAATTTTTTTAAAATTACTACGTTACCCAACAGTGGCATCCGAGCCTAGGTTTTATGTGTTGATGTTATATGCACGAGTAGAACACAAGTGAGTTGTGGGCGATATAAGTCATACTGCTTACCAGGATGTCATATTTTGGTTCGGCGGTATTGTTGGATGAAGCGGCCCGGACCGACATTACGCGTACGCTTACGCGAGACTGGTTCTACCGACGTGCTTTGCACACAGGTGGCTGGCGGGTGTCAGTTTCTCCAACTTTAGTTGAACTGAGTGTGGCTACGCCCGGTCCTTGTGAAGGTTAAAACAGCACCAACTTGACAAACTATCGTTGTGGTTTTGATGCGTAGGTAAGATTGGTTCTTGCTTAAGCCCGTAGCAGCCATGTAAAACTTGCAACAAACAAAGTAGAGGACGTCTAACTTGTTTTTGCAGGGCATGTTGTGATGTGATATGGTCAAGACATGATGCTAAATTTTATTGTATAAGATGATCATGTTTTGTAACCAAGTTATCGGCAACTGGCAGGAGCCATATGGTTGTCGCTTTATTGTATGCAATGCAATCGCCCTGTAATGCTTTACTTTATCACTAAGCGGTAGCGATAGTTGTAGAAGCATAAGATTGGCGAGACGACAACGATGCTATGATGGAGATCAAGGTGTCGCGCCGGTGACGATGGTGATCATGACGATGCTTCGAAGATGGAGATCACAAGCACAAGATGATGATGGCCATATGATATCACTTATATTGATTGCATGTGATGTTTATCTTTTATGCATCTTATCTTGCTTTGATTGACGGTAGCATTATAAGATGATCTCTCACTAAATTTCAAGATAAAAGTGTTCTCCCTGAGTATGCACCGTTGCCAAAGTTCGTTGTGCCCAGACACCACGTGATGATCGGGTGTGATAAGCTCTACGTCCATCTACAACGGGTGCAAGCCAGTTTTGCACACGCAGAATACTCAGGTTAAACTTGACGAGCCTAGGATATGCAGATATGGCCTCGGAACACTGAGACCGAAAGGTCGAGCGTGAATCATATAGTAGATATGATCAACATAGTGATGTTCACCATTGAAAACTACTCCATTTCACGTGATGATCGGTTATGGTTTAGTTGATTTGGATCACGTGATCACTTAGAAGATTAGAGGGATGTCTATCTAAGTGGGAGTTCTTAAGTAATTTGATTAATTGAACTTAAACTTATCATGAACTTAGTACCTGATAGTATTTTGCTTGTTTATGTTGATTGTAGATAGATGGCTCGTGCTGTTGTTCCGTTGAATTTTAATGCGTTCCTTGAGAAAGCAAAGTTGAAAGATGATGGTAGCAATTACACGGACTGGGTCCGTAACTTGAGGATTATCCTCATTGCTGCACAAAAGAATTACGTCCTGGAATCACCGCTGGGTGCCAGGCCTGCTGCTGAGGCAACTGACGACGTTAAGAACGTCTGGAAGAGCAAAGCTGATGACTACTCGATAGTTCAATGTGCCATGCTTTACGGCTTAGAACCGGGACTTCAACGACGTTTTGAATGTCATGGAGCATATGAGATGTTCCAGGAGTTGAAGTTAATATTTCAAGCAAATGCTCGGATTGAGAGATATGAAGTCTCCAATAAGTTCTATAGTTGCAAGATGGAGGAGAACAGTTCTGTCAGTGAGCATATACTCAAAATGTCTGGGTATAATAATCACTTGATTCATCTGGGAGTTAATCTTCCGGATGATTGCGTCATTCACAGAATTCTCCAATCACTTCCACCTAGCTACAAGAGCTTCGTGATGAACTATAATATGCAAGGGATGGATAAAACAATTACCGAGCTCTTCGCAATGCTAAAAGATGCGGAGGTAGAAATCAAGAAGGAGCATCAAGTGTTGATGGTCAACAAGACCACTAGTTTCAAGAAAAAGGGAAAGGGGAAGAAGAAGGGGAACTTCAAGAAGAACAGCAAGCAAGTTGCTGCTCAAGAGAAGAAACCCAAGTCTGGACCTAAGCCTGAAACTGAGTGCTTCTACTGCAAGCAGACTGGTCACTGGAAGCGGAACTGCCCCAAGTATTTGGCGGATAAGAAGGATGGCAAGGTGAACAAAGGTATATGTGATATACATGTTATTGATGTGTACCTTACTAGAGCTCGCAGTAGCACCTGGGTATTTGATACTGGTTCTGTTGCTAATATTTGCAACTCGAAACAGGGACTACGGATTAAGCGAACACTGGCGAAGGACGAGGTGACGATGCGCGTGGGAAATGGTTCCAAAGTCGATGTGATCGCAGTCGGCACGCTACCTCTACATCTACCATCGGGATTAGTATTAGACCTAAATAATTGTTATTTGGTGCCGGCGTTAAGCATGAACATTATAT
The DNA here is from genome assembly GCF_056163025.1 of Triticum urartu. NCBI lineage: Eukaryota > Viridiplantae > Streptophyta > Magnoliopsida > Poales > Poaceae > Triticum > Triticum urartu. The sequence continues at coordinate 575,472,731 of NC_141875.1, read as the reverse complement.
CTGGATTTGTTTGATGCGAGACGGTTATTCATTTAAATCAGAGAATAATGGTTGTTCTATTTATATGAGTAATATCTTTTATGGTCATGCACCCTTGAAGAGTGGTCTATTTTTGATGAATCTCGATAGTAGTGATACACATATTCATAATGTTGAAGCCAAAAGATGCAGAGTTGATAATGATAGTGCGACTTATTTGTGGCACTGCCGTTTAGGTCATATCGGTGTAAAGCGCGTGAAGAAACTCCATACTGATGAACTTTTGGAACCACTTGATTATGAATCACTTGGTACTTGCGAACCGTGCCTCATGGGCAAGATGACTAAAACGCTGTTCTCCGGTACTATGGAGAGAGCAACAGATTTGTTGGAAATCATACATACAGATGTATGTGGTCCAATGAATGTTGAAGCTCGTGGCGGATATCGTTATTTTCTCACCTTCACAGATGATTTAAGCAGATATGGGTATATCTACTTAATGAGACATAATTCTGAAACATTTGAAAAGTTCAAAGAATTTCAGAGTGAAGTGGAAAATCATCGTAACAAGAAAATAAAGTTTCTATGATCTGATCGTGGAGGAGAATATTTGAGTTACGAGTTTGGTGTACATTTGAAAAATTGTGGAATAGTTTCGCAACTCACGCCACCCGGAACACCACAGCGTAATGGTGTGTCCGAACGTCGTAATCGTACTTTACTAGATATGGTGCGATCTATGATGTCTCTTACTGATTTACCGCTATCGTTTTGGGGTTATGCTTTAGAGACGGCCGCATTCACGTTAAATAGGGCACCATCAAAATCCGTTGAGACGACGCCTTATGAACTATGGTTTGGAAAGAAACCAAAGTTGTCGTTTCTTAAAGTTTGGGGCTGCGATGCTTATGTGAAAAAGCTTCAACCTGATAAGCTCGAACCCAAATCGGAGAAATGTGTCTTCATAGGATACCCAAAGGAGACTGTTGGGTACACCTTCTATCACAGATCCAAAGGCAAGACATTCGTTGCTAAGAATGGATCCTTTCTAGAGAAGGAGTTTCTCTCGAAAGAAGTGAGTGGGAGGAAAGTAGAACTTGACGAGGTAACTGTACCTGCTCCCTTATTGGAAAATAGTACATCACAGAAAACTGTTTCTGCGACATCTATACCAATTAGTGAGGAAGCTAATGATGTTGATCATGAAACTTCAGGTCAAGATACTACTGAACCTCGTAGATCGACCAGAGCGAGATCCGCACCAGAGTGGTACGGTAATCCTGTTCTGGAAATCATGCTACTAGATCATGATGAACCTACGAACTATGAAGAAGCGATGGTGAGCCCAGATTCCGCAAAGTGGCTAGAAGCCATTAAATCTGAGATGGGATCCATGTATGAGAACAAAGTATGGACTTTGGTTGACTTGCCCGATGATCGGCAAGCAATTGAGAATAAATGGATCTTCAAGAAGAAGACTGACGCTGATGGTAATGTTACTGTCTACAAAGCTCAACTTGTCGCAAAAGGTTTTCGACAAGTTCAAGGGGTTGACTACGAAGAGACCTTCTCACCCGTAGCGATGCTTAAGTCTGTCCGAATCATGTTAGCAATAGCCGCATTTTATGATTATGAAATTTGGCAGATGGATGTCAAAACTGCATTCCTGAATGGGTTTCTGGAAGAAGAGTTGTATATGATGCAACCGGAAGGTTTTATCGATCCAAAGGGAGCTAACAAAGTGTGCAAACTCCAGCGATCCATTTATGGACTGGTGCAAGCCTCTCGGAGTTGGAATAAACGCTTTGATAGTGTGATCAAAGCATTTGGTTTTATACAAACTTTTGGAGAAGCCTATATTTACAAGAAAGTGAGTGGGAGCTCTGTAGCATTTCTGATATTATATGTGGATGACATATTACTGATTGGAAATGATATAGAATTTTTGGATAGCATAAAGGGATACTTGAATAAGAGTTTTTCAATGAAAGACCTCGGTGAAGCTGCTTACATATTAGGCATAAAAATCTATAGAGATAGATCAAGACGCTTAATTGGACTTTCACAAAGCACATACCTTGACAAGATTTTGAAGAAGTTCAAAATGGATCAAGCAAAGAAAGGGTTCTTTCCTGTGTTACAAGGTGTGAAGTTGAGTTAGACTCAATGCCCGACCACTGCAGAAGATAGAGAGAAAATGAAAGATGTTCCCTATGCTTCAGCCATAGGCTCTGTCATGTATGCAATGCTGTGTACCAGACCTGATGTGTGCCTTGCTATAAGTTTAGCAGGGAGGTACCAAAGTAATCCAGGAGTGGATCACTGGACAGCGGTCAAGAACATCCTGAAATACCTAAAAAGGACTAAGGATATGTTTCTCGTATATGGAGGTGACAAAGAGCTCAACGTAAAAGGTTACGTTGATGCAAGCTTTGACACTGATCCGGACGATTCTAAATCGCAGACCGGATACGTGTTTACATTAAACGGTGGAGCTGTCAGTTGGTGCAGTTCTAAACAAAGCGTCGTAGCGGGATCTACATGTGAAGCGGAGTACATAGCTGCTTCAGAAGCAGCGAACGAAGGAGTCTGGATGAAGGAGTTCATATCCGATCTAGGTGTCATACCTAGTGCATCGGGTCCAATGAAAATCTTTTGTGACAATACTGGTGCAATTGCCTTGGCAAAGGAATCCAGATTTCACAAGAGAACCAAGCACATCAAGAGACGCTTCAATTCCATCCGGGATCTAGTCCAGGTGGGAGACATAGAGATTTGCAAGATACATACGGATCTGAATGTTGCAGACCCATTGACTAAGCCTCTTCCACGAGCAAAACATGATCAGCACCAAGGCTCCATGGGTGTTAGAATCATTACAGTGTAATCTAGATTATTGACTCTAGTGCAAGTGGGAGACTGAAGGAAATATGCCCTAGAGGCAATAATAAAGTTATTATTTATTTCCTTATAATCATGATAAATGTTTATTATTCATGCTAGAATTGTATTAATCGGAAACATAATACATGTGTGAATACATAGACAAACAAAGTGTCACTAGTATGCCTCTACTAGACTAGCTCGTTAATCAAAGATGGTTATGTTTCCTAACCATGAACAATGAGTTGTTATTTGATTAACGAGGTCACATCATTAGTTGAATGATCTGATTGACATGACCCATTCCATTAGCTTAGCACCCGATCGTTTAGTATGTTGCTATTGCTTTTCTTCATGACTTATACATGTTCCTATGACTATGAGATTATGTAACTCCCGTTTGCCGGAGGAACACTTTGGGTGCTACCAAACGTCACAATGTAACTGGGTGATTATAAAGGAGCATTACAGGTGTCTCCAAAGGTACATGTTGGGTTGGCATATTTCGAGACTAGGATTTGTCACTCCGATTGTCGGAGAGGTATCTCTGGGGCCCCCTCGGTAATACACATCACATAAGCCTTGCAAGCATTGTAACTAAGATGTTAGTTGTGAGATGATGTATTACGGAACGAGTAAAGAGACTTGCCGGTAACGAGATTGAACTAGGTATTGGATACCGACGATCGAATCTCGGGCAAGTAACATACCGATGACAAAGGGAACAACGTATGTTGTTATGCGGTCTGACCGATAAAGATCTTCGTAGAATATGTAGGAGCCAATATGGGCATCCAGGTCCCGCTATTGGTTATTGATCGGAGACATGTCTCGGTCATGTCTACATTGTTCTCAAACCCGTAGGGTCCGCACGCTTAAGGTTACGATGACAGTTATATTATGAGTTTATGCATTTTGATGTACCGAAGTTAGTTCGGAGTCCCGGATGTGATCACAGACACGACGAGGAGTCTCGAAATGGTCGAGACATAAAGATTGATATATTGGAAGCCTATGTTTGGATATCGGAAGTGTTCCGGGTGAAATCGGGATTTTACCGGAGTACCGGGAGGTTACCGGAACCCCCCGGGAACCATATGGGCCTTAGTGGGCCTTAGTGGAAAGGAGAAAGGGGCAGCCCAAGGTGGCCGCGCACCTCCCCCCTTCCCCTACTCCTATTAGGACTAGGAGAGGTGGCCGGCCCCCTCTCTCTCTTCCCCCCCCCACCGAGGAATCCTATTCCAACTAGGATTGGGGGGGGGGGATCCTACTCCCGGAGGGAGTAGGACTCCTGGCGCGCCCCTTGTGGCCGGCCAGCCTCCCCCCCTTTGGTCCTTTATATATTGAGGTAGAGGCACCCTAGAACACACAAGTTGATCCACGTGATCTATTCCTTAGCCGTGTGCGGTGCCCCCAGCCACCATAGTCCTCGATAATACTGTAGCGGAGTTTAGGCGAAGCCCTGCTGCTGTAGTACATCAAGATCGTCACCACGCCGTCGTGCTGACGGAACTCTTCCCCGACACTTTGCTGGATCGGAGTCCGGGGATCGTCATCAAGCTGAACGTGTGCTCGAACTCGGAGGTGTCGTAGTTTCGGTGCTTGATCGGTTGGATCGTGAAGACGTACGACTACTTCCTCTACGTTGTCTCAGCGCTTCCGCAGTCGGTCTGCGTTGGGTACGTAGACAACACTCTCCCCTCTCGTTGCTATGCATCACATGATCTTGCGTGTGCGTAGGAAATTTTTTGAAATTACTACGAAACCCAACATAAAGGAGCAAGGGGGGAGGCCGACCGGCCCTTGGGGCACGCCAAGGAGGGGGAGTCCTCCTCCTAGTAGGAGTAGGACTCCCCTTTCCTAGTCCAACTAGGAAGAGAGAAGGGGGGAGGAAAGAGAGGGAGAGGGAGAGGGAAAGAGGGGCCACGCCCCCTCCCCTAGTCCAATTCGGACTCCCCATGGGATGGGGCGCGCCACCTCCTGGGCTGCTGCCCTCTCTCTCCCCTCAGGCCCACTAAGGCCCAATACTTCCCCGGGGGGTTCCGGTAACCCTTCCGGCACTCCGGTTTTCTCTGAAATCATCCGAAACACTTCCGGTGTACGAATATAGCCGTCCAATATATCGATCTTTATGTCTCGACCATTTCGAGACTCCTCGTCATGTCCGTGATCATATCCGGGACTCCGAACAACCTTCGGTACATCAAAATATATAAACTCATAACGAAATTGTCATCGTAATGTTAAGCGTGCGGACCCTACGGGTTCGAGAACAATGTAGACATGACGGAGACACGTCTCCGGTCAATAACCAATAGCGGAACCTGGATGCTCATATTGGTTCCTACATATTCTACGAAGATCTTTATCGGTCAGACCGCACAACAACATACGTTGTTCCCTTTGTCATCGGTATGTTACTTGCCCGAGATTCAATCGTCGGTATCTCAATACCTAGTTCAATCTCGTTATCGGCAAGTCTCTTTACTCGTTCCGTAATACATCATCTCGCAACTAACTCATTAGTTGCATTGCTTGCAAGGCTTAAGTGATGTGCATTGCCGAGAGGGCCCAGAGATACCTCTCCGACAATCGGAGTGACAAATCATAATCTCGAAATACGCCAACCCAACATGTACCTTTGGAGACACCTGTAGAGCACCTTTATAATCACCCAGTTACGTTGTGACGTTTGGTAGCACACAAAGTGTTCCTCCGGTAAACGGGAGTTGCATAATCTCATAGTCACAGGAACATGTATAAGTCATGAAGAAAGCAATAGCAACATACTAAACGATCGGGTGCTAAGCTAATGGAATGGGTCATGTCAATCACATCATTCTCCTAATGATGTGATCCCGTTAATCAAATGACAACACATGTATATGGTTAGGAAACATAACCATCTTCGATTAACGAGCTAGTCAAGTAGAGGCATACTAGTGACGTTTAGTTTGTCTATGTATTCACACAAGTATTATGTTTCCGGTTAATACAATTCTAGCATGAATAATAAACATTTATCATGATATAAGGAAATAAATAATAACTTTATTCTTTCCTCTAGGGCATATTTCCTTCACCTCTTGCCTTGTTGGAGAAGGAAAGGGGAAGGGGGGAAGGGGGGAAGAGGAAAGGGGGGCGCCCCCCCTTCCTTGTCCTATTCGAACTAGGGGGAGGGGGCGCGGCCTGCCCTGGCCGGCCCTCCTCTTCTCCCTTAGGGACCATGTAGGCCCATTAACCCCCGGGGGGTTCCGGTAACCCGCGGTACTCCGGTAAAATCCCGATTTCACCCGGAACGTTTCCGATATCCAAATATAGGCTTCCAATATATCAATCTTTATGTCTCGACCATTTTGAGACTACTCATCATGTCCGTGATCACATCCGGGACTCCAAACAACCTTCGGTACATCAAAACACAAAAACCTTAATTACGATCGTCACCGAACTTTAAGCGTGCGGACCCTACAAGTTCGAGAACTATGTAGACATGACCGAGACACATCTCCGGTCAATAACCAATAGCGGAACCTGGATGCTCATATTGGATCCTACATATTCTACGAAGATCTTTATCGGTCAGACCGCATAACAACATACGTTGTTCCCTTTGTCATCGATATGTTACTTGCCCGAGATTCGATCGTCGGTATCTCAATACCTAGTTCAATCTCGTTACCGGCAAGTCTCTTTACTCGTTCTGCAATACATCATCCTGCAACTAACTCATTAGTTGCAATGCTTGCAAGGCTTATAGTGATGTGCATTACCGAGTGGGCCGAGAGATACCTCTCCAATAATCGGAGTGACAAATCCTAATCTCGAAATACGCCAACCCAACAAGTACCTTCGGAGACACCTGTAGAGCACCTTTATAATCACCCAGTTATGTTGTGACGTTTGGTGGCACACAAAGTGTTCCTCCGGTAAACGGGAGTTGCATAATCTCATAGTCATAGGAACATGTATAAGTCATGAAGAAAGCAATAGCAACAAACTAAACGATCAAGTGCTAAGCTAACGGAATGGGTCAAGTCAATCACATCATTCTCCTAATGATGTGATCCCGTTAATCAAATGACAACTCATGTCTATGGTTAGGAAACATAACCATCTTTGATCAACGAGCTAGTCAAGTAGAGGCATACTAGTGACACTATGTTTGTCTATGTATTCACACATGTATTATGTTTCCGATTAATACAATTCTAGCATGAATAATAAATATTTATCATGATATAAGGAAATAAATAATAACTTTATTATTGCCTCTAGGGCATATTTCCTTCAAAGAAAGTAATAGCAACAAACTAAACGATCAAGTGCTAAGCTAACGGAATGGGTCATGTCAATCACATCATTCTCCTAATGATGTGATCCTGTTAATCAAATGACAACTCATGTCTATGGTTAGGAAACATATCCATCTTTGATCAATGAGCTAGTCAAGTAGAGGCATACTAGTGATACTCTGTTTGTCTATGTATTCACACATGTATCATGTTTCCGGGTAATACAATTCTAGCATGAATAATAAACATTTATCATGATATAAGAAAATAAATAATAACTTTATTATTGCCTCTAGGGCATATTTCCTTCACTTTAAACACAAGCTCTGTCCTGATGGTATCCTTGATCGCTACAAAGCGCGATGGGTCGTTCGTGGTTTCCGGCAGCGTGCTGGCATCGACTTCACCGACACCTTTGCTCCGGTCGTCAAGCCCGACACGATACACACGGTTCTCCACTTTGCGGTCTCCCGTGCTTGGCCGGTGCACCAGATGGACGTCTCCAACGCCTTCCTCCATGGTCACCTCGAGGAGGAGGTCTTCTGCCAGCAGCCCGTCGGGTTTGTTGACCCAGTGCTTCCCGACCACGTGTGCCTACTTTCACGGTCCTTGTACGGACTCAAGCAGGCTCCGCGCGCTTGGTACCAGCGCATCACGGCGTTTCTCCACCAGCTTGGGTTCCGCTCTACCCGCTCGGACGCCTCGCTCTACGTCTATCATCAGGGCTCTGACACGGCCTACTTGTTGCTCTATGTCGACGACATCATTCTGACGGCATGTACGGCTGACCTCCTCAGTCAGCTCACAGCTCGTCTTCGTGCTGAGTTCGCCATCAAGGACTTGGGTCCTTTGCACTACTTCCTCGGTGTCGAGGTGGTGCGCCGTCTGGATGGCTTCTTTCTTCATCAGCGGAAGTATGCTCATGAGCTCCTGGAGCGCGCCGGCATGCTTAACTGCAAGCCCGCCGCTACGCCTGTTGATACGAAGGCCATGCTTTCTGCCACGGATGGTTCTCCTGCTTCGGATGCTGCTTTCTATCGGTCTATCGTTGGTGCTCTCCAGTACCTCACTCTGACTCGACCGGACATCCAGTATGCCGTGTAGCAGGTGTGTCTTCATATGCATGCTCCTCGAGACGTTCACTGGGCTGTCGTCAAGCGGATTCTCCGCTATATCTGTGGCACTATGGATCTTGGCGTCACGCTTCACGCCTCCACCGACACCGCCCTCACCGCCTACTCCGATGCAGACTGGGCAGGCTGCCCTGACACTCGTCGCTCCACTTCTGTCTATTGTGTCTATCTTAGACCCTCACTCATCTCGTGGTCGTCCAAGCGGCAGCCTACGGTCTCTCGTTCCAGTGCTGAGGCTGAGTATCGTGCGGTGGCCAACGCCGTCCCTGAGTGTTCGTGGCTTCGCCAGCTGCTTCAGGAGCTCTCTTGCCCTATTGACCGTGCCACGGTGGTCTACTGTGACAACGTCTCGGCGGTATACCTCTCCGCTAACCGCGGGGCATCATCGACGGACCAAGCATATTGAGTTGGATATTCATTTTGTTCGGGAATAGGTGGCCCTTGGCCATATTCGTGTTTTACATGTCCCTACTTTCCAACAATTTGTCGATATCATGACCAAGGGCTTGCCTACGGCGTCATTTGAGGAGTTCCGGTCTAGTCTTTGCGTCAGCCGCGGTGCCGCTTCGACTGCGGGGGGGTGTTGAGTATATGTGTTATGTGCATATTGTGTATTGGGCCTGCCTCCTAGTTCCTTGTATAGTTGAGGTTCGTGGCCCACCTTTGTACATCATATATACGTGCCTATGCACGAAGAGCAATACAGCGTGCAATCATAATCTCATACATTGAGGAATCTGTACCTACATTCTAAAAGCCTCTTTAAGATTCAGGCAAAACTATCCTACTCACCCTGCCGCAAGGTGGGTAAAAATCGACTTTTTCACATCCATGGTCTAACTACTAGGTTTTTGGACGATACATGGCCCAGGAAACGCGACTAGCCATGCAATATCCATCCGTGCCTCTATCAAATTGTGAAGTGAAAAAGCTGTCTCCATTACTTCTGTGACGAGTCAGTTGTCGTTAAATGTTGCCTTTCGGAGACTGCTACTTGGTAAAAAAAATAGACAGATTGGTTAAATCTTGTTGAAAGGTTGATGATGGCCAACCTTCACAGGAATCAGACACATTTTGCTGGAAGTTAACATCCCCATAGTTTTCTCCTGACGACACGTGCATGACTAACCGGGGAAGCAATGGTGCCGCTGTTGGCATCAAGGCCCGAATGGAGCACGACAGCTCAAGCACCCCACGGTTGACGGAGAGAAGAAGAACGGACGGGCCCAAAACAAATGTCACAAGGAAAGGAACATGAACCGGGAAAAGGCAACATACACAGAAGCGGAGTGACACACGAAACGCCGCTCCTAGTCTCGACGGCAAAGTGAATTGACTGACGTGCAGCATCTACGGCAGCTAGGCCGCCCACATGCTCGACGGTCACCGGGAAGGTTAGGCCAGCATCACTCACCATGTGCCAATCCCGGCGCCGATGAGTCGCGAACACGAAGCCATTGACTGGCCGAAGCACCGCGGCGGCGATGAGTGATGAGCACGAAGCCATTGGCTGGCCGAACGCCGCGCCGCGCTGCGGTGGCACGGCGCCAAAACCTGTCGAGTCCGCAGCCGCAAAGCGGAGCCTAGGTGGCTGTGGCGCGGAAACCGGCCACACAAACCTGCGGGCGTCCACAGAAACGGCAAGTGTCCGATGCAACGTCGGCTGAGATTTCCTCATCCGTCACCTTCGATCGCCGTCGTCCTGCGCCTCGACCGACGGGTGGCCGTCCTGAAGGCATGTGCGGCGGCCAATGAGCTGGAACGTCGGTGAGCGGCTACATCAAGGAGGTTGCGGCCACATGCATGGTCCTGGGAGGCCGGCGCATAGATAGCGTGGGCTTCATTCGGTTCTGAATCTGGTCGTGTCAGGCTCCGTATGGGACACAGCAGAGCCAAACATTTTATCATTTTCAAGGATCCACCGTCAACATGTTGCGAGCCTCATCAATTCATGAGCGTGAAATTTGGCTTTGGCGCCATCGCCTGGGCGGCCCCGCCTGATCCTTATCAGTTCATCGTCTCGCCGATGATGATCTTTGTTAACATTTTAAAGCGGTAGATCAAAGAGCTCCCTCAGAACAATTACGGTCGCTGTCGATGGAGGCTGAACATGAATGTCACCATCTTATCCCCGGGAAAAATCAGTAGGAGCATGCATGCGCCCGTCTCGGGCTGATTCAGATGCGGACAAGGGACGAGTTGGAATTTGGGGGAATTATAGTAAAAACTATTGCTAACGAATTCTGACTTTCAGATTTAAATACAGGTGCCGTGTTTGTTCATGGCTGATACGTCAGTGGGGAGGCTGATTAGTGCGATGACATATGATCGTCTGACCGTTTCTGTTTTGTTTTGTCAAATGAAAGTTTATGCTCGGTTCATACTTTTCACAATGACATGCGGGTTTGACCAGCGTATAATTTTCTTTTCAACACAGTCCAATCACGGATGTTTACATACACTCAACATTATGAACGTACCCATACACACCTTATCTCTATGAGCACCTCCAAGATGCTAAGATAACGAGGTCGACCGGAACATCTTCTCCCACTTGAACAAACATCTCCGAAAAAACTGAAATAAATCCAGAAAAATGCGAGCACCAGTGCCAAGTTTAAGACTTAGACCCTCGTGGGCTGGTTCCACCACAAAAGAAAACTAAGCATAGAGCTACACTCAGTTTGCAATACTCTAATGGGTGTGACTAGCTCTTATCTATGTGAGAATTAAACAAGTCTCACCTAACTCTTGCACCATTTGATTTTACGCATTTTTTGTGAATTTTTCGTTTTTAATTAATAAAATGATATAGGTGATGTTTTTGCGATGGAAAATGATAGAGGTGTTAGACGAGATTTTGTTAATTCTCGTGTAAATGAGTATTAGGAAATTCGTACTCTAACTTTTTTGAACTGTAATTCATACTCTAATTCTGAAAAGGTCATTCACATGTGTCACTTGATTGAAAGGAGATTCTAGAAAGCTAAAATGAACGAAACGAAAGAACAAGTTAATTAAGTGCAGATGGAGTAATCAATTGTTTTCAAGGGTATGTGTGCACTTAGAGATTGGTTATTGTGCAAAAAATTTGATCAAAGATATTTCATAGGAAGTTAGAGAACTTTTTGTCTATAAGGTTTGTTTGATTTATAGTCAAGGTTTAATGTAGCCCTAGTTGTAAGCGAGGTGTTTGACCTTCATTCATCATCTAGGAGGTGTTTTAAACGCCGTGCGGCCTTGGTGGTTGTACAACTTTCACCATCAAAGGTCTGTTTGAGATGTTCTGTGCATACAAACACCAATTAAAATATTTGAATGAGTAAATCGTCAGCTATTGTTCATTGGAATATTTCTATTTCGGCATGTAGCGTGCTATGGCATCATTTCTCGTCGGGTGGACAACTTTGTACTTGCCCCCACATAGACTTTAGCTTATTCCTAGGCAAGGCGTTTAGGCACTTCATAATTGTGCCTAAGTGTTACGTATGTGTTCTCTTTTTCAATGGAGTTTATATAATTGCAAACCATAAAAATGTCAACTTTGGTCCAGTTGCATGTAATTTCACAAAAGTCCTGTTGAGCCATGTTTTCATAATGATTGGGGCATGCACCTCATCTTTAGGAGAGTTTTTATTACACATTCACGTCTTTTCAATTCCTCTACCATTCAACATAGCATGACATCAGAACCATATGTTTATGAACCAAAGAGGCCAAGCTAAGGCGAGCCAATCCTCTCATGTTATCTATATATAGTTGACAAGAAAATAACTTATATGTCATGATACCGATGTCACTTCTTTACAAATATTCTTTTTTTAAGAAGTATTTCGTTTACTCTGTACCCATGAACGGGGGGGGGGGGGGGGGGGGGATTATGGAAGTCTTTCCTTCCTCTCGAGAAAAAACACATGACTAGGCTTTCCCGTGCAGCTGCCTCTACCTCCAGGTTCCTTCCAGAAAGGTGGAGGGAACCCCAATGTGTTTGGTCTTGGAGTTTGGGTTGTCGTAGTTGTAAGGGCATATTTATCCCTTAGTTGTTTTTGTGATTGATGTCAATGCTTTTGCGGACTAATCATGTGCATTGAGTGTTTCAGACTTTTCATCACTAGGCACAAGACGATTTGGTGCCCCTCGAAGACTATTAAAGACGGCGTTTCTCTACGTTTCTTTTCGGTGGATTTGAGTCGTAGGAAAGCCGTACTATTAAGAGGGGGTCCTCTTTGGAAAGGTTTGGGTGGAATCACCACGTACACGTCTACTCCTTTGCACCGTCTTTCCTTTGGCACTTTGGAGCATCCTCCGTCTTTTCGTGTCTATGCAAAATGTCGTGTTTGCTGAACTGGGGCATGCGGTAGTACTGCTCCTAGGAGCGGTAGTACTGCTCTGGTGCAGTAGTACCGCAAGTGCCCACGGTAGTACCGCTTCCTTGGAGCGGTAGTACTGTGGCCTCAGGCCAGACGCTGCTGTTATTGCGGTAGTAGGGGTGGATGTAATTTTTTTTACATCCGTGCCCTACGCGGTAGTACCGCGCCAGGTGCGCGGTAGTACCGTGCGCTCTGGCCAGGCTCAGCAGCTTGCGCGGTAGTAGGAGCGGATGTAATTTTTTACATCCGCACCACGCGCGGTAGTATCGCTCCTTGCTTGCAGTACTACCGTGTCGGATTTTTGCATAGATCTCAACTCAGCGGAAGTTGCCGCGGATGTATTTTTATTTGTCCATGCCTTCCCAAAATCTGGACCATCCATGCCTTGCGGCAGTACCGCCAGAGGGAGCGGTAGTACCGCGCCAACGGTTCTACCGCCCTCTGCTTCATTGCATCTGGGCTGTTCTGGTTTTCGCTGCTCGGGCGGTAGTACCGTGTGCCCTTGCAGTAGTACCGCGTCCCCGGCGCAATAGTACCGTGCTTCGCAGGCTGAGTTGGTGGATAACGGTTGGATTTGTTCTTCCACTATATAAAGGGTGTCTTCTTCTCTGAGTTGACTACCTCTTCCATCCCCAAGCTCCATTGTTGCCCGATCTCTCACCCTAGCCAATCAAACTTGTTGATTCTCTAGGGATTAGTTGAGAAGGCCCAGATCTACACTTCCATCAAGAGAAATTTGATTCCCCCATTCATCCCTTGCGGATCTTGTTAATCTTGGGTGTTTGAGCACCCTAGACGGCTGAGGTCACCGCGGAGCCATATTCCATTGTGGTGAAGCTTTGTGGTGTCGTTGGGAGTCTCCAATTAAGTTATGGAGATAGCCCCAACCTTGTTTGTAAAGGTCCGATCGCCGCCTCCAAGGGCACCAATAGTGGAATCACGGCATCTCGCATTGTGTGAGGGCGTGAGGAGAAATCGGTGGCCCTAGGGCTTCTTGGGGAGCATTGTGCCTCCACACTACTCCAACGAAGACGTACTTCCCTTCAAAAGGAAGGAACTTCGGTAACACATCCTCGTCTTCGCCGTCTCCACTCTTGGTTATCTCGTGCCTTTATTTGTGCAAGCTTATTTGTGTTATATCCCTTGCTTGCTTGTGTACTTGTTCTTGTTGCATCATATAGGTTGCTCACCTAGTTGCATATCTAGACAACCTACTTTGATGCAAAGTTTAAATTGGTAAAGAAAAGCTAAAAATTGTTTGTTGCCTATTCACCCCCTCCCCCTCTAGTCAACTATATCGATCCTTTCAGTAGCCCCAACTGTGGTCTAGTCTACGTGGGTAGCATGCGGTGGGAATGCAAAGGTGTCATCAACGACATGCGATAAGTTATCTCTGTTTTGTTCGCATTCCAGTTATGTTGACTAGCGTCGAAAGAGGTCTTTTGGAGCTTCGGTCACGGCCAGATCAGGGGCCCGTTGTTGTCTACATTTTTCTAGGTGGTTTGATGGCGTTGCTCGGCGGATTAATTGGACAACAACGGATCCTACTTTGGTAATCTTGCTTCTTCTCCATGTGGCGAAGCACGACCAACTTTGGCTTCATTGTGTAACACCCCGGATATGACTTTCCCAATTTGTACTCCAACTCTTGCCATTTCCGGCGTTAAGTTGTTTTATTTTCTCGGGTTTGGGTTTTTGTCTCCGTGTGTTGTTATCGTTATCATGCATCTCATATCATGTCATCATGTGCATTGCATTTGCATACGTGTTCATCTCATGCATTCGAGCATTTTCCCCGTTGTCCGTTTTGCATTCCGGCGCTTCGTTCTCCTCCGGTGGTCATTTCTACCTTTTTTCGTGTGTGGGGATTAAACATTTCCGGATTGGACCGAGACTTGCCAAGTGGCCTTGGTTTACTACCGGTAGACCGCCTGTCAAGTTTCGTACCATTTGGACTTCGTTTGATACTCCAACGGTTAACCGAGGGACCGAAAAGGCCTCGTGTGTGTTGCAGCCCAACACCCCTCCAATTTGGCCCAAAACCCACCTAAACTTGTTCCATCATCTAGAGCGTTCGATCACGATCGCGTGGCCGAAAACCGCACCTCATTTGGACTCTCCTAACTCCTCCTAACTCTATAAATAGACCCCCTCCCGAAATTTGCGGATCTCCTCTCACCCTAAATCCTAGATCCTTCCGCTCCGCCACCGGAGCCGCCCCGCTCTGGCAGCCCCTCGCCGGCGCCGTACCAGGCCGCCGGGGCCACCACCGCACCCCGACGCTGAGCGCCGCCCCGCTGCCGAAGCTCGCCGGCGACCGCGGCCACCATCGCCGCCCCAGCCCCGCGCACCTCGCCGGCCTTCTTCCGGTGTCCTTCCCGCCGGCGACCTCGGATCCGCCGCCGGTGAACAGTGCTTCGCAAGATCCAGATCCGGATGAACAGTAAACCCTAGGTGGTTTATTTCTTCTAAGTCCTCAAAATCGCAGATCCATGTGCTCCTGTTCATAGCATCGTATCTTTGCATCCGTAACTCCGTTTTTGGCATATAGCATATCAAAATGTTCGTCTCAGAGAGTACATCATTTCATTCCATTGCATATTTTTCATTTGAGTTCATCTTGATGCCTGAAATGCTGTTAGAAGAGAGCTACTTGAGATAATTGTCAGATCTGCTACTCCATTTAGACTTTTGTCATTTTTGCCATGATTATTGTGTGCATGACATGCCCATGAGCTCTACATATGTTTTGTTAAGGGTTTTGCCATCTCTCCAGAGGTGCAACCCATGTATTTTTGTGATGTGTGTGGTGACTAGTGCAAGCTTGCAAAGAGAGGCACTTGGTAATTCTGATTTCAGGGACTTAGCATTTCCACTAAGTCCTTGAGCTGTTTAGTTCATGATGTCATATATTCATGTTGTTTCCTAGTGATCCGTGCCTCGTTTGAGGATGATCAGTAAGGATGTTTTGTTAATCTTGTAGTGCTCTATCCATCCATGTCTTTGTTTGCAATTATGGAGCACCCTAGCTTGAGTCAATCGAGCTCTACTTTTGCTACTTCGTGAATCTGGGCAGATTGTGTACTTGTTAGCGATTTTGCCGAGGATGTTGTAGTTGATCCGTGCATGATATTCTATTGTTCTTGCCATGTCTAGCTTGCATTTTGTGTATTCTTGATGGGTGTATGATTAGTTGGTCATGACTTGCTCCGTAGTGAGTGCATCGAGCTCGTAAACATGCCTACTTGATATCTGTTTTCAGCATGCTCCAGTTTTCACTAAGTCTGAGAACTGATTATGTTTTTGCCATGTTCACATGCTTGCAATTGTATTTTCTGATCCCTTTTGGCTCAAGGTCACTAAGGGACTTTTGTTAAGCTCTTTGAGTAGCTCCATGCCATGCTTTACTTTGCCATGTTCAGGTCCTGTAGCATGTAGTTTTGTTGCTCCAAAAAGTGCTATCTGATCTGAAATTCCAGAGAAGTGTTAATTTCACTAAGTCTGAAATCTGTTCGTCAAATGCATTTTTGCCATGCTTGTTTGAACCTGTTAATGGATGAATTGGCCGTAGCTCAGTGCTAGACTTTTGTTAAGCATCTTGAATACATCTATGCCATGTATTTTGATGCCATGTTTGGGTGTTGTAGCTTGTTCATCTCATTGCATTTAGATGGCTACTTGCTGTAAATCGCAGAACGTGGCCATATTTGAATTGCTTGCCATTTCCAAACCGTAACTCCGATTCCGACGTTCTTTATATCGTTTTCAAGCGATTTCATCTCATATTTCCAGTGGCACACTTGGATTCCAAAGTTGAGGCCAGGTTCATGTATCCCTTGTCAAATCTTGCATATGCATCCTGCATCGCATCCCGCATAGCATACCATCTTTGCATCATATTGTTTGAGCTTTGCACGTGGTTGATTGTATCCTTGTTGCTTGTTTGTCTTGTTTGGGTAGAGCCGGGAGACGAGTTCGCTAACTAGGAGCCCGTTGAGTTTGCTTTCGAGGATCCAGTCAACTCTGACAACTTTGCAGGCAAGATGATCATACCCTCGAAATCACTACTATCTTTGCTTTGCTAGATGCTCGCTCTTTTGCTATGCCAATGCTACGATGCCTACCACTTGCTTTCAAGCCTCCCAAATTGCCATGTCAAACCTCTAACCCACCATGTCCTAGCAAACCGTTGATTGGCTATGTTACCGCTTTGCTCAGCCCCTCTTATAGTGTTGCTAGTTGCAGGTGAAGATTGGAGGTCGTTCCTTGTTGGAACATTTATTTACTTGTTGGGATATCATTATATTGCCATGTTATCTAATGCATCTATATACTTGGTAAAGGGTGGAAGGCTCGGCCTCTCGCCTAGTGTTTTGTTCCACTCTTGCCGCCCTAGTTTCCGTCATATCGGTGTTATGTTCCCGGATTTTGCGTTCCTTATGCGGTTGGGTTATAATGGGAACCCCTTAATAGTTCGCCTTGATTAAAGCTTTTTCAGAAATGCCCAACCTTGGTTTTACCATTTGCCACCTAGCCTCTTTTTCCCTTGGGTTTCCGGAGCCCGAGGGTCATCTTATTTTAAACCCCCCCCCCCCCCCCCCGGGGCCAGTGCTCCTCTGAGTGTTGGTCCACCTGTCAGCTGCCGGTGGCCACCAGGGGCAACTCTGGGCTGGCCTACCCGTACCTAAGACAATCTGAGTGTGCCCTGAGAAAGAGATATGTGCATCTCCTATCAGGATTTGTCGGCACATTCGGGCGGTGTTGCTGGTCTTGTTTTAACCTGTCGAAGTGTCTTGAAGAACCGAGATACCGAGTCTGATCGGAACGTCTTGGGAGGAGGTCTATTCCTTCGTTGACCGTGAAAACTTGTCATGGGCTAAGTTGGGACTCCCCTGCAGGGATTTGAACTTTCGAAAGCCGTGCCCGCGGTTATGGGCAGATGGAAATTTGTTAATGTCCGGTTGTAGATAACTTGAACCTTAACTTAATTAAAATGAATCAACCATGTGTGTTACCGTGATGGCCTCTTCTCGGCGGAGTCCGGGAAGTGGACACGGTGTTGAAGTAATGTTTGCGCAGGTTGTCCTCTAGTTTCTCGCTCGTGCTTTGCCTCCTCTTCTCGCTCTCTCTTTTGCGAATAAGTTAGCCACCATATTTGCTAGTCGCTTGCTGC
Source organism: Triticum urartu (assembly GCF_056163025.1). Classification (NCBI taxonomy): domain Eukaryota; kingdom Viridiplantae; phylum Streptophyta; class Magnoliopsida; order Poales; family Poaceae; genus Triticum; species Triticum urartu. The sequence continues at coordinate 575,454,895 of NC_141875.1, read as the reverse complement.
CGCTCCACATATTTTACCTTGCCTTACCTATAAGCTTAAATAGTCTTGATCGCGAGGGTGCGAGATTGCTGAGTCCCTGTAGCTCACAGATTACTATTACACCAGATGCAGGGCCTGATGATTCCGCTCCAGGTGACGCGCTCGAGCTCAAGTGGGAGTTCGACGAAGACTCTCAACGATACTATGTTTCTTTTCCTGATGATCAGTAGTGGTGCCCAGTTGGGGTGATCGGGACCGTGTCGCATGTTGGGTTATCTTTTATTTTGGCGCCGTAGTCGGGCCATGAGTGTTTGGTTGATGTAATGTTAATTATGTACTTGATTGACGTGGCGAGTGTAAGCCGACTATGTTATCTCCCCTTTTATTATATATATATATTACATGGGATGTTGTGAAGATTGCCTAACTTGCGACATATGCCTTCAATGCGATTATGCCTCTAAGTCGTACCTCGACACGTGGGAGATATAGTCGTATCGAGGGTGTTACACATTGGGAAGCTAGTGATTGTTGTGAGATTAGACCTCCCCAATTCCGTGGGGATAGATCTGGGACACTTATCCATCCCTCCTAACGCTTCCTTTTCCGGGACATCAATCTGATCATAGCTCGATTTCACCATCTTATTTTGGCTCCGACAAGAAGCTTCTGTGCGTTGTGACAACACTCAACAACATTACTCGAGCTCTGGGGGTGTTTCAAAGATTCAGAGGTAGCATCAACCTTTTGTCACAACATGTCATTGGTGATTAAAGGTGGAAGACGATGTCGACATACCCAAGGACTAGTGTTTTTTTTGTAAGGATGGTCTTATAAGGGTTGCACAATTTTAATATATGACATTGTCCTCCTAACAAACAAAATAAGGAAAGAGATTGCACACCAGGAGAGGGACGTGAGATGTGCATAGCTAGGCACTTAATAGGGGAATCCATGCTAGGGTGCATGCTTTGAGATCTTTGACAGATTATGCATTCATGGACATAGGTTTTTGATATTTATATTGCCCTTGTATAACTAAGCGTCGGCATGATGGCCCCAAGCTTTTAAACCTAGGCCGATATATCACTTTTGGGGCTCTACCGATATAAACATAACATATCATTTTATAAATACCATTTTCAAAAATATCACCCGATATGGACCGAAATATGGACCAATATGGCCGATATCTGGCCAGATATGTCCACCGATTCTTTGTTAGAAAGCAGTCAAATAAGATTATGCATTTACCAACTTCATCATACATTATCAAAGTCGTGCAAAATGTTTGTACAAATGCATATATATCTTATTGTTTTTAGTCATGAACTAAGGATTTTGCGAATCTTTCCTTCATAGTTTCTTAATCAACAAGTTAGTAAACTAGGGATCTAAAAGTGTATATTAAAGCATTGGCATCATCCTTTTTGTTTTACTAAAAATACATATTTTGAACAAGAATAATGAAAAAATAGACATGTTTTCTCCGATATATCTACATATCGTCCTATATATCACATGATATCTGGCATCTGATATGTCGAAGCCAAACTGATACGAACCCGATATCCAATATTCTAAAGCTTGGATGGCCCTTCTTCCTAAAAATAAGAACCTATTAAGATACAACAATTTTGTCCAATTTTTTTACTGAATGTTAACTTCAAGATTTTTAACAAATTCACAAGTAATCTTGTGACTATAGTTCCTCACAAGCTGGTCAGACCTACATAGACGAATTTCATGACTGAAAGACAAATCGTAGATGGAGTTGTAGTTAAACCCGATGAAGTTATCTTGAAGGAGGACTTCAAAAAGGCATACGACAATGTCAAATGACCCTTTTTGCAACAAGTTATGTGCATGAAAGACTTCTAGGGAAAGACTTCTTTGAATTACCCGAGGGGGTTAGAAAAATATTGGATTACTATAGATCTAGATTTTTGTGACAACGTGGCGAACATAAGCATAAATTTTGACTAACGAGACGGGATTTCATATGCCGCCCAAAGGACCAAGGAGGTTTCGGGGTGGAGGACCTTGAGACTGAAAACAAGTACTGTTGAGTAAATGACTTTATATGCTAGTTAATGAGGATGGTGTCTGGCAAGTATTGTTGAGGAATCTGTACCTACATTCTAAAAGCCTCTCTAAGGTTCATGCAAAACTATCTGACTCATCCTTCTGGAAGGGCCTCACGGGGGGTCAAAAATGATTTTTTTTTTCGCAGAGGCACTTTTGTGGTAGTCAATGATCTAACTACTAGGTTTTGGTATGATACATGACCGGGGGACACGCCACTAATCATGCAATATCCGTGCCTCTATCAAATTGTGAAGCGAAAAGGTGTCTCCATTGCCTTTGTGATGAGTCACGTGCCGTTGAATGTTGCCTTTCGGAGACTGCTACTTGGTAAAAAAAATGGACAGACTGGTTAAATATTGTTGAAAGGTCGATGATGGCCAACCTTCACAGGAATCATACACATTTTGCTGGAAGTTAACTACCTCAATTGTTTCCACAATCAAATCCATGTATTAAGACCTTATCAATGATGGGCGGCCTTCTGACCACAAATATATTTGAAAACAGAAATTCTTGTTGAATATTAAAATCTTCATGTGGTATTTAGCTAGTAAAGTCATTCTGACTAAAGATAACCCCAAAAAAACTAAATTGGCAAAAATGCACTAAGTGTTACTTTTCTAGTAATGAGGAGTTGATTCAACATCTATTCTTTCACTGCCCTCTCGCAAAACTATTATGCGATTTGTTCATATTGTTTTAATCTATCTCCACTCACGAGTAGACGAGTAGTACAACTATGTTTGGAAACACATTAGTTGGGGTGCATCCCGGGTTGAAGTCTCCATCTAGAACACTCGTGGTGATTGTATTTCTAACAAAACGAAAGCTCTAAAAAAATTGCAGTTTATCTTCATGCCATCAGCTGGATCCTTAGGTGATCATCACTTCGTAAGGAGGAGGACGGACGCCGACGACCATCGGGTGAACCGATGGGAGACGGTCTCTCAGGATTTGTTCAACCAATTTTTATGCGACCTACTAGTAGAATTTGTGACGCATGAGGCTTATTTTCCTACCATTCGTACCATCTTATTTGTTGAAATCTATTAACCTCGGATGTTAAACTTTGCAGTTTTTAATAAAAAACCGTGTGCATCACTCGATGTAGAGGCTGAGGGAGATCCCCTTAAAAAATATATAATATTGTTTACCCGAGTACACGCGGTCCATAAATTTGTATTAAAGTGATTAAAAATCCAATAATGTGAGAAATAACCTTGCGAGTACTAAGTATTACAACAAACTGAACTCATGAGAATATATATATGGTCATAGTATTCATATTAAAGATAAGAATGGGGGAAGCTAAAATACTATATTTTAGACAATTGAAATTATTTTCTGACATGTGCAACTAAGAATGCAAAATTTTGCATGGAACTTAAATCAACACATGACACTTGTTCATCTACATGTGTTGTCTTTCTTGAAATATTTAGAAAGCTTGAACAATATAGTTTTTCGCCAAGAGCACATTCTCCTGGGCTGATTACTGCACTTGCACAGATGCATAGTGTAATATTAACTAAATACTAGTAAAATGCCCGTGCGTTGCTACGGGCGAAATATAGAAAAATAAATCAAACTGAGGATTAAGTGACAGTCCTTCAAATATATGTATTGCCTTTATGAATTTCTTTAGCGGATACTATGAGAGCAACTATGCACCAATCGCCTGTATTTTTTTTTGGTGGTAAAATTTTGTGATCATCTTCTTCCTCCTCTTCGTCTTCCTCCTTCTGTCCCAACGGCCCATCCTCCTATTCTGGGCGTGGCCGATGTCGATGTCTTGCTCCAATCTACCCGGACCGCCTTCTCCGTCAGTTCATCGTTGCCCCACCACTGGTCACAGCCAGTGTTGATGTTGACCTACCCATGCATAAAACATTATGCAAATCTCAGATAATCTCTTAAATGAAAGTTCTTGGCTATGGCATATGCATAGCTTATATTATTATTTTTTTGAACGGTCGGGAGGGGAGGGAATCCCTCCCCACCTGAATATATTGCTCAAAAAGTTGCCGAAGCCAAGAGTCACCCCTTAAGTTTCGGCTGATCTAGTTTATAAGGGAAACATGATCGAAAACTTCAACAAATTGACCTGTTTAGGAGGGAAACTGGGCCGAAAACTGTACAAGTAGCAAAGCTTACAAAAGATGAGAAAAAATTGATGCACATCAATGACGAATGATGGGGAGAAGAAAGAATGCCCCGGACAAGGCACAACCTAGCGAGCAGACCGAAGGACCATCACCACAAAAGGCACAAGTAGATGTGGGGTGTCGTCGAGGGATCACAATATCAAGACTAAGAAAGCAACCTAATGCCCCACACCGGCACAGAACCAACAATGACAATACAAACCTTGACTCGGAGCTCCGCCATGGGAAGTATGAATGATTAGCGGGTTTGGGGAGGCATCTTGCGTCATCGAAGAGCAAAGATGAACCGGAAGAACACAAGAGAAGTAAGCTCACTGCAACACAACCGCCATCATGAGAGGTTCTTGAACACACACAACAACATGGCCAACACCAAGGAACACCACCAAAGACGCCACCACCAACACCCTCACACGCCTCCGCCGACGACACCACAAACCCAGCCCCACCCTCAGCCAGACGGTCCTACAACAGCAACAGGGACTCCAAAAGTGATGACTCCAAGGAGTATGTGATGTCAAGAACACCGCCGCCGCCTGATCATGCATCACTCGATCTAAGGTTTTCACCGGAGCCTGAGGCGTTGGTGTGGAGCTGCCACAAAATCCACGACGACACCCCCAAGGGGGAAAACGGCGTCTGAGGACATCGTTGCCGCCGGCATCGACAAGGTAATTGCAAGGTTTTCACCTGGATCAGTGCAGCAAACCAACGAGCTATAGGAAGCCGACCACCGAGCCCCAGCTAGAATAGGCAAGGGCAGGTCACCTTGCCGTGCATCGGGGAAGGGCAGATGACGCACCATTGAGGCAAAGTGAAGCACCACAAAGCCTCCTCCCCTTCCCTCCCCCCCACCACCAAAGCCGATCACCGACGTTGCAGGCCCACCATAGCCAGGAATAGCGTCACAGGCCCTCCGGGGCCCAGATCTGACCTGCAAAGCCGACGGACACCGTGCCGCTACCAAGCACTCTTCGCGCCACCACCAACCAGCCAAGCTGCACCACGCCACCATAGGACTCCCTTCTAGCGTCGCGCCTCAGCAGGAAGGAATGGACACCTCCAGAACTGGGCACGAGGCCCACTGGATCTGGCCAGCCACCCTGGTGCACCATGCTCGCCGAAGTCGAGCCGACGCCAGGAAGACGCGCGCCCCCACGCAGGACCGCCAAGTCAGGTCCATGAGGGCATGCACCATCAGCCAGAAGTCGCTCACCGCTGCATCTTTTCGCCACCGTGGGAGCACCAAGGTCCACCAAGAAGAGGAGAAAACGATGAAGCATGTGAAAGAGGGTATCATGTTTTAGAGGGATGGCTTGATCAATACCCATCATGTATGGAAACTTAACGCCTTCCAAGATTAAGCCACAATGTTTCCAAGCAAAGCACCCTATTTTCTTATGCTAGAAGGATGAACACATATGCAAAGGAACTGAAATCAACTTCAATGTTTGGCACATTTTTTTGGCAATCACTTCCGATTTTCAGAGCACTAACTGATGTACCTGCCAACAAAGACACAACTCACCCTTTCACTCCAGCTTTGTTCTGTTTATCTAACTACCAATGCCACATGAAGATAACCACAAGTGTCACATCTTCACTGTGGCCATGTGGCAGTCCAGGAGCCTAACCCAACTATCCTCAAGCATGAGTACAAGCTATGCCCGCTGCACATTCTTATATCTCTCATATTTATAAAACAAGAAAAATGTAGTTTGGTGCAGCTAGGGTAGATAACTTTGGTACTTTAGTGCTCTCTCCTTTCCTAAATATATGATGTTTTGGGAGGGAGTACTTTCCAATTAACATGAAAAGTGTACACCTATATAGATCAGAAGCAACTTTTGCAGGAACAAAATCGGATAGCGAAAAAGCAGTTTGATATAACCAAATACATATAGTTAAAACACAAATAAAAGGTTTGCACCCACTAAAGGAAACAGGGTAGGACAGATGCAGTAACACCATTTGATATGCATTGCCGATAGTTGATTTCAAAGTGTTAGGATCTGCAAGCCATGAAATAAAACATCTTCATGGAAGAAATTTGGACAGAAAATAATAACTTTTACACTGGAGGAATGTATAAAAGGATTATAACCTTCAAACTGTAGCTAATATGGTATACATCTTCCTAGTAGGATCAAGATCAAATTTTGAGCTAACATAGAACTATTATGTAAAACTAATGATGCAATACAAAAAACAAGTGTGTAGTTGGTATCTTCATGCATCTTGCTAGCAAGTTCAGTATCAAACTGTAACTCTTGGCAGAGATTTTGGAGGAATGATGCTTTGTTAGGAGCAGCAGCCAAAACAGTACTAAAGGATTCTGTAAGCCTATTTCTGTATGCCTGTGCTTCACGCTTACCTGATCCAAATATATTTCTCAGGTCATTCAAAGGAATAAGCTGAAACTTTTTAATCACAAAAATATTTATGTTAAGATACTAACATATAAAACACTTCAGTGGTCAGTAAGATAAATTGTAGAAGACCATGTATCATGTATTTAGAGTCTCACAGTCAACCCAACTTATGAACTCTTAAAATATAAATACTTATGGACTCATGCCATTTGTGGTGATAGACATCTGTACTATGAAAGAAATCTAAAGAATTGACCATCATTAGGAAAGAAATTTGTGCAAATATTGCAGGTGCTCATAAGAAAATGTCCCTAATATTTACATACACATTAGTTTTAAACATGCAAACTGCAGCTCCATCTGTATTTTTTTACTGTATTGTTGTTTGATAAAATGCAGTTTTCATGCCTTAGCCCCGTACTTGAATTGATAAACTGGGTATACAGATGTTTGCTTTTTAACATTCTACTCCCTCTGTCCCAAAATAAATGTCTCAACTTTAGTACAACTTTGTACTTATTCATCTTAATGGTAAGGATAAAGAGAGGTGATTTAGTAAAGGAGTCTATAATGACATTTAAAAGATTAAAAAATCCAGTATAGATATGCACAATATGGACATGGATGACATAAGCAGGAAGCAAGCAGCGGCACAATTCGCTATCTCAATCTCGTCCATTTTCTTTTCACTCTCAGTCTTAAAATTTCTCTCAATCCCACCGAATCAGTAGGCCCAACCCTCATCTCTATGTCATCTCTCATTTCTACAGCGACAGAACCATCGCCAATCAGCAGCCGCTATGGAACACTAACAACAGAGTTAGCTCAGCCAGAACAGCTAGCCACATCCCACATCCCATCTTCTCCGCCACCTTGAATCTGCAACCTGAAAATAAATGTCTATGTCCCTAGAAATTAGACAACTACACCTGTACTTTTTAGTTCCTGTTACAAAAAAAACATGGTTTCCTTTCAGATAACCGTGGGTATTTATTTATTTAAGCGATCATCAAGAAATCAAAATATTGCTAATTTATTGTATAAGAATAGTGTAATTCATTTGGATGTAAAACATTGATGGCAGAAAGGAGTGATACAAAAACAAATTAACGCATCTATGAATAGACCCTAAATCTTGTCTATCACTGACTCGTTGAGAGTTTAGGAGTAGCAAGTAGAGTTCCACACTATTGTCCCACAAAAACTGCAAACATGATGCTAATAATGATTGCAGCAAACACTTTCAACTACGAAGTGATATACACAGGCAAAACCTTTGACAAGATAGTTATGCATACCAGCAAACTATTATGTGTACCATAGAATTAAACCTCGATAGAATAGCCATAGCCATGCCAAGAAAGAATTACAAGGTGCACTAATATTTCCTTAGAATACAGATAAGCCCCTGCAGTAATGAAGAACAAAGCTGAAATTAGCAATCAGTTAGTGCATCTATAAACGAAATATTGGTTGATTACCTTAATGGTAAGAGGTTCACAATTCTGGTCCTGGTCTGTTTATACAAGAAGTTGAAAGAACATAATAGTTAGTAAAAGTATTAGCTCTAAAACAACATGTTTAGATACGAAGTGCAGATGCAGTCATCAAATTTTCATAAGACAACACGCTTGCTAACACCATACCATTGTAAAGAAAACATGAAAATGTTGAGTAATTTATCAAAAGTGCAGATGAATTGGCAATATAGATGTATACACTTGGTAATGCCAATATCTAGAAGAGATATTTAGTAGATATAAGATATACACATGCCACAAATGATGTTACCTCGCGTTGGAAGGTTGTCATGTAGAATTAGATGGATGCCCTTTTTTTTATAGAACACTATATGTTAGTATTCTCCAATGCTACATGTATACATAACATTGATAACATATAAAAGAAGGGGAAGCACGGATGCTATGGCCTATCTTCAACAAAAGGGAAAAGAGAAGAAAAACTCCATGAGCAAGTAGAACCCACAAACAAAGTAGAAGTATATCATCAATGATATACAGAAGGAAAATTATTTTTTGTTACTTCATTACTATTTGATTTCGAATGCATAATCCACACAACAGTAATCAAAATATGTTATATCTGCATCATGAACCAAGAATCCCTAGCAGCAATTTGATTGACAATCCTTTTGTGCCCATGAAACCATCTTCACCAGGATTGAGAAGTACATAGATCTTCTATAGAAGAAAATCAACACTTCCATTAAACCAACAAACTGAGGAGTAATTGATGAATTGAATCCACAAAAAGGAGATAAGCATGCATTTGAAAAATCCTCAAACCTGAGTCAGTGGCGTCCAAGAGAGTAGCACCTACGTTCACAATCAGACAGGACACTGTCAAGCCAGCGAGGTCAACAATCGGCAAGGTCGAGCATGAACGACCTGACCAGCTTGGCAGTGGCGAGTGCGCCGCCGAGTGTCATCGCCCGAGCAAATGTTCCAAGTGTCTTCAAGGTTGATCCATTGCAAACTTCTTCACCCACGACGTGCTTCTCCCATGTCCTGGTAAATAGATGTTAGTCACAAACATCATAGTCTGGGGTGAATAATCAGTGATCTCTGCAGTAAAAACATATATAACAACTATCCATTACCGGAGAAATAACTAAAATGTTCAGAAGCTTCAGGCAATAATGAATAGCAAGTAATTAGTAATACTCTCCAAGCTTCAAGGCTCAGGCAATGAATTGAAATTGACAGCAAAAATATAAGAAAGAAATAACTGAAAACTGTTCAGAAGCTTCAGGGAATCCATAACTGAAGCGAGAACCACCAAAGCGTAGAGCTCCCAGTTTGGCGACGAGGACAACCTGCCTTTCCTCCAGGCCTTGGCCGCGCCTCCTCAACTTGGATGTGGATCCGCACAGAAGTGAACATGGGAGCAAATAAAACATGTAGGCAATAAGATTGATACATTTGTATTTTGTGCTGTATAAGAAACTGGCAATGTAAATAAAAAAGTGCAAAGGTTAATTAACTAAAATTTTGCCAAATCTAAATACTACGCCTTAGTCATCATCTAGATTACATGTCAGTATAAACAAATGGATGTTGAACAAAGTGTGAATAAGAATCATCCGGAAATCTGTACTATTCTTCTGTATGTGCAATGACAGAGTTTCCAAAGAATAGACAAAGTGCCAAACTAAAGTGCTACAGGTACAAAATTGTATAAAAATTAGAAATTGCTCTCAACACGAAGTGCTAAACAGTGGTATAGTCCTACAATTTGTAGAAAAAAATCCACTAAATGTAGTATATTCCTACAATTTGTATAAAAGTTCATAAATCCTCATGCATAAATATAAGTGCCTTGTTCTAAAGTTCTAACAGTGTAAATCACCACTGCCATGGATGACCAGGCGGGGGCATAGCACATTAGCGTATGGCCATGGCTAATCAGGAGGCGTACGGGGAGCAACGCCGAGGACGAGGTGGACGTGGATCAGCGTCGTGTACGTGGATGAGGAGAGCACCGCCAGGGATCAGGAGATCCAGCCATTGAAGAAAATGAGGAGAAGCCCGAGGTGAGCTCCATGTTGTGCTCCTCAATGGATCCTGCAGCGACCACCGTGGCCACCTCGCTAGCATCGTCGGTGGTGGCCGATGTAGCTGCATTGGTTGTGGCCACGGCCAGATCCATGGAGCATGCCGACGGAAGGTCGGGAAGGAGACGAACGACGACAGTGGAGGTCCCCCTCCATTGATCTAGCGACGTGGACGTAGCCAGCCGGGAGGAGATCGATGAAGGTCGAGAGACGGCGACGTGCGGGTCAAGGCTGGCCGGTGGTGATGGAGAGGAAGGCGTCGGTGGAGGCCATGGTTGGATCCAGCGACCCCAGCCTCCTGAAAGGTTGGGGCGATGGGGGCTCAGGCAATCTCATGAGCGAGAGGGGCTGGGAGCTACCTTATCCACCAGCCCTGATTGTCGTCGCGTGGGGAAGGAGCAGGGTGTAGCGGAGAGGATGGGGCTGTGGTGGAGCCGATCAACCAAAGGGGAAGAGCAGAGGGCAGGCGATCGCGAGGTTTGGGAAAGAGAGATCGTCTGTGGGCAGGGGATGCACCGATCGAGGGATCGTTCTTAAATTCTGTTATTTTTTCCTTACAATTCGTCATTTTATTTTCTAAAGCAAATTGCATTGATGAGAAAAATCAGTTGACTTAAGTAAGTTAGGATAGGAAAGTTAGATTTGTGATCTTTTGTACCTTAGGAAAGTCTTGGTTTATAAGAAAAGAATGAAGAGGAAAATAAACCCATAGAAAAGAGAGGAGGGAGGGGACGAAAAAAAACCAAACGAAAAAACCCAGACGAAAGTGGTGAGACTATTCAACCAACTCGTCTATTAGGAGTAGAGATATTCTGTTCTAAAATAAATAAATATATTCGTCCAGATTAACTGTTGTTATGGGAGACCGAGCACAAAATCCAGTTTGAAAAAGATTTCCATTTCGGTGTTAAGCCGGGGAGCTCCTATATGACGCGTTTTGCGTCAAATAGGGACCCGACACACAGGGGTGGCCATGGCTGGGCCGATCTAGTGGCGCCATGGGTGGATTATAGCAAGCCGATTACTATAGGTATAGCCCACAGTTTTTCCTAATGTTTAATCATTTGTTCTAAGAAACAAAAAATATATGAAGAAAGTGTCTACACTTTTTTAATCTTCAAATTTTGTTTTTCAAAAGTTAAAAACCAGATTATTTTTTGAAATTTAGCACTTTAGTTAAAAACATAAACATTTTTTGCAAATTCCTGAACATTTTCTGAGAACAAGAACAAATTTTGGATTTGTGATTTCTATGAATCTCTGAACAAATTTTCAACCACAGAATATTTATTAAAATTCCAAAATTATTTTCAGACACATTTGTAAGAATTTTAAAACATATTTATAAAATGGGATTTTTTTAAAAAAAAATCGAACAATATTTGAAAACACAAACTTTTTTGTAAATTGCCAAACATTTTTTTAAATATGAACATCTTTGATTTTTTTTAAACAGTAACTTTTTTTAAATTCCAAACATCAAACACCAAATTTATTTGAAATTTCCAACCATTTTTTTCGAAACAAAAACAATTTTAATTTTTGACTATTTGTTTATAGAAACTTCTTTTCAAAAAAGGAAAAACAAATAAAACCGCTTAAAAATTAACCTGAACCGATCAGGAATCTTCAAAACGAGACACTGTCCGGCCCATGAGCATTTTTTTTCCTTTTCAGTTTTTAGACCCTTTTTTAGTTGAAAACGGCTATTATGTTTTAGGAGCTATATATTTTTAAAGTTACCCTAAAAAAGATAATTTTTTTAATTTATGTTAAATTATAAATATTTTTGAAAATCGTTCAATATGTGTATTTTATAAAAGTTATGTGTATATTAATAAAAATTCACCATATATTAGAAAATGTTCAGTATTTATTATAAAAATGTTCAACACATAATTAAAAAATTCTTTGTGTATGAAAAAATTGTTCAATCGATATAACAAAATGTTCAGTATACTCAAAAAGTTCAATGTTTATATGGAAAAATGTACACTTATATTGGAAAAAATTGCACTGTGTATAGAAAGACTACTAAAAGACAGTATGCAAAAAAGCAGAAGAAATACGGATATCTGAGAAGAAAAAAGAATACAACCATTATGTGGGCCGGCCCATCTAGAGGACTCTTCAAGGAAAAGCCGGGGCGACTATATCTTGCATTAAGCGAGACAAAACGATCTCCGAAATCACTAATTAAGAAGCACTCTTTGCAAAGGTCATTCCACCTCCTGGGTTGCGATAAGTGGCACTGCATGTGCGCCACTTGTCGCAACTGAGAGTTTTCTTTTTTTCATAGACCCATTTATTCAAACTATTTTATCTCTTAAACCATGCATCCAAAACTTGAATGTTTTCACTGTTGGCTTCATCACGTGGAGATTTTTAAAACTAGATCCCGTTTTGATAGGTTTTGGTTAACTTTTTTCTCATGTAAAAACCGAACCAAGGCACTAATGTGCCTTTCGTGGAAGCAAACACGTGCCTCCACGAGAAGTAAATTCGTGCCTCTTGCGAAAGGAGAAAAAAAATAAAATACGACTTTTTTTTGTTTCCGAGAGGCATGACCGTGCCTCTCGCAGAAGCAAAACTGTGACTCCACGTGAAGCAAATCTGTGCCTCCCGCAAAAGAGAAAAAAAGAGAAGAAAACACATTTTTTTCCCGTTTTCGATAGGCATGACCGTGCCTCTCGCGGAAGAAAATCCATGTCTCTCGCTCAAGTAAAAAAGACATGTTTTTTTAGTTTTTGTGAGACACGGGCATGCCTCTCGTGGAAGGAAAAAAAGAACTTTTTTCCCTGTTTCCAGGAGGCACGACCGTGCCTCTCAAAAAGTAAAAAAAACCATTTTTCCAGTTGCGAGAGGCAGGACCATGGATCTTTTTTGTCCAAAAGCTAAAAATGTGGTAAACCAAAAAGTCGAGAAAAACCGGGAAAAAAACATTAAAAAACTAAAAACGCGTGCGAAAAAATAAAAACAAAATCAAAGGAAGCACCCGAAGCACGACACGAGGCGATGGCTGACAGCTCGCTTCTAAACCAGAGTAGGAACTTCCCAATACTACTATTCCTTGGATTTCCGGGACGGGCCAGGTTTTAAAAAGCCTGACCTCGAAATGCAAAACCTGAGCCCGTCTCAACCCGCAGCCCTTGAAAATGCTTATTTTTCATGTTTTAAAATTAGAATTTAGCTGTTTTCCTGGGTAAATACTAGTCACTTCGTTCTAAAATAATTGTCTCAAGTTTAGCATAACTTTGTATTAAAGTTAGTACAAAGTAGTTACTATAAAGTTGAAACACTTATTTTGGGACGGATGAAGTATAACACTATACGAGAAATACCCCTTGGTTCCTGCGTGTATGTACGCCATGTATGATTTTTTAATAATTACATAAAAAGTAAAACATTTCTAGATTTTTTTGTGGAATAATCTCGACTTTCTTTTGCACTAGTATATAAATTTTCGTGAACAAAACCTCAGCGTTGACTTTAGAGTAAAAAACAAAATTTATTTGCTATTATAGGTCAATATTCACACTATTTTGGCTGAAACTTTTGTTTTCTTAAAAGAAGTCAACGGGGTTTTTCTCTTTGTTTATTTGTTTACAAGTACAATGGAAGGTCAAAGCTTTTTTTTTCAATTTTTCAATTTTTTATTTTATTTTTATTTTCCCCATATGGGTTATATATACACCCATAGACCAAACGTCCACGTGCAACACTATACCTATTTTTCTATCAACTATATACATGTCCGTGCATTGCCACAATGGCAAGATATTTTTTAACACAATAAGGCAACCATACAGGACGAATCTTGATGCAAAACATAGAGATAAAAAATATGTTTTCGTTATGAAAAGCTTAATTTTTCTGTATTTATTAAATTAGAAAATAGGTATGTGCTAATAATTGATCTGATTTATTGGGTTGCCAAAGATGAGAGATTGATTGATATTTATTGGTCTACAGAAAGGAAATTTATTCTGACCTATTGAGTTACCAAAATGTCTGACCGGTATGAAGTTTCTCCATAAGAAAGAATTTTTTATGGATGTCTAAAAAACAATTTTTTATGGACCATCAATTTATTATATATACCATAGATTGATCTGATTTATTATGTTGCTGAAAACCAACAGGGAATGAAAAAACAAAAAAAATTGGTGAGGATGGGAGGTTGGACCAATGGTGATGGAAAAAATGTGAGTGACTGATGGATCTTATGTTCTTTATAAGTTAAAAAAATAAAGATAAAGAAGAGAAGTCCTAAAAATCATGGTTCACTGGGCTTTTTCTAGGCTTCAAGCCACGCTGTGGGCTGGAAAGTGAGGCCCGAGCCGGCCGATCGTTGGGCTTCGGGCCGGGCCACCTATGCACAATTTACCCAAAATCGAAGCTATTTGATAAATGTCCGGCCCAGTTTTGGTCACTCGGAACATGCGAAAGGCCGACAACTTGATGCAGCATGCGTCTTATTTGTCATTGAGTCGCCCATGATTTGTTTGTTTGTGTTTGTTGGGCCAACCATGCTAGCTAGCCACTTGTAATTTTAGCAGGTCTGGAATGAGAGATTTATTAGTAAAAGAGCCCATGCGTTGCATCGGGAAAAAATACCACTCCCCAAACCAAATAACTTTGAGTGAAGACCCCAATAGGTCCTTGTCCTTTATTTCAACACACAATATCTCATGTGTGGTTCCGGTTATCCTCATTCCAACCATCGCCGACGGCGGCCTCAATGCTCACACAATCACAATGCGTTTGAATGTTGTCAATCCTAAGCCGTCTCTCTCGGCATAACATAAGAATATTTTTTCTGTGAGATTTTGGCGAGGATTGCGTGCGTGGTTATAGATGATTTATTTAGTCTCCAATCTTGGTGGTTTGCTGAGGTGTTCATTTTCAATCCGAATCGACACTGGTATGAAACAAAGACGGGTCTTGCTCTATTGACTAAGGTTGCACCATAAATATTAATATGGTTACTAGGTAAAATAATATCATATTCAAATTCTACACTTTTTTTTGATAATTTCATATATAAAATGTTAAATTTTAAAGTTAGGGCTTAAAAGATATGGATGTTTTAAAAAATCATTTGATATGTACTTCGGGTTGATTATCCCAAACATCATAGGGTTTTCCCTCAAAACAAAATCTAACCTAAAACTAGACTATGGGTTGATTACCGAAATCATCAGGGGGTTTTCTACAAAATAGCATGACGACCCATGTCGTAAAGGGGGCCATGGAGCATCTAAATTGTGAAATTGCTTCGTCGGTTAATTCAGATGAGCAAGATTAGAAAAACTCGTTGATTTAAAAAAAAAGATAAGAAAAACTCAAGAACACCCCTACAAAAAGGAAAAGGCAAGTATAATAAGATACAAATTCCAGTACAAAGCTGACGTCAGATTTTTGACAATGGCAAACCAAACGTTTAATGGCAAATTATGTTCCCACAAAAGGTTTTAAATCACCTTTTTCGCGTCATGGTGGTGATGTACAAGCTATAGCTATGTAAGATATCACGAGCTATCACGGAAGCTATTTACAGTAGCATCCTTAAAGAAAAAGGAGAAAATGTGTGTAAAAAAAATACATTGACCAAGCAAGGACTAAACTGAATCCATCATTAACTATTTAACTTATAGATATATGGTTTATTTTGTTTCCTGGTTGCGACATCGTGAGTGATGGTGGGACTTGCGTTCAAGCAGTTGCCATCCCACCAAAACTTCAAGATAGAACAACTTCCTGCGAAAGATTGAATTTTTCATGTTATTTCATGGTCGCTGATATTCATTACATATGAAGCATAATAGGCATTCATCCACACACCGTGTGTGGCATGAACGGGGGACAGTCCATACGAGCTGTGTGTGAGTGAACAGTAGAATTGCCCATACGTGTGGGCGTAGCTATTTCGTGCCACACACCCAACAAGTACTACTTATCCCCATCCCGTGCGTCAGGGGCGGAGCCAGGAATTTTGTGAAGCCCGGGCAAGTTTAAGCCCAAGTGTATAATCTGAAAATTTTGGGTGTTCGGCTCAAGTATTTTTTTTCTTGATGCCGGGTTTTCTGTAGGAGGCGAAAGAACTGGTTTTTGAAAATTCTTGATTTTTTGGCTTTTTTTGCCTGAAAGCATTTAAATAAACTTTTAATTTCAAATTTATTTATGAGCGGAATATATAATATTTAACCATTTGTATACACAAATCTGTTTGCATTCTAGTGGTCAATACAAGTCAATCCTTTCCTTAATGCGCGGATTTGACGTATGCTGGCAAGACGGGTAATTGATCATGCGACCTCGAAAGCACTTCGACCAGCCTAGGGGTTATTTTGTGTTAAGAGATGCATACAGATTTTATTTCACAGTACCTAAATGTGTAGCAAAAAAAAACAGGTTCCAAAGAAATATCAGGTAATCCATTGGTTTCCAAAAAATTTGACCAGTAAAAATAAACCTTGATTCGAGTATAGAACATATAAAATAACACCAAAATCCCAGACCAATTCTAAACGAAGTGAAATTATGAACATAGTTATCATACAAATGTAATTTTCAATTGAAGTAATATATAAGCTCAATGACGATCTCCGCACGCTCTAACCTCGAAATTTAAATCCTAATATCAATCTCCAAAAGTTAGCAATCTTACCTAATGAGTAATCACGAAGGAACGGACAAGCAGCCACTGGCCGATGATGTAACAAGCCGTTCCTGTGATGGATCAGCCCATCGCCGGCCACACGCCCAGCCCAGGCCAGCCTCCATACGCCGCCATTCCGTCTCCGATCAGGGTGCCGCCGTCTGGAACAGAGGAACAGACGGGGTCGTGGGGAGGTGGAGCGATCGACCAACCATTGGATAATTACGGAAGGAAAAAAAGCCCATTAGCTGATCAGACAACCAGCCCAACTGCCCGGGTAAAAGCACGATGCGTTGACGAGTTTTGCCAACGTAGCCGGGCCATCGTAGCTGGAGCGTACCGAGCGAGCCCGGGCAAGTGCCCAGGGTCGCCGGGCGCTGGCTCCGCCGCTGCCGTGCGTGTGGCACGAAGCAAATATACCCACATCTCCTGGCGCAACTACATTAAATACCCGCGGAATGACGATTTAGCTGCCATTTGAGATGACAGATGTAGTTATTTGGGATGGCAAATATGATTGTAAAAGCATGACAACTCTCTCTGTTTTGGTTAACTATAGTTGCCATGTATAATTTATGATAGTTGCCACGTGTAATCAAATCATAGTTGTCATGTGTGATTAACTACTTGCAACATATGGTCAAACAATAGTTGTCATGTGTGTTTACCTAGTTGCCACGTGTGGTTAATCACAGTTGACATGTATGTTTATCTGATTGCCACGTACGCGCAACTGCAATTGTCGTCTAGCGATCATAGTTGCTATGTACACGCAACTGCAGTTGCCATCCAACAACATATGACTGTCATGTGGGCAAAAAGCAGTTCGCCCACACGCGCGTGAACTAGGTGATGGCTGTATGAGCAGAAACTAGTTTGCCCACACAACGCAGCTGGCAACCGCGTGCTGTTGGGCGTGTAGGCGACCTCTCCAACGCCCACACACTGGCCTTGTCCTACGTGACACGCGAAAACCGCATCGATTTGTCAAGATTCGTGCAAACTTAACTGGACGATGAGCCAGACATATGGGTGAGTTGCAATGTTTGTCATACGTGTGGGCGTTATTATTTTCGTATTTCATTTAATAACTGGCCGTTTGGATTAAATTTGTAGGTCCAAATGATTACAAGCTATTATTGGTCCATACACACTTACGAAATAATAGCTTTAGTTATAACTACTAGCGAGCTATGCCAAATAGCACAACTATTTGCAAAAATTGCTAATTGTGCACGAGCACCACGGTGGCCGTTTCAAAGAAACCATTTTCTAAAGCGCAAAATAATTGTTTTTTCCTGTAAACACGCACACACATGTATACTACTTATGTGCAAAATTTCACAAGATTTTACTTTCACACGTTTGTTGAAAGAGAAGACAAATATGTATTTTCAAAATAGGCCACTTTTTTTGTTTTTGGGCCAGATTTTTGTTTTTTTGTACAACTTACAAATTACATTTTTTTTGAAACAAATTTCATGGATCCGTAGTGAATACATACAAGTTTTCACATAACTGTTTTCGATTTTTTCTGAAACTTTCAAATATGTATTCTTATTTTTTTTCAAAATAAAGGGTAGCATGGTGCCCAAAAACCTATAGCACATATATAGCTAGCAATTTAAATCTTTGTTCTTCGAGGATGACGAGTTTAGATGATGAGCATGGCAAATCCGCCTCAATTCATTTTTTTTACAGAAAATTGTGGTGCTTGCAACCTAAATTGGTCATCATCACACCAATATAAATTGCTATGAAAAATGCTAGATTTTTAGTGTTTCTGTAAGATAACGCTTGTCAAAAACCACTAAAGAAATCCTTGTCAAAAAGTGCTTGCACGTATCCTTGAGTACAAGCGAGCGAACCAACGAAACAAATACAGTATCTTCCTCCCTCCGAATACACAAAACTACTACCAGTATTGTTTTCCTATGTCAGGAGCAAAATTCCCCAACGCACGCAGGCACGCACGGTCGCGGATGAGGACACGGCCGCGTGTGCGGACTGCAGAAGGACGTACGGCGGCGCAGAGCGCACGCACGTGCCCGTGCACCGCGCCGCGCCGCACCGACGACCTGCACAGACGGCTCACACGATGGCGTCGACGATGTCCGTCCGCGAGAGCACGACGCCGGCCCGGCACAGCGGGCAGATCGGCTTCCGCTGGAGCCACAGGTCGACGCACTCGGCGTGGTAGACGTGGCCGCACGCGCGCAGCCGCCGGCACCTCCCCCCGCCCGCCGCCAGCGGCCCCTTGCATATCGCGCAGAGCGGCGGCTCCTCGCGCTTGGCCTCGACGTCGACGACGACGGCCTCCTTGTCCAGCAGCCCCGCGCCGACGCCGACGGCCTGCTTCGCCTCCTCGGCGCGCCGCCGGGCGACGGCGCACCGCACCGCCCAGGCGATCGCGAGCACCGCCACGAGGAGCCCGACCACGCCGAGAGCTATCGCCACGCCGGAGTCAACCATCGGTGCGCCCGTGGGATCAAGTCGCCGCGTGTTGTTGTGAGTTGTGACGGCACGTGCCTACCTAGTACGTGCCAGATCTCCGCATATGAGCGTGAGCAGTAGTCGTACTGGGTGCAGTCCAAGCCCAAGAAGTTTGTCGTTGTTGTAGTTCGTTTCCACATCCTCTGATACGTTTGTTCCGCAGAGGAAACAGATCCGCGCCAGAGGAAAGGACCCCAGAATCGGATAAGTACTACTGTACGTGTGATCTGATCTTAGCCAAACAAACTACCGCGGGGAATCCACCGCAATCGGCGCTGACCGCAAGAGGAATCCGTTCAGTGACACGACCCAAAACAGAAGATCGATCGTGCTACGTCGTTCACGTACGTTGCCTGCGTGTTGACGGTGGCGCAGAGGGAGGGGGCATCACGTGCAGTCGTGCGCTAATTAGCCGTATAATTAATTATGAGATTTTGAGTTGTTAATCACGAGCGCTGGTTGGATTTACACGTAGGCCATGCAAAGATGGCAATGCTTTGCCCCCAAATACTGAATTATTTACGGAAGCTTTAGTTCTGCAAAGTATAAGCACGTTGGTCTGGGAAAGAAAGTATAATCACGTTGGGCTTTTGACGCTTTGGGCTATTTAAGCACGTATATGCGGAGCTGTTTGGTCGTGGAATTCATTTTCTAGTCTCTGGATCAAGGGTATGCATGGGTGAAGCACAAGAAAATGAGTCGCTAAAGAGATCTTTATTTATCGGAAGATATAAGTAGGGTTTCATGTTCAAAAGTGTACACTTTGAATGACACTGAACTCCAATGTATTCTTTTACTATGTGTACACGAGTAGGGCGCTGCCCTCACAATATACCACTAGGGCATGATCCCACTCCATTGGAAACTTATGGGGACACGCACCTGCCCAGCAAATGACTGATTGCCTCATGATCCGCAAACTCGTTGGATTTCGTATGGGGCACACAAAAAGTTTGAAGTTTTAGGTTCCGAAAATAAGTTTTCTTCGCTTGCTCATACCAAGTTTTAAGTATTTGTTGTTCACTTGCATCAAGTTTCAGCAACTAAAACTTAATGTTTTTTTAACTCATCGAAATATATTCAAAATGGATATTATTTGAACGCCCTCATCACAAGAAACATGAATATGCAAACGAAACTTAATTTATACTTTTGGTTCAAAAGATATAAAGATTAAAATCAAAAGCCGCCTCTTCTGCCTCTTCCCCAAGAAATAACTTAGGGCTGCTCTACCTCCCACCGGCCCGTCTCGTCTCCAACGGCCCTAGGGTCATGGAGGTGCGGTGGACCCCGACCTTGCCGGAGGGAGGGATTTTCCTTCATTTTTAGGTGTTTTTATGAGTTCGTTTAGAATTCATGTACTACACAGGAAGGCGAGGTGGTGGCGGCTTCCTGAAGATGGAATAAGGTTCTCCCCGCCTGACCCCGCCACGGTGATGCGTCTAGTGTCGTCGGAGGGCGTGTTGAGGTGTCTCCAGCGGATCTCATATGGTTCGGTTGGTGCTGGCCGTCGGTGGTTCCGGTTGAATCCAGTCTTTGTTCGTCTTCGTTCGTGTGTGTGTAGGTTGGATCCTTTCGATCTATACTTCTCCTCATCGGCGATGGTTGTTATTCTGGTGCGCTGGTCCTATGGGGTCTTAGCACGACGACTTCCCGACTGTCAACTACAACAAGTTTGGATCGGATCCGATGAGGGAGGGGTGATGACGGCTGCGCCCCTTCCGCCCGCTCCAGTACTTGTAGTCGTCATCAGGCGGTCTATGGAAATGGATTTAAGTTTTATTATTTATGTGTTCTTTGCATTACCATAGCGTGATGAATTGGTCGGAAGTTTTCCTGCAAAAAAATCCAAAGGAAAAATGGGACTGATTGCCCCTGCCCCTGCCCCTGCGTGCCTCAACTCCCCCACCATTTCATATTCTTGTTTGTCCATGCTACCCGCGATTCCTCCCTCCTCTCCTATCAACTGCCCACCTCACTCCTCCTTCCTTTTCTCCTCTTCGGCCCTTCCTCCTCCGCGCCTCGTCTCCCTAGTCTCCTTTTGCCTCACAACACACCTCTCGCCTGACGTAGATTCGTCGTCACCCATTAGTGTTGCTAGGTCGGAGCACGACCTTTCTCTAAGTCCTATGGGACGTTCATTACCTGTTGGATGCCCTGTGCTACCTCACCGCCAACATCTCATCATTATCATTGGTTAGCTTACCCTTCATTCCCTTGTTCTTCTCATCAGTGTTGCTAGGTCGGAGCACGACTTTTCACCTCACCTCTCACTCGACGTATATTCGTTGTCACCCATTAGCGTTACTAAGTCGAAGCACGACCTTTCTCTAAGTCCCGTGGGACGTTCATTACCTGTTGGATGCCCAATGCTACCTCACCTCCACCACCTCATCATTGTCATTGGTTAGCTTACCCTTATTTCCATTCTCATTGGACCCTTTGCCACAAATATCCTGCATCACCTCAAGGAGTGGGGAGGGTGCCACCGGTAAACCCACATCATGAACGTCCAGAATGTAAATGAGACAACCTCCTTCGCCTCCTCGGTGCCTCGTCACCCTAATCCCCTTTTGTCTCACAACATACCTATCGCCCGATGGAGATTCACCGTCACCCATTGGTGTTGCTAGATCCAAGCACAACCTTTCTCTAAGTCCTATAGGATTTTCATTATCTGTTGGGCGCCATGTGCTACTTCAATGCCACCACCTCATCATTGCCACTGGTTAGCTTACTCTTATTTCCCTTCTTTTCATTAGACCGTTTGTCACAAATATCCTACATCACATCAGGGAGGGCGGGTGCCCCCGATAAGCCCACATCATGAATGTCCATAATGTAAACTGAGAGAATTCCTCATTTAACACTAGAAAAATAAAGTGATGCCTCTGGTGGCCCTGAAAGATGAACCATGCCTTATTTGGTATCAACTTTAACTTGTATGCCATATATGACACTACTATATGTTCTGTTAGCCCATTTGTCTCCGCCTCTCTCCCTCTCTCTTTCTCTCTCATGGATTGCATGCAAAACAAAAAAACCCGATGAGTGGTTGTGGCGGCAACCATCCCTCACAATGATAGTAGTCGTGTTAGGGATCCTATTGAGTATTGATACGTCTCCAACGTATCTATAATTTTTTATTATTCCAATCTATTATATTATCTATTTTGCATGTTTTATATGCATTAATATGCTACTTTATATTATTTTTGGGACTAACCTATTAACCTAGAGCCCAGTGCTAGTTTCTGTTTTTTTCCTTGTTTTTGAGTTTTACAGAAAAGGAGTATCAAACGGAGTCCAAACGAGCTGAAACTTTACGATGAATTTTTATGGACCAAAAGAGAACCCCGGAGCATCGGAGCTAGGTCAGGAGGTGGATGAGGAGTCCACAAGCCTAGGGGGCGCGCCCCTGGCTTGTGGGACCCTTGAGCACCCCCTTGACGTTAGACCGATGCCAAAAATTCCTATAAATCCCGAAACCCCCAGAAAGAAACCTAGATCGAAGTTTCACCGCCGCAAGCCTCTGCAGCCACAAAAAACCAATCGAGAGCCCGTTTCGGCACCCTGCCGGAGGGGGAAACCATCACCGGAGGCCATCTTCATCATCCCGGCGGTCTCCATGACGAGGAGGGAGTAGTTCACCCTCAGGGCTGAGGGTATGTACTAGTAGCTATGTGTTTAATCTCTCTCTCTCTCTCTCGTGTTCTTGATTTGGCACGATCTTGATGTACCGCGAGCTTTGTTACTATAGTTGGATCATATGTTGTTTCTCCATCCCAATCTTCTTATGATGAATTGAGTTTTACCTTTGAGGTTTCACTATTATCAGATTGAATACTTTTATGGATTTGAGAACACTTGGTGTATGTCTTGCGTCGGATACCGTGGTGACAATGGGGTGTTCTATTGATTCACTAGACGTATGTTTTGGCACTGAACTAGCGGATTCCCGAGGTGACATTGGGGTAATCTATGCATATTGGTTGATGCACATTTTCGTCCTTGTTTCTCCGGCAGGAATCTTGGGGCACTCTTTGAGGTTCTTTGTGTTGGATTGGATATTATGAATCTGAAGTTGTTAGATGCATACCGTATAATTGACCCACAGATACTTGTGGTGACATTGGAGTATCTAGGTGACAATAGGGTTGATTGGTGTGTGTCATATGGTGTTATTTTACTATGAACTCTAGGGCTGTTTGTGACACTTATAAGAATAGCTCAATGGATTGATCGGAAAGAATAACTTTGAGGTGGTTTCGTACCCTACAAACAATTTCATCTTATGTTCTCCGTGATAGGAAATTTGGAGTGACTCTTTGTTGCATGTTGAGGGATTGTTATGTGATCCAAATATGTTACCATTGTTTAGAGAATTTGCACCAGTGAAAGTATGAACCCTAGGCCTTATTTCCAAGCATTGCAATACTGTTTTTGCTCACTTTTGTTACTAGTTACCTTGCTGTTTTTATATTTTCATATTACAAAACCTATATCTACCATCCATCTTACACTTGTATCACCATCTCTTCGCCGAACTAGTGCACCTATACAATTTACCATTCTATTGGGTGTATTGGGGACACAAGGGACTCTTTGTTACTTGGTTGCAGGGTCGTTTGAGAGAGACCGTCTTTATCCTACACCTCCCACGGATTGATAAACCTTAGGTCATCCACTTGAGGAAAATTCGCTACTGTGCTACAAAACTTTGTGCTTGAAGGCCCAACACGAGTCTACAAGAAGAAGGTTGCGTAGTAGACATCAAGTATCGTGATTATTAGGAAGTATATGATAGACTAGGATTTATTTCTAACTTGTCTTGTACTCTGAATTGATTATGTACTCCTATATATATGCCCACTGATGTCGCTTGAAGCTACGTCGGTTTTATCCCCAAAGAGGAAGGGATGATGCAGCGCAGCGGCGGTAGGTATTTCCCTCAAATATGAAATCAAGGTTATCGAACCAATAGGAGAACCAAGCAACACAATGTAAACAGCCCCTGCACATAAATAACAACCACTCGCAACCTGACGTGTTAAAGGGGTTGTCAATCCCTTTCGGGTAACGGCGCCAGAAACAGCGTGTGGACGGGAGAGAGTTGTAAATATTGATAGATCGAACACCAAATAAAATAAATTGCAGCAAGGTATTTTTATATTTTTGGGTTAATAGATCTGAAAATAAAAGCAAATAAAATAGATCTCGAAGGCAAATAATATGAGAAAGAGACCCGGGGCCGTAGGTTTCACTAGTGGCTTCTCTCGAGAAAATAGCAAAGCGGTGGGTGAACAAATTACTATTGGGCAATTGATAGAACCTCAAATAATTATGATGATATCCAAGCAATGATCATTACATAGGCATCACGTCCAAGATTAGTAGACCGACTCCTGCCTGCATCTACTACTATTACTCCACATATCGACCGCTATCCAGCATGCATCTAGTGTATTAAGTTCATGGAAAAACGAAGTAATGGAATAAGAACGATGACATGATGTAGACGAGGTCCATTTATCTATGGTGGTAGATATAGATCCCATCTTTTTATCCTTAGTAGCAACGATACATACGTGTCGGTTCCCTTTCTGTCACTGGGATCAAGCACCGTAAGATTGAACCCACTACCGGGCACCTCTTCCCATTGCAAGATAAAAAGGTCAAGTTGGCCAGACAAAACCCAAATATCGGAGAAGAAATACGAGGCTATAAGAGATCATGCATAAAAGAGATCAAAGAAACTCAAATACTTTCATGGATATAAAAAGATAGATCTGATCTTAAACTCAAAGTTCATCGATCCCAATAAACACACCGCAAAAGAGTTACATCATATGGATCTCCAAGAGACCATTGTATTGAGAATCAAGAGAGAGAGAGAGAGATGAAGCCATCTAGCTACTAACTACGGACCCAAAGGTCTACAAAGAACTACTCACGCATCATCGGAGAGGCACCAATGGAAGTGGTGAACCCCTCTGTGATAGTGTCTGATACGTCTCCGTCGTATCTACTTTTCCAAACACTTTTGCCCTTATTTTGGACTCTAAATTGCATGATTTGAATGGAACTAACCCGAACTGACGCTGTTTTCAGCAGAATTGCCATGGTGTTATTTTTGTGCAGAAATAAAAGTTCTCGGAGTGACCTGAAAATCAACGGAGATTATTTTTGGAATATATAAAAAATACTGGCGAAAGAATCCACGTCAGGGAGCCCACACCCTATCCACGAGGGTGGGGCCGCGCCTACCCCCCTGGGCACGCCCCCTGCCTCGTGGGCCCCCTAACGCTCCACCGACCTCAACTCCAACTCCATATTCACTTTCGGGGAGAGAAAAATCAGAGAGAAGGATTCATCGCGTTTTACGATACGAAGCCGCCGCCAAGCCCTAAACTCTCTCGGGAGGGCTGATCTGGAGTCCGTTCGGGGCTCCGGAGAGGGGACTCCGTCGCCATCGTCATCATCAACCTTCCTCCATCACCAATTTCATGATGCTCACCGCCATGCGTGAGTAATTCCATCGTAGGCTTGCTGGACGGTGATGGGTTGGAGAAGATTTATCATGTAATCGAGTTAGTTTTTTTAGGGTTTGATCCCTAGTATCCACTATGTTCTGAGATTGATGTTGCTATGACTTTGCTATGCTTAATGCTTGTCACTAGGGCCTGAGTGCCATGATTTCAGATCTGAACCTATTATGTTTTCATGAATATATGCGAGTTCTTGATCCTATCTTGCAAGTCTATAGTCACCTATTATGTGTTATGATCCATTAACCCCGAAGTGACAATAATCGAGATACTTACCAGTGATAACCGTAGTTTGAGGAGTTCATGTATTCACTATGTGTTAATGCTTTGGTCCGGCACTCTATTAAAAGGAGGCCTTAATATCCCTTAGTTTCCAATAGGACCCCGCTGCCACGGGAGGGTAGGATAAAAGATGTCATGCAAGTTCTTTTCCATAAGCACGTATGACTATATTCGGAATACATGCCTACATTACATTGATGAACTGGAGCTAGTTCTGTGTCACTCTATGTTATAACTATTGCATAATTGATCGCATCTGACATAATTCTCCATCACCGATCCAATGCCTACGAGCTTTTCATATATTGTTCTTCGCTTATTTACTTTTCTGTTGTTACTGTTACAATCACTATAAAACCAAAAATATTACTTTTGCTACCATTACCACTACTATCATATTACTTTGCTACTAAATACTTTGCTGCAGATATTAAGTTTCCAGGTGTGGTTGAATTGACAACTCATCTGCTAATACTTGAGAATATTCTTTGGCTCCCCTTGCGTCGAATCAATAAATTTGGGTTGAATACTCTACCCTCGAAAATTGTTGTGATCCCCTATACTTGTGGGTTATCAAGACTATTTTCTGGCGCCGTTACCGGGGAGCATAGCTCTATTTTTTGAGTCACTTGGGATTTATATCTGCTTATCACTATGAAGAACTTGAAAGATCAAATAACCAATATTTTTCCCTCAACTACGAGGGGAGGTAAGGAATTTCCATTTAGCTCTGCACTTGATTCACCTTCTGTTTTGAGTAAACTTGCGACACCTACACCTACTATTCATTCTGATATGTCGCATTTATTGAGGATGCCACTTCTGCTTTGCATGATACTTATGATGAAACTACTTCTATGCTTGATACTACTGTGCCGTTAGGTGAATTTATTGATGAACAACTTGCTAGGGCTAGAGAGAATGAAATTATTGAAACTGATAATATTGATGAAAGTGATGATGAAGATTCTCCCCCTAAATATGAATTGTCTGTTGTTCCCGAGGGTTATGTTATGGATGAAGAAACTGCTAGAGACTTCTTAGCTTGCAATGATAGATCTAATCTTAAGAAATTATTAGCTAAGCTTAAAGAAAAGTCTTTGAATGCTAGAATGAAATATGACCCTGCTTTTGCTACTTCACCTATCTTTATTACTGATAAGATTATGATTTCTCTGTCGATCCTGAGTTAATTACTTTGGTTGAATTTGATCCTTTTTATGGCTATGAATCTGAAACTGTCGTGGCACATCTTACTAAATTAAATGATATAGCCACCCTATTCACTAATGATGAGAAAACTCGCTATTACTTTATCCTCAAGTTATTTTCATTCTCATTAAAGGGTGATGCTAAGACATGGTTTAATTCTCTTGATCCTGGTTGTGTGCGTAGTCCCCAGGATATGATATATTACTTCTCTGCTAAATATTTCCCTGCTCATAAGAAACAAGCTGCTTTAAGGGGAATATATAATTTCGTGCAAATTGAAGAAGAGAGTCTCCCACAAGCTTGGGGGAGGCTTCTCCAATTACTTAATGCTTTGCCTGATCATGCTCTCAAGAAAAATGAAATACTTGATATCTTTTATAATGGACTAACCGATGCTTCCACAGATTACCTGGATAGTTGTGCTGGTTGTGTTTTCAGGGAAAGAACTGTTGATCAAGCTGAATTGCTATTGAATAATATGTTGACTAATGAAAATAAATGGACACTTCCTGAACCAACTCCTAAGCCAACTCCGAAGAAAAGGGGTATTCTATTTCTCAGTCCTGAAGATATGCAAGAGGTAAAGAAATATATGAAAGAAAAAGGTATTAAAGTTGAAGATGTTAAGAATTTACCACCTATTGAAGAAATACATGGTCTTGATAACCCGACACATGTAGTAAAGGTAAATTCTCTCTATAGATTTGATGAAGGTGATATTCCTCGTTATAAGTCTGCTAGCCAATGCTTAGATGAGTTTGATAATTTTATTGTCAAACGAGAAAACTTCAATGCTTATGTTGGTAGACAATTGAAACGCAATGCTGATATGCTTGAACACTTGAGTGATTATATGGCTAGTGTTAAAGGTGAACTTAAACTTATTAGTAAACATCCTTCTATGGTTACCACTCAAGTAGAACAAGTACTTAAGGCTCGGAATGATTTGCTCAATGAATTGAATAACAAGAAAAATGATAATGATGTTAGAGTTATGACTAGAGGGGGTAAAATGACTCAGGAACCTTTGTATCCTGAGGGTCACCCTAAGAGAATTGAGCAAGATTCTCAGAAAACTAATGTTGACGCACCTAGTTCTTCTAAGAAGAAGAAGAAAAATGATAGGACTTAGCATGCTTCTAGTGAACCAGTTGTAGACACACCTGAGAATCCCAATGATATTTCTATTTCTGATGCTAAAACACAATCTGGTAACGAACATGAACCTAGTGATAATGTTAATGATGATGTTCATATTGATGCTCAACCTAGCAATGACAATGATGTAGAGATTGAATCTGCTGTTGATCTTGATAACCCACAATCAAAGAATCAACGTTATGATAAGAGAGACTTTGTTGCTAGGAAGCATGGTAAAGAAAGAGAAGCATGGGTTCAAAAACCCATGCCTTTTCCTCCTAAACCATCCAAGAAAAAGGATGATGAGGATTTTGAGCGCTTTGCTGAAATGATTAGACCTATCTTTTTGCGTATGTGTTTGACTGATATGCTTAAAATGAACCCTTATGCTAAATACATGAAAGATATTGTTACAAATAAAAGAAAGATACCAGAAGCTAAAATTTCCACCATGCTTGATAATTACACTTTTAAGGGTGGAATACCGAAGAAACTTGGAGATCCAGGAGTACCAACTATACCATGCTCCATTAAA
The DNA here is from genome assembly GCF_056163025.1 of Triticum urartu. Taxonomy (NCBI): domain Eukaryota; kingdom Viridiplantae; phylum Streptophyta; class Magnoliopsida; order Poales; family Poaceae; genus Triticum; species Triticum urartu. Next base: position 575,425,846 of record NC_141875.1, on the reverse strand, counting down.
AGAAACTATGTTAAAACTGCTTAATGTGATCTTGGAGCCGGTGTTAGTGTTATGCCTCTCTTTTTATATCGTAGACTTGATTTGAATAAGTTGACACCTACTGAAATATCTTTGCAAATGGCTGATAAATCAACTGCTATACATGTCAGTATTTGTGAGGATGTGCGTGTTGTGGTTGCAAACGTTACTATTTTAACGGACTTTGTTATTCTTGATATTCCCGAGGACGATAGTATGACCATTATTCTTGGAAGAACCTTCTTGAATACTGCAGCGGCTGTTATTGATTGCAACAAAGGCAATGTCACTTTTCATGTTAATGGTAATGAGCATACGGTACACTTTCCGAGGAAATAACCTCAAGTCCACAGTATCAATTCTATTGGAAAAATTTCAACAATCACTATTGGAGGTTTTGAATTTCCTCTTCCTACTGTCAAGAAGAAATATGATATTCTTATTGTTGGGGGCGTGCATATCCCCGTTGAGGTAACCTAGCATCATTCGAAATTTCTCCGGTTTCATATTATTCGAAATGAGTTTGTTAACAAGACCTGATCAACCTTGTTAGTGGATTCCTTTTGATGAGCATGAGATGGATGAAGTTAGAAAACACAACTCTCTGTACCCTCTTTTTACTTTCTGTTATTTATATTAAATAAAGCAAAAATAGTATTTTCTGTTTGTTTTCTGAATTATCCATGCAATAAAAAATACCCCGAAAATAAAAGTTCTCCAAATGCTCTGAAAATGAAATATGATTTTTCCTAGAATATTTGAGGATTTTAGGCACCGAGAACACAGCAAGGGGAGCAGCCACGTGCCCACGAGGGTGGAGGGCGCGCCCCCTGCCTTGTGGACCCCACGTGGGTCCCCTCCACTTATCCTTGCACCCACACACTTCGTCTTGCTCCAGAAAAAATCACTAGCCAGCTCAAACCCGAGTTCTTGCTCATCTTGCTGCCATTTTTGATCTCCTTGCTCAAAGCTCCATTCACAAAACTGCTTTGGGGGATTGTTCTTTGGTATGTGACTCCTCCAATGGTCCAATTAGTTTTTGTTCTAGTGCTTTATTTATTGCAAATTTTTGCTGCTTAGGTGACCCTGTTCTTGAGCTTGCATGTCAAATTTATGTGGTCAAAAATAGTTTTAATGCATGATATAGCCTCTAGGCACTTGTAGGAGTAGTTGCTATCAATATTGTTGAGTTTAATTCACTTTTATTTTGAGTTACTAAAAATTTCAGAAATTTTCAGAAAAAGATGAAGAGATTTTTGAGGGGCTCATCGAGCTGAAGCTCGAAGGATAAGCAAAGTGAAGAGAACAAGAAGCCCAAGTATAATCTCCCTCGTACCGCGGAGGTTCGGCCATGTGAATGGCCTTGTGATGAGTTCTTGAGAGAAGCCGAGATTCATGAAGATTTTTATCATTTAGCTGAGAATGCAGGCCTCACCGCCTTCCTCCACGACCAGCGTGAAAAGTATCTCTTACTCACCAATATCTTTGTGCAAAACTTTCATTTCCATGCTAGGAGATCACCACCTTCAATGGAATTTTATTTATATGATGAGCATAAGGATATGTTACTTTATGATTTTTGCCGGTTCTGTTTGATACCCTTTAAGGGAACCATAGAGGAACCACATCGTAATGATGTGGAGGGATTTATTGATATGATTGTTGTAGGGGAAACGAGGAAAGCTTTTGCTGCGAGAATCACTAGCATACATTTTCTTGTTCTACGTTACTTTGCAATATTTGCTAGTAGATGCTTAATTGGTCGCAGGAACTGTGGAAATCTTAGTGTCCCTGATATTGTTATTTTGCGCCATGCCTTGTTTCATGATACTACTTTCAGTTTAGGCACTATTGTTGCTAAACGATTAAATCTGAACCGTACTAAGGGCCCTGTCCTCGGAGGCATCTTTGCCTCGCACCTTGCTGCACACTTTAATATACCTATCAGACATCATGAGAAAGAGGAAAAGTTGCTGCCTCCTATTGTTCTAGATTATAAGAGTATGGTAGCACACGAGTTTATTGTTAAGGATAAGAAGAAGACACTCAAATATAAGTTGATATTTAAGAAAAAATATTGTGAGTTTATTACCTTGCCTGCGCCCTCTTTGTTCAACATATTTCCAGGCATGTACCTTGTTCTACCAAAGGCCATTCATGCCTACAGGAGCCAGATGTCAACTGCAGAACCGGAGCCACTATCTGATCCTCACCGTCAATCTGTTTATCAGTGGAATCCGGAGGAGATCGCCGACCAGTGGCAGCCTGAGGATCCTCCTCAGTACACCGGAGAGAGCAGCTTTGATCCATGGGCATAGACCAACTTAGGCCAAAAGGATAAGCTTGGGGGAGTACGTATTTCTCACCGACATTACATTCATGTTCACACACTCATGCCAGTTGTCGGTGCTCATACTTTTTAATTGTATCATCCATGCTATTTTAACTTTCTTTATAAGTTTTCTTCTTGTGTGTTTGAAAAACCTTAAGAAAAACCAAAAAAATTAGTTGTAGCTTTTAGCTAGTTTACTTCCCATGCCTGTAGTAGTAATTAAAAAGAAAACCCAAAAAGATTCTCGTTCTTCTTTTGCTTGTTGGGAGCTTTCCCGTGTAAATAGTTTTATTTCTTTTCTTTGGGGGGTCGAGAGGAGAAGACCATGATGAAAATGTTGAGTGGCTCTTATATGCATTATTGTTGATCTAACAAAGAGCCCATATTACTTTGTCTTCTCCTATGTATTGAATGCTTGCAGATTCCATCTTAGTCCAATGCATGTGCACTATTATTATCCACACTATTCGGTTGTGCAAGTGAAAGGCAATAATGATGATATATGATGAACTGATTGAGATGAGAAAAGCTGGTATGAACTCGACCTCTCTTGTTTTTTGTAAATATGATTAGTTCATCATTCCTGATTCAGCCTATTATGAATGAAACACATTTGCAATGACAATTAGAGATTATAGTTGCTTATGCCATGCTTAATTAGCTAGGAGTTTATAATGGTTTACCTTGCGTGCCAACATGCTATTAAAATGGTTGTGATGTGGTATGATGGGGTGGTATCCTCCTTTGAATGATTCGAGTGGCTTGACTTGCCACATATTCACGCATGTAGTTGAAACAAAATCAACATAACCTCTACGATATTTATGTTCATGGTGAATTATATCCTACTCATGCTTGCATTCAGTGTTGATTAATTTTAATGCATGTTCATGACTGTTGTCGCTCTGTAGCTGGTCGCTTCCCAGTATTTTTCTAGCCTTCACTTGTACTAAGAGGGAATACTGCTTGTGCATCCAGTTCCATAAACCCCAAAGTTATTCCATATGAGTCCACCATACCTTCCTATATATGGTATCTACCTGCCGTTTCAAGTAAATTTGTATGTGCCAAACTCTACACCTTCAAATAAACATTCTGTTTTGTATGCTCGAATAGCTTATGTATCAACTAGGGTCGTCTGTATCTTCCATGCTAGGCGGGTTATTCTCAAGAGGAGTGGACTCCGCTCCTCACTCACGAGAAAATGGTTGGTCACCGGGATGCCCGGTCCCATGCTCAAATCAAATCAAAATAATTGCAAACAAAACTCCCCCAGTATTGTTGTTAGTTGGAGGCACCCGTTGTTTCGGGCAAGCCATGGATTGATGCTTGTTGGTAGTGGGGGAGTATAAACTTTACCATTCTGATTGGGAACCGCCTATACTGTGTGTAGCATGGAAGATATCGAGATCTCTCGGTTGTTATGTTTACAATGAAAGTATACCGATCAAAATATTATTCATCTCTATTTCAAAAGCGAGCTCTGGCACCTCTACAAATCCCTGCTTCCCTCTGCAAAGGGCCTATCTATTTACTTTTATGTTGAGTCATCACCCTCTTATTAAAAAGCACTAGTTGGAGAGCACCGCTGTCATTTACATGTATTATTTTTAGTTTACATTGAGTATGACTTGACTAGATCTCTTTTACCATGAATTACAATTTCCAGTCAGTCCTTGATCTTTCAAGGTGCTCTGCATTTATGTTTTGCGGTCTCAGAAAGGGCTAGCGAGATACCATCTTGTTATATCATATTATGATTGTTTTGAGAAAGTTTTGTCATCCGAGATTTATTATTATTGCTCGCTAGTTGATTATGTCATTGATATGAGTAAACATGAGACATAAATGTTATTGTGAATATGGTTAGTTCATAATCTTTGCTGAAAACTTGAATGCTAGCTTTACATATTTACAACAACAAGAGCAAACAAAGTTTGTAAAAGGTTTTCTTTATCACTTTCAGTTTGTCAACTAAATTGCTTGAGGACAAGCAAAGGTTTAAGCTTGGAGGAGTTGATACGTCTCCGTTGTATCTACTTTTCCAAACACTTTTTCCCTTGTTTTGGACTCTAACTTGCATGATTTGAATGGAACTAACCTGGACTGATGTTGTTTTCAGCAGAATTGCCATGGTGTTATTTTTGTGCAGAAATAAAAGTTCTCGGAATGACCTGAAAATCAACGGAGATTATTTTTGGAATATATAAAAAATACTGGCGAAAGAATCCACGTCAGGGGGGCCACACCCTGTCCATGAGGGTGGGGGCGCGCCTACCCCCCTGGGCGCGCGCCCTGCCTCGTGGGCCCCCTAACGCTCCACCGACCTCAACTCCAACTTCATATATTCACTTTCGGGGAGAAAAAAATCAGAGAGAAGGATTCATCGCGTTTTACAATACGGAGCCGCTGCCAAGCCCTAAACTCTCTCGGGAGGGCTGATCTGGAGTCCGTTCGGGGCTCCGGAGAGGGGAATTCGTCGCCATCGTCATCATCGACCTTCCTCCATCACCAATTTCATGATTCTCACCGCCGTGCGTGAGTAATTCCATCGTAGGCTTGCTGGACGGTGATGGGTTGGATGAGATTTATCATGTAATCGAGTTAGTTTTGTTAGGGTTTGATCCCTAGTATCCACTATGTTCTGAGATTGATGTTGCTATGACTTTGCTATGCTTAATGCTTGTCACTAGGGCCCGAGTGCCATGATTTCAGATCTGAACCTATTATGTTTTCATGAATATATGTGAGTTCTTGATCCTATATTGCAAGTCTATAGTCACCTATTATGTGTTATGATCCGTTAACCCCGAAGTGACAATAATCGAGATACTTACCGGTGATGACCGTAGTTTGAGGAGTTCATGTATTCACTATGTGTTAATGCTTTGGTCCGGTACTCTATTAAAAGGAGGCCTTAATATCCCTTAGTTTCAAATAGGACCCCGCTGCCACAGGAGGGTAGGATAAAAGATGTCATGCAAGTTCTTTTCCATAAGCACGTATGACTATATTCGGAATAGATGCCTACATTACATTAATGAACTGGAGCTAGTTCTATGTCACCCTATGTTATAACTGTTGCATTATTGATCGCATCCGACATAATTCTCCATCACCGATCCAATGTCTACGAGCTTTTCATATATTGTTTTTCGCTTATTTACTTTTCCGTTGTTACTGTTACAATCACTATACAACCAAAAATATTACTTTTGCTACTGTTACCACTACTATAATATTACTCTGCTACTAAATACTTTGCTGCAAATATTAAGTTTCCAGGTGTGGTTGAATTGACAACTCAGCTGCTAATACTTGAGAATATTCTTTGGCTCCTCTTGTGTCGAATCAATAAATATGGGTTGAATACTCTACCCTCGAAAACTGTTGCGATCCCCTATACTTGTGGGTTATCAGTGTCTATATTAGATCTGGTGGTTCTGGACTCTGCGGCGGCTGGATGAATACTTCATCGACTCCCCTACGGTTTCCGGAATATTGGGGTATTTGTAGAGCAAAGAGGCGGTCCGGGGGGCACCAAAGATGGGCACAACCCACTAGGGCGCGCCTGGGCCTCCTGGCGTGCCCTGGTAGGTTGTCCCCTCCTCGGGACTCCCCCCAGGTGCAACCAGGCCCAACATCTTCCTTCTGGTACATGAAAAATCTCCGTAAAGTTTCATGGTATTTGGACTCCATTTGATATTGATTTTCTGCGATGTAAAAACATGGAAAGACAGCAACTGGCATTTGGCACTATGTCAATAGGTTAGTACCAAAAAATGATATAAAATGACTACAAAATGATTATAAAACATCGAAGATTGATAATAAAACAGCATGGAACAATCAAAAATTATAGATACGTTGGAGACGTATCAGCATCCCCAAGCTTAACTCCTACTCGTCCTTGAGTAGGTAAGTGATAAAAACAAAATTTTTGATGTGGAGTGTTGTTCATCATGTCATATCATATTCTTTTCTTTATAGCATGGACATTTGGACTTTTATGTGATTCAAAGCAATAGTCTAGTTTTGACATAATAATTTAGATACTCAAGCATATCAACAAGGAACCATGTCTTTCAAAATATCAACGCTAAAATAAGTTATCCCTAGCCCATCATGCTCAAACATTGATCCATTCATGAGACACACTCGAATATTAGCTACACCCAATACTTAAGCATGATCATATTGCCTCCTAGTTGGTGCTTTTATAAGAGAAGATAGAGACTCAAAATAAAAATTGCATAAAGTAAAAGAAATGCCCTTCGTAGAGGGAAGTATGGATTTTTAGAGGTGCCAGAGCTCAAAGCGAAAAATTTGAGATAAAAACATTTTGAGAGGTGTATCCATCCCACCAACAAAAACGACTTGGAGTTCCCAATACTTTCCATGCATAGATATATCATAGGCGGTTCCCAAACAGAAAATAAAGTTTATTCCTTTTTCCACCATAACTTTCACTTTTGATGGCTAACTGTATCCACGGGTGCCCTCCATACCAACACTTTCCAAGGAATTTATTATTTGACAACATAAAGTAAATTCATTTGTTTTTGCATTTCGGGACTGGGCATCCCTAATACCTTTGCCTTATTCTCGTGCAATGACAAGTGAATAAACACTCATCTTGAGAATAACACATCTAGCATGGAAAATATTAGCCACCCCTCACCACTCCACGAGCGAAACAAACACACAAAAGAGAGGTTTATTTTGAAAATTAGAGATGGCACATGAAAATTTGCTTAGAACGGCAAAAGAATACCGCATATAGGTAGATATAGTGGACTCACGTGGCAAAACTGGTTTAAAGGATTTTGGATGCACAAGTAGTGATCATACTTGGTGCAAAATGAAGGCTAGCAAAAGATTGGGAAGCGACCAACGAAGAAATGAATAATATCATAAGCAAGCATTAAGCATAATTAACACCGAATAATGCACCATAAGTAGGATATAATTTCATTGCATGACTATTGACTTTCGTGCATGCATAGGGAATCACAAACCTTAACACCAATATTCTTACTAAAGCATAATTACTCATCAAGATGACTCACATATCACATCATCACATCTCAAAACTATTACTAAGAATCAAGTTTATTTTGTCAAATGATCTTCATGACATTTTTTCTCTTTTCTTTATCCTTCTTGGATATCTATCACTTTGGGACTAATTTTCATGTGTTGCTTTTCATAAGCTCAAACAAATATAAGTGAAGATCATGAGCATAACAAATTTTCTTTCTCTCAAAATAATTTAAGTGAAGCAAGAGAGAATTTCTTCAAAATTTTACTAACTCTCAAATAAATCTAATTGAAGCAAGAAAGCATTTCTTCAAAAATAACAAAGCACATTGTGCTCAAGAAAGATATAAGTGAAGCACTAGAGCAAGTCCATTGCTCATAAAAGATTTAAGTGAAGCAAAGAGAGCAATTCTAACAAGTCATGCCATAATTTTGGCTCTCTCAAATAGGTGTGTCCGGCAAGGATTGATGACTTAAAACACAAAATAAAACAAGCAAAGACACATATCATACAAGACGCTCCAAGTAAAACACATATCATGTGACGAATAAAAATATAGTCTCGAGTAAAATACCGATAGTTGTTGGAAGAAAGCGGGATGCCACTCGGGGGCATCCCCAAGCTTAGTTGGTTGCTCATTCTTGGATAATAGCTTGGGATGTCGGGGCATCCCCAGCTTAGGCTCTTACATCCTTCCTTCATCCATCGTAAGATAACCCAAAACTTGAAAACTTCAATCACACAAAACTCAACAAAGCCTTCCTGAGGTCCGTTACTATAAGAATAATAAACTACTGCTATAAGTGTTGTATCAAACCAATTCATATTTTGTTTTTGTATTATATCTACTGTATTCCAACTTCTCTATGGCAAAAAGTCATAAAATAAAACCATAGAGCCATCAAAATAAGCACACAACACAAAGAAAATAGAATCTGTCAAAACAGAACAGTCTGTAGAAATCTGACTATTTCGAATACTTCTGTAACTCCAAAAACTCTGAAAAATTAAGACGACCTGAGAAATTTGTATATTGATCTACCGCAAGTGAAATGGGTATTTTATCGCTCTCTGGTAAAAAATGAAAATTAATTTTGTGAGCGTAAAAGTGTCTATTTTTCAGCAAGATCAAACAACTAGCACCCAAGAAGATCCTAATGGCTTTACTTGGCACAAAAACTAATTAAAACATAAAAACACAATCATAATAGTATCATAATTTTGCTAACACTAAAAAATAGGAAGCAAAAAGCAAAAATAAATTTTATTTATTGGGTTGACTCCCAACAAGCGCTATAGTTTTACGCCCTTAGCTAGGCATAAAGCAAGGATCTAAGTTTTGTCATCTTTGGTTCGAGATCCATAAGATGCCCTCATGATTGATTCATAGGGTGGCTTAATTCTAGTTCTAGGAAAGTGTTCCATACCCTTCCTCAAGGGAAATTGGAACTTAATATTGCCTTCTTTCATATCAATCACGACACCGATAGTGCGTAAAAACGGTCTACCAAGAATAATTGGACAAGAGGTATTGCAATCAATATCAAGAACAATAAAATCTATGGGCACATAATTTCTATTAGCAAGAATAAGAACATCATTAATTCTTCCCATAGGCTTTTTAATAGTAGAATCCGCCAAGTGCAAATTCAAAGAACATGATTAAATATCGGTCAGACCAAGCACATCACATAAAGATTTCGGAATTATAGAAACACTAGCACCCAAGTCACACAAAGCAAAACACAATTTTTAATCTTTACTTTGATAGTAGGTTCCCATTCATCATGCAATTTTCTAGGAATTGAAACTTCTAATTCCAATTTTTCTTCAAGAGCTTTCATCATAGCATCAACAATATGTTTAGTAAAAGCTTTATTTTGTTCATAGGCATGGGTGAATTTATCATGGATTGCAACAAAGAAATACAATCAATCAAAGAGAAACTATCATAATTAAAGTCTTTGTAATCCAAAAGAGTGGGTACATCACTAGCTAACGTTTTGACCTCCTCAAACCCACTTTCATCATTTTTCTCAACAAGATTTTCACCCTCCGAAATATTGGGACGCCTTCTACCTAAAGTTGAATTTTCTACAATACCTTTTTCATCAATATTAACTTTACTAAACAAGGAATCAATAGAAGAAACACCAATCATTTTAAGATCTCCATCATTTTTATCTTCTAACAAGATTGGTTTAGCAGCCATTTGATTTACTAAGGTAGCTTGTGCATCGGATATTTTTCCTAGCAAACTTTCAGCAAAAGCATACTTAGATTGGAGATTGAAAACTTCTCTACTAATATCATCAAGTTGTTTTGTTATAGCATCAAGCACAACAGAGTGTTCCTTAAGTTCTTCGGTAAAATAATTATTATGCTCAAATTGTGTAGTCATATATTCCTTAGTACTTTTCTCAATTTAGAGCAAAATATTGGGGTACGGAACATCATAATATTTTCTTTGAGGAATCATGACTACGCAAACAAGAACGCACAAAAAAACAGATTCGGCAAGAAAACGGCGAATGGAAAACAGGGGCGAATAAAACAGCAAATTTTTGTGAAGTGGGGGAGAGGAAAATGAGAGGAAAATGGGAAATAATGTAAACTGCGAGGAGATGAGATTTGTGATTAGGAACCTGGTTATGATGAAGATCCTCCCCGGCAACGGCGCCAGAAATTCCTTTTGATGTCGCTTGAAGCTACGCCGGTTTTTCCCCAAAGAGGAAGGGATGATGCAGCCCAGCGGCGGTAGGTATTTCTCTCAGATATGAAACCAAGGTTATCGAACCAGTAGGAGAACCAAGCAATACAATGTAAACAGCCCCTGCACACAAATAACAATCACTCCCAACCCGACGTGTTAAAGGGGTTGTTAATCCCTTTCGGGTACCGGCGCCAGAAACGGCGTGTGGATGGGAGAGAGTTGTAAATATTGATAGATCGAACGCCAAATAAAATAAATTGCAGCAAGGTATTTTTGTATTTTTGGATTTATAGATCTGAAAATAAAAGCAAATAAAAATAGATCTCGAAGGCAAATAATATGAGAAAGAGACCCGGGGCCGTAGGTTTCACTAGTGGCTTCTCTCGAGAAAATAGCAAAGTGGTGGGTGGAAAAATTACTGTTGGGAAATTGATAGAACCTCAAATAATTATGATGATATCCAAGCAATGATCATTACATAGGCATAACGTCCAAGATTAGTAGACAGACTCCTGCCTGCATCTACTACTATTACTCCACACATCGATCGATATCCAGCTTGCATCTAGTGTATTAACTTCGTGGAAAAACGGAGTAATGCAATAAGGACGATGACATGATGTAGATGAGATCCGTTTATCTATGGCGGTAGATATAGATCCCATCTTTTTATCCTTAGTAGAAACGATACATACGTGTCGGTTCCCTTTCTGTCACTGGGATCAAGCACCGTAAGATCGAACCCACTACCGGGTACCTCTTCCCATTGCAAGATAAAAAGATTAAGTTGGCCAGACAAAACCCAAATATTGGAGAAAAAATACGAGGCTATAAGAGATCATGCATAAAAGAGATCAAAGAAACTCAAATACTTTCATGGATATAAAAAGATAGATCTGATCATAAACTCAAAGTTCATCGATCCCAACAAACACACCGCAAAAGAGTTACATCATATGGATCTCCAAGAGACCATTGTATTGAGAATCTAGAGAGAGAGATGAAGCCATCTAGCTACTAACTATGGACCCGGAGGTCTACAAAGAACTACTCACGCATCATCGGAGAGGCACCAATGGAAGTGGTGAACCCCTCCGTGATGGTGTCTAGATTGGATCTGGTGGTTCTAGACTCTGCGGCGACTGGATGAATATTTCGTTGACTCTTCTAGGGTTTCTGGAATATTGGGGTATTTATAGAGCAAAAGAGGCGGTCCGGGGGGCACCCAAGGTGGGGACAACCTACCAGGGCGCGCCTGGGCCTCCTGGCGCGCCCTGGTGGGTTGTCCCCTCCTCAGGACCCCCCCAGGTGCAACCAGGGCCCAACATATTCCTTTTGGTCCATAAAAAATCTCCGTAAAGTTTCGTGGCATTTGGACTCCGTTTGATATTGATTTTATGCGATGTAAAAAACATGGGAAAAACAACAACTGGCACATGGCACTATGTCAATAGGTTAGTACCAAAAAATGATATAAAATGATTATAAAACATCCAAGATTGATAATAAAACAGCATGGAACAATCAAAAATTATAGATACATTGGAGACGTATCACCCACGACGCTCAAGCAATATAACAATGATTGCACCAGTACCCCTCTCCATTTCTTCTATAGATCCTCACAATGATGGACGATGATTGTGTTGGGGATCGTAGCATAAATTTAAAATTTTCTACGCATCACCAAGATCAATCTATGGAGTCATCTAGCAACGATAGGGAGAGGAGTGCATCTACATACCCTTGTAGATCGCGAGCGGAAGCGTTCAAGAGAACGGGGTTGAAGGAGTCGTACTCAACGTGATCCAAATCACCGAAGATCCTAGCGCCGAATGGACGGCACCTCCGCGTTCAACACACGTACGGAGCGGTGACATCTCCCACACCTTGATCCAGCAAGGAGGAGGGAGAGGCTGAGGAAGAGAGCTCCAACAGCAGCACGACGGTGTGGTGGTGGTGGAGCGGCAGTACTCCGCCAGGGCTTCGCCAAGCACTTAACGGAGGAGGAGAGGTGTTGGGGAGGGGAGGGGCTGCGCCTTCGATGTGGTCTGCAGCCCTCCCCTTGCCCCTCTATTTATAGGGGAAGGAGGAAGGGGGTCGGTCCCCTCTAGATGAGATCTAGAGGGGGGGGGGCGGCCAAGGGGGTTGGCTTGCCCCGCAAGCAAGGGGGGCGCCCCATCTAGGGTTTCCCCCCAACCCTAGGTGCATGGGCCCAAGGGGGGGTGCGCTCAGCCCACTTGGGGCTGGTTCCCTTTCCTCTACGGCCCATGAGGCCCTCCGAGAGAGGTGGCCCCTCCCGGTGGACCCCCGGAACCCCTCCGGTGGCCCCGGTACAATACCGATATGCCCCTGAACCTTTCCGGTGACCGTATGACAACTTCCTATATATAAATCTTCACCTCCGGACCATTCCAGAACTCCTCGCGACGTCCGGGATCTCATCCGGGACTCCGAACAACATTCGGTAATCAGATACAAGTCTTCCTAATAACCCTAGCATCATTGAACCTTAAGTGTGTAGACCCTACGGGTTTGGGAACCATGCAGATAATGACTGAGACAACTATCCAGCCAATAACCAACAGCGGGATCTGGATACCCATGTCGGATCCCACATGTTCCACGATGATCTCATCGGATGAACCATGATGTCGAGGATTCAAGCAATCCCGTATACAATTCCCTTTGTCAATCGGTAGGTTACTTGCCCGAGATTCGATCGTCGGTATCCCAATACCTCGTTCAATCTCATTACCGGCAAGTCACTTTACTCACTCCGTAACACATATCCCATGACCAACCCTTAGTCACATTGAGCTCATTACGATGATGTCTTACCGAGTGGGCCCAGAGATACCTCTCCGTCATACGGAGTGACAAATCCCAGTCTTGATTCGTGCCAACCCAACAGACGCTTTCGGAGATACCCGTAGTGCACCTTTATAGTCACCCAGTTACGTTGTGACATTTGGCACACCCAAAGTATTCCTACAGTATCCGGGAGTTGCACAATCTCATGGTCTAAGGAAAAGATACTTGACATAAGAAAAGCTTTAGCAGACGAACTACACGATCTTGCGCTATGCTTAGGATTGGGTCTTGTCCATCACATCATTCTCCTAATGATGTGATCTTGTTATCAATGACATCCAATGTCCATGGTCAGGAAACCGTAACCATCTATTGATCAATGAGCTAGTAAACTAGAGGCTCACTAGGGACATGTTGTGGTCTATGTATTCACACATATTACGATTTCCGGATAACACAATTATAGCATGAACAATAGACAATTATCATGAACAAGGAAATATAATAATAACCATTTTATTATTGCCTCTAGGGCATATTTCCAACAGATTGTGCTTAGGGGAGATCTAAGGGCCGGACCCCGATGAGGCTCAACCTCGTGCAGAGGAGAGGATGTGAGCATGGCTCTTGCTTGTGGGGAAGCACACATGGTTCATAAGAGATGTAGATGCTCACCCGGTTGAGGCACCTTGTAACGCCCCGAGACCGATGTGCCAGTTGTCCTCCAGTTATTCGCTGTCGTTGCCTTGTCATTGCTTGCGTGTCATGCATTGCATATCATGTCATCATGTGCATTTCATTTGCATACGTGTTCGTCTCATGCATCCGAGCATTTTCCCCGTTGTCCGTTTTGCAATCCGGCGCTCCTATGTCACCCGGTGTCCCTTTCTACCTCTTTTCGTGTGCGGGCGTTAAACGTTTTCGGATTGGACCGAGACTTGCCAAGTGGCCTTGGTTTACTACCGGTAGACCGCCTGTCAAGTTTCGTGCCATTTGGACTTCGTTTGATACTCCAACGGTTAACCGAGGGGCCAAAAAGGCCTCGTGTGTGTTGCAGCCCAACACCCCTCGAAAGTGGCCCAAAACCCACCAAAACCCCCTCCATCATCTTGGTCGTTCGATCACAATCGCGTGGCCGAAAACTGCACCCCATTTGGACTCTCCTAGCTCCCTCTACCTATATATTTGTGTCTCCCTTCGAAATTTCCGCGCAGATCAAACCCTAGCCCCAGTCCTCGCGCCGCCGGACAAAAGCTTCCCACCGCGCCAGACATGTCCGCTGCCTCCGCCACCTCACTCCGCCCAATAGCATCGCGACACGTCACCTACCGCCACCTTCTGCGCCAATCAACAATCGCCACCTGTCCGGATCCGGTGCCCACTTCGTCGTGGCCCACGGAGCCCATCATGGGCCCGCGCGGGCCCAGATCTCGCCGCCGCCCGACCCGCTCTGCCGCGCCGTGCGCCGCTGCCGCCCTCGCCGTCCGGCTGCCACCACCTCCCCGCGTGCTCGCCGCCGACCATCGCCGACCGCCGCCGCGCCCCGTCAACCTCGTCGCGCCGCCCTACGCCATCGTCCCCGCCGCCTCGCTCGCCTCGCAGCACGGAGCCGCCGCCACCACCTGCATCGGCTTCCCCGCAAGCTCGCCGCTCCGCCATGGGAGATCGTCGTAGGCCAGCTCCAGCCACGGCTTGCCTCGCCGCCGGACCTTTGCTTCCTCGCCCTGGCCGGATCCGGCACCGGCCTCCCCGGATCCGCGCGCCCACGCCGCCCTGCTCCACCATCCTGCTTCGCCGTCATGGCCGCGACCAACTCCGGCGACCCCGCCGCCGTTTTGCTCCGCCGTCCGATCCACGCGGTTCTTCCCGGTCCGCCCGGTTCGGCCGGTTCTTCTCTCGCTTCCGGTTTTCGCCGAACCAGCCCAACCCGCGATCCGGTTTTCCACCTTAGACCCGAACAGGCCCACGGGCCGCAAGGTGAGCTCCAGCCCACTAAATCCCAACCAGCCGTGTTATAGCTATCTAACGCTCATTTTTCAGATCTGGAATTTTGGCCAAGTCTGATATTCCTGTTATTTTTATGCATCCTTCATCTTGCCATAACTCTGCACCCATGGCTCCGTTTTGGGCGTGTAGCATATCAAAATGTTCGTCTCAACGAGTACATCATTTCATCTCATTGCATCATTTTCATTTGAGATCATCTTGATGCCCAAACTGCTGTTGGAAGAGGGCTATGTGGTAAATTTGTCAGATCTGTTTCATCAAATAGCATTTTATCATTTTTGCCAGGATTAATGTGTGCATGCTATGATCCTGAGCTCTACATGAGTTTTGTTATATGCCATGCCACATTTTCAGGGGTGTATGCCATGTATTTTTGTGATATTTGTGGTGACTCGCATAAGCTTGCAAAGTAGCGTAATCGGTAATGCTGATTTCAGGGACTTAGAATTTCACCAAGTCCTTGTCCTGTTTTTGTCGTTATGCCATATGTTCATGTTGTTTCCTAGTGATCCGTGCCTCTTTTGAGGATGATCAGTAAGGATGTTTTGTTAACATTGTGGTGCTCTATCCATCCATGTCTTTGTTTGCATTTATGGAGCACCCTAGCTTGAGTCAATCGAGCTCTACGTTTGCTATATCGTGAATCCTGGCAGATTGTTGACTTGTTAGCGATTTTGCCGAGGATGTTGCTATTGATCCGTGCATGCTATGTTGTTGTTCTTGCCATGTCTAGCTTCTATGCCATGTATTATTGATGGGTGTATGCTTATTTTGTCATGCCATGCTCTGTAGTGAGTGCATCGAGCTCGTAAACATGCCTACTCGTTAACCGTTTTGCATGCTCCAGCTTTTCTCTAAGTCTGAATCTGTTTATGTTTTTGCCATGTTCACATGCTTGAAATTGTATTTTTTGAACCCTTTTGGCTCAAGGTCACTAAGGGACTTTTGTTAAGTGCTTTGAGTAGCTTCATGCCATGCCTTGCTTTGCCATGATATGTTCCTGTAGCATGTAGTTTTCATGCTCTAAAGTGTGCTTCCTGATAATAAATCCCAAACTTGTGTTAATTTCACTAAGTCTGAAACCTGTTATCATTTGCACTTTTGCCATGCTTTTTTGAACCTGTTAATGGATGAGTTAGCCGTAGCTCAGTGTTCATCTTTTGTAAAGCATCTTGAGTGGACCCCTGCCATGTATTTTGCTGCCATGTTTGAGTGCTGTAGCATATTTATCTTGATGCATTTAGTTGGTCACTTGCTGATTATCGCAGACGGGTGCCATATTTGTTTTGCTTGCCATTTCCAAACCGTGCATCCGATTCCGGTGATCTTTATATCGATTTCAACCGAAATCACCTCACCTTTCCAGTGGAACTCTTGGATTTCCAAGTTGAGGCCAGGTTCAATCATTCCTTTACAAATCATGCATATCATCGCATACCGCATCCCGCATATCATACCATGTTCATGTGTTGGCTGTTTACTATGTTGTGTGCTTATTTCCGGTGTTGCTTCTTCGGGTTGGTTTCGTTAACGTCGTGATGTGAGGATCCGTTCGACTTTGTCTGTTTGTCTTCTTCATGGACTCGTTCTTCTTCTTTGCGGGATTTTAGGCAAGATGACCATACCCTCGAAATCACTTCTATCTTTGCTTGCTAGTTGCTCGCTCTTTTGCTATGCCTATGTTGCGACACCAACCACTTGCTTATCATGCCTCCCATATTGTTAAACCAAGCCTCTAACCCACCTTGTCCTAGCAAACCGTTGTCTGGCTATGTTACCGCTTTGCTCAGCCCCTCTTATAGCGTTGTTAGTTGCAGGTGAAGATTGGAGCTTGTTCCTTGTTGGAACATGGATATTTTGTTGGGATATCACAATATCTCTTATTTAATTAATGCAGCTATATACTTGGTAAAGGGTGGAACGCTCGGCCTTATGCCTAGTGTTTTGTTCCACTCTTGCCGCCCTAGTTTCCGTCATATCGGTGTTATGTTCCCGGATTTTGCGTTCCATACGCGGTTGGGTTATAATGGGAACCCCTTGACAGTTCGCTTTGAATAAAACTCCTCCAGCAAGGCCCAACCTTGGTTTTACCATTTGCCACCTAGCCTTTTCTTTTCCCTTGGGAGTCACGCTCTCGAGGGTCATCATTATTTTAACCCCCCCGGGCTAGTGCTCCTCTGAGTGTTGGTCTACCTTGTCAGCCGCCGGTGGCCACCAGGGGCAACTCTGGGCTGGCCTACCGGAAGTTTGGACAATCCGGTGTGCCCTGAGAACGAGATATGTGCAGCTCCTATCAGGATTTGTCGGCACATTCGGGTGGCTCTGCTGGTCTTGTTTTACCATTGTCGAAATGTCTTGTAACCGGGATTCTGAGTCTGATCGGGTCTTCTCGCAGAAGGAATATCCTTCGTTGACCGTGAGAGCTTGTGATGGGCTAAGTTGGGACACCCCTGCAGGGATTTGAACTTTCGAAAGCCGTTCCTGCGGTTATGGGCATATGGGAATTTGTTAATGTCCAGTTGTAGAAAACCTGAAGTTGACCTTAATTAAAATACATCAACCGCATGTGTTACCGTGATGGTCTCTTTCCGGCGGAGTCCGGGAAGTGAACACGGTGTTGGAGTTATGTTTGACGTAGGTTGTTCTAGGATCACTTCTTGATCGTAGTTTCTCGACCGTGCTTTGCCTTCTCTTCTCGCTCTCATTTGCGTATGTTAGCCACCATACATGCTAGTCGCTTGCTGCAGCTCCACATCACACCTTTACCTTACCCGTAAGCTTAAATAGTCTTGATCGCGAGGGTGCGAGATTGCTGAGTCCCCGTGACTCACAGATACTTCCAAAACCAGCTTGCAGGTGCCGATGAGTCTGTGCGGATGACGCAACCAAGCTCAGGAGGAGCTCGATGAAGATCTTGTCCTTTGTGTTGTTTCGTTCTAGTTGATCAGTAGTGGAGCCCAGTTGGGGTTGATCGGGGATCTGTGTAGCTTTTGGGGTAGTCTTCTTTTATTTTGGTTCCGTAGACGGACCTTGATTGTATATGGTTGATGTAATGCTTTAATTCATGTATTGTGTGAAGTGGCGATTGTAAGCCAACTATGTATCTCTTTCCCTTATGTATTACATGGGTTGTGTGAAGATTACCTCACTTGCGACATTGCTTTCAATGCGGTTATGCCTCTAAGTCGTGCTTCGACACGTGGGAGATATAGCCGCATCGAGGGCGTTACAAGTTGGTATCAGAGCCTTCCCTGACCTTAGGAGCCCCCCTGCTTGATCGAATAGCTGGCGTTGTTGAGTCTAGAAAAAATGTTTTGAGTCATTTAGGATTATATATATTGGAGAGTTAGGAATTCTTTTTACTCCTCAGTCCCTTCGTCGCTCTGGTGAGGCATCCTGACGTAGAGTTTTGACTCTTCTCTTCTCAAATTTCACTAATTTTTTTTAGGATCACGCGGGTATCTTGGAATCGTTCCAATGGTTTTGTGACGAGAACATTGTTCTTGGTGCCTCCTGTCATTTAGGGGTTGTGGCAGTGTCCCGGGGAGTTGAGCTCCGAGGTGTTGTCGTCACAATTTTATCGTTGCAGTTCTGGAATACCTGAGTTTAGTTTTGCCGACATCGAAAATCTTTTTTATGCAGTTGTTGGTGAGATAACCTCGACGCCACCCAGTACTGGGGCGGGAGTTCGGGAGTATTGCCATAACTCGTATAATGGATGTTTTTTTCGAAGGTTGAGGTAGACGATTTCCGAAGGTTTCTTGGTTATGTGTTGAAGGATGGATACAGCTGGATGTAGGATTTGCTAGTTTTGGGTGAGATATTATGCTTCCCCTGTATCCCGAACACCTGATTGCATAACCGGAAAGTTTTGGGAGTTTATAAGTGGGAATTCAAGTAGCTCTTAGGATATCTTTTCGACAGATGTATGATATAAAATTGGGGTTCGACGTCTAGTGGTCCGCCTATCCACGGTTGGTTTTACAGTGGTCTCGTTGTGTCTTAAAGAGTCCTTGGCTATGCCGACTCGGGGACGCTTCGTATGTCATGTGCACTGCCTTGTACATGATGGTGCTGTACGATCGAGCCCGTGTAGGCCCCACCACGAAAACTTCGGACGAAATCTCTATCATATGTTTGTTCCGGCTTATTTTGCAAGCCAATCCTTTGTTTTGTTTTGAGTTGTGGTATTCGAGTTGCTTCGAAGTCAAATGTTGATTCCATACCTTTTATAAGTGGTGTTCTCGTATTCCTACGGGAGTAGTAATCCTTCATGATAATCGACATTGCCATGTCAATCCTTTTCAACCGGCGTGTTTTCTCTTCAAGTGGATCCGATTATTTCAACATCAGCAAGATCTACCCTAAGCTCTCTCAACGGTGTTTCCCCACCCTCCCTCCCTTGTTTCCTTCAAGGACTAAGATTTCTTAATCAACTATCCATCTTATTCATGTGAAGCCTCTTCTTTCTTTTCAATCAATGTTCTTATCTGGTGATGCTCATGAAGATTTTAACGGAGTTTCTAGTTCACCATTATTCATTCTTTTTTCTTCTCCGGTGGAACCAAGTCAAGCTTTGTGGATAATATCCCTTTTTCCTCGTTTCAAATGTTTTCTCATGCCGGTGCACCTCATAATCATCCACTTCTCGTTATTCAATTGTTCCGGTGCCCTAAAGATACCTCAGAAGGCTCGTCTTGTCATTCAAGATCCGTTCAACCTATCTCAAGGCTGTTATCTCATTCAAGCCTTTTAATTCAACTGGTGCAATCTCTCTTTTATATTGTTTAACGGTGTTTCTTATGAGTGGGCCCTAACCCATAGGTCTTTTTCCAGGATCTTACCTGACTCTTCTATTTTCCCGGAGCTATCATCAAATTCTTTTCGAAGTTTGGTGTAACAATAAATTGTCATCAGTCAAATGTTTTTTCCAAGATCGGTTAAATTCTTTTCATCGTTGGCTCAACCTTCCATTTTTCATCCCGGAGTATCTCAACAATTTTGTGGTGTTTCTCATCGTCATTCTCAGTTATTGAAGACCGAAGAAGAGTTTCTCTTTAATCTTGCTCCATTCTCTTCAAGATTCATGGTGCTAGCTTGTTGCCATCCTCTCATAATTGTTTTCGATTGTGAAAATTCTTTTCACCTAACCGGAGCAATTCAAGATTCTTTTCAATTTGTGTCTCCGGAGCCCATCATTTCGGAAGACTTATCCATTCTCAGACTTTAGTTATCACTCTCCAAATCTTACTGGTGCTTCATTCAAATATCCTCTAATCAGCTCGCGATCTCTTCGTTCACTTGCATCTAAACTCTCTCATGTATCTTCGTTCATTTGCTAATTCTTACCCGGTGATTCATCCCTTTATTTCGTTCATCTCCAATTCTTACGGTGGTTCGTGCAAGATTCCTCCTCTTTCGTTATCATATCAATTCATTTGTTGTTTCGATTCCACCGGTGTTTCGTTGAAGGCATTCTCAAGTTGGCGCGATATCTATTTTAATACTTTCTTCGAGAATAAGTAGTATGCCAAATCCGTTGTTTTTCATCAATTTAAATTGGTGAAGGATACGCATAACGTAATCCTTACTCTTGTTCTTCCAAGTGATTAATTCACTATTCTGGAGGTTCATCAAATTCTCGGTTCAAGTTGTCCATCTTTCTTTCCGGAGCTCAAAGTTATTTCAATTATATCATCACGAAGATCCATCTAAATCATTGCAAGGCTTCAACCTTATTCTTTTATCCTTCATATTGGTTGTTCATTCTTTTCTTACCGGAGTTCTCCAAGGAGGCTTTACATGATGGTTCATCAAGGATTTAATTCCTTCTCGAAGTGTTCATCAAGTTTCTTTTCAGAGGAGCTCAAGCATTCTTCATCTTGCTATCCAGAGTGCAATTCTTTCTTCCGTGTCATTGGAGGTGGTATTATGTCATTCTTGATAATTTGAGTTCATGTTTCATGATTCACAGGTTGTTAAGAAGGAGATATTTTAAATCCATCAACCTCTTCGTTGGATTTATCTTGGGTTATATTTTACCTAAAGCCTTCCCTAAGGATTGTTGCTATCTGTGGTGCTCATAAATGACCCAAGTTCTTCGTTTATCCTCTCGGTGAGATAAGTTTTCTCGTCTCCTTGTCCATACCAATCCAATTCTTTTCCCGTGAGTGGCAGGTTGTCACCTCATAATTTTGAGATGTATTCCATAAGACCATATCAAGCTTATTCTTTTCGTTGTTGGTTTTTCCAACAATTCTGTTCGACCCTTCTCCGAAGGATACCTTTTCAAACTCTTTTGTGTTAGAAGTTGGCTTTTTCTTCTCCATTCTCCTATTTCAATTATCTATCTTTTATTCTTCTGTTCTGGAGGCATTGTGATGTTGCTCTCCTCAACCCATCTTCTCGGATTGTCAGGACCATATTTTTGTTCGTGCTTATCCTTTTAACCGGAGTGTTATGTCCCTTTTCTCAAGCTCTTTCATTTTATCAAGTTTTTCATCTCTTTTAAACTGGAGTGCTGTCCGAGATCTTCCTTACCCCTTGTTCCATTCATTCAATAGTTACGGAGGCAGTGTATTGTGATTTTCTTCAATTATCTTCTCATCTTATCAAGTTCTTATTCAATTCCTTTTCTTTTCAATCAGAGTGTTGCTCGAAGTTGTTCTTCCTTGTTCCTCTTTGCTAACGGAGTGCTTTCAACTTCATTTATCTCCGTTGTATTCTTTTCTCGAAATGGCTTAACCTTTGCAAGGTTCTTTGGTTTCACTCATTGGTCAAAGAAGCAACTTAGTTTTACCTCTTCTCTTTTCTCTTCTGTTTTTCCCTCCGGTGCCATTCTAGATCTCGGGACGAGATCCTCTCGTAGTGGTGGAGTGTTGTAACGCCCCGAGACCGATGTGCCAGTTGTCCTCCAGTTATTCGATGTCGTTGCCTTGTCATTGCTTGCGTGTCATGCATTGCATATCATGTCATCATGTGCATTTCATTTGCATACGTGTTTGTCTCATGCATCCGAGCATTTTCCCCGTTGTCCGTTTTGCAATCCAGCGCTCCTATGTCACCCGGTGTCCCTTTCTACCTCTTTTCGTGTGCGGGCGTTAAACGTTTTCGGATTGGACCGAGACTTGCCAAGCGGCCTTGGTTTACTACCGGTAGACCACCTGTCAAGTTTCGTGCCATTTGGACTTCGTTTGATACTTCAACGGTTAACCAAGGGACCAAAAAGGCCTCTTGTGTGTTGCAGACCAACACCCCTCCAAAGTGGCCCCAAACCCACCTAAACCCCCTCCATCATCTCGGTCGTTCTATCACGATCGCGTGGCCAAAAACCGCACCCCATTTGGACTCTCCTACCTCCCTCTACCCATATATTTGTGTCTCCCTCCGAAATTTCCGCGCAGATCAAACCCTAGCCCCAGTCCTCGCGCCGCCGGACAAAAGCTTCCCACCGCGCCGGACATGTCCGCTGCCTCCGCCACCTCACTCCGTCCAATAGCGTCGCGACACGTCACCCACCGCCGCCTCCTGCGCCCATCAACAACCGCCACCTGTCCGGAACCGGTGCCCACTTCACCGCGGCCTGCGGAGCCCATCACGGGCCCGCACGGGCCCAGATCTCGCTGCCGCCCGGCCCGCTCTGCCGCGCCGTGCGCCGCCGCCGCCCTTGCCGTCCGGCCGCTGCCACATCCCCGCGTGCTCGCCGCCGACCGCCGCCGCGCCCCGTCAACCTCGTCGCGCCGCCCTGCGCCATCGTCCCCGCCGTCTCGCTCGCGTCGCAGCGCGGAGCCGCCGCCACCACCCGCATCGGCTTCCCCTCGAGCTTGCCGCTCCGCCACGGGAGCTCGTCGCCGGCCAGCTCCAGCCGCGGCTTGCCTCGCCGCCGGACCTTCGCTTCCTCGCCCTGGCCGGATCCGGCACCGGCCTCCCCGGATCCGCGCGCCCGCGCCACCCTGCTCCACCATCCTGCTTCGCCGTCATGGTCGCGACCAACTCCGGCGACCCCGCCGCCGTTCTGCTTCGCCGTCCGGTCCACACGGTTCTGCCCTGTCCGCCCGGTTCGGCCGGTTCTTCTCTCGCTTCCGGTTTTCGCCGAACCAGCTCGACCCGCGATCCGGTTTTCCACCTCAGACACGAACAGGCCCACGGGCCGCAAGGTGAGCTCCAGCCCACTAAATCCCGCCCAGCCGTGTTATAGCTATCTAACGCTCATTTTCAGATCTGGAATTTTGGCTATGTCTGATATTCCTGTTATTTTTATGCATCCTTCATCTTGCTATAACTCTGCACTCATGGCCCCGTTTTGGGCGTGTAGCATATCAAAATGTTCGTCTCAACGAGTACATCATTTCATCTGATTGCATCATTTTCATTTGAGCTCATCTTGATGCCCAAAATGCTGTTGGAAGAGGGCTATGTGGTAAATTTGTCAGATCTGTTTCATCAAATGGCATTTTGTCATTTTTGCCATGATTAATGTGTGCATGCTATGATCCTGAGCTCTACATGAGTTTTGTTATATGCCATGCCACATTTTCAGGGGTGTATGCCATGTATTTTTGTGATATTTGTGGTGACTAGCATAAGCTTGCAAAGTAGCGTAATCGGTAATGCTGATTTCAGGGACTTAGAATTTCACCAAGTCCTTGTCCTGTTTTTGTCGTTATGCCATATGTTCATGTTGTTTCCTAGTGATCCGTGCCTCTTTTGAGGATGATCAGTAAGGATGTTTAGTTAACATTGTGGTGCTCTCTCCATCCATGTCTTTGTTTGCATTTATGGAGCACCCTAGCTTGAGTCAATCTAGACATACGTTTGCTATATCGTGAATCCTGGCAGATTGTTGACTTGTTAGCGATTTTGCCGAGGATGTTGCTATTGATCCGTGCATGCTATGTTGTTGTTCTTGCCATGTCTAGCTTCTATGCCATGTATTATTGATGGGTGTATGCTTAGTTTATCATGCCATGCTCTGTAGTGAGTGCATCGAGCTCGTAAACATGCCTACTCGTTAACTATTTTGCATGCTCCAGTTTTTCTCTAAGTCCGAATCTGTTTATGTTTTTGCCATGTTCACATGCTTGCAATTGTATTTTCTGAACTCTTTTGGCTCAAGGTCACTAAGGGACTTTTGTTAAGTGCTTTGAGTAGCTTCATGCCATGCCTTGCTATGCCATGATATGTTCCTGTAGCATGTAGTTTTCATGCTCTAAAGTGTGCTTCCTGATGATAAATCCCAGACTTGTGTTAATTTCACTAAGTCTGAAACTTGTTATCATTTGCACTTTTGCCATGCTTTTTTGAACCTGTTAATGGATGAATTAGCTGTAGCTCACTGTTCATCTTTTGTCAAGCATCTTGAGTGTATCCCTGCCATGTATTTTGCTGCCATGTTTGAGTGCTGTAGCATATTTATCTTGATGCATTTATTTGGTCACTTGCTGATTATCGCAGACCGGTGCCATACTTGTTTTGCTTGCCATTTCCAAACCGTGCATCCGATTCCGGTGATCTTTATATCGATTTCAACCGAAATCACCTCACCTTTCTTGTGGCACTCTTGGATTTCCAAGTTGAGGCCAGGTTCAATCATTCCTTTGCAAATCATGCATATGCATCGCATACCGCATCTCGCATATCATACCATGTTCATGTGTTGGCTGTTTACTATGTTGTGTGCTTCTTTCTGGTGTTGCTTCTTCGGGTTGGTTTCGTTAACGTCGTGATGTGAGGATCTGTTCGACTTCATCCGTTTGTCTTCTTCATGGACTCGTTCTTCTTCCTTGCGGGATTTCAGGCAAGATGACCATACCCTCGAAATCACTTCTATCTTTGCTTGCTAGTTGCTCGCTCTTTTGCTATGCCTATGTTGCGACACCAACCACTTGCTTATCATGCCTCCCATATTGTTAAACCAAGCCTCTAACCCACCTTGTCCTAGCAAACCGTTGTCTGGCTATGTTACCGCTTTGCTCAGCCCCTCTTATAGCGTTGTTAGTTGCAGGTGAAGATTGGAGCTTGTTCCTTGTTGGAACATGGATATTTTGTTGGGATATCACAATATCTCTTATTTAATTAATGCATCTATATACTTGGTAAAGGGTGGAAGGCTCGGCCTTATGCCTGGTGTTTTGTTCCACTCTTGCCACCCTAGTTTCCGTCATATCGGTGTTATGTTCCCGGATTTTGCGTTCCTTACGCGGTTGGGTTATAATGGGAACCCCTTGACAGTTTGCTTTGAATAAAACTCCTCCAGCAAGGCCCAACCTTGGTTTTACCATTTGCCACCTAGCCTTTTCTTTTCCCTTGGGAGTCGCGCTCTCGAGGGTCATCATTATTTTAACCCCCCCGGGCCAGTGCTCCTCTGAGTGTTGGTCCACCTTGTCATCCGCCGGTGGCCACCAGGGGCAACTCTGGGCTGGCCTACCGGAAGTTTGGACAATCCGGTGTGCCCTGAGAATGAGATATGTGCAGCTCCTATCAGGATTTGTTGGCACATTCGGGTGGCTTTGCTGGTCTTGTTTTACCATTGTCGAAATGTCTTGTAACCGGGATTCTGAGTCTGATCGGGTCTTCCCGCTAGAAGGAATATCCTTCGTTGACCGTGAGAGCTTGTGATGGGCTAAGTTGGGACACCCCTACAGGGATTTGAAATTTCGAAAGCCGTGCCCGCGGTTATGGGCAGATAGGAATTTGTTAATGTCCGGTTGTAGAAAACCTGAAGTTGACCTTAATTAAAATACATCAACCGCGTGTGTTACCGTGATGGTCTCTTTCCGGCGGAGTCCGGGAAGTGAACACGGTGTTGGAGTTATGTTTGACATAGGTTGTTCTAGGATCACTTCTTGATCGTAGTTTCTCGACCGTGCTTTGCCTTCTCTTCTCGCTCTCATTTGCGTATGTTAGCCACAATATATGCTAGTCGCTTGCTGCAGCTCCACATCACACCTTTACCTTACCCATAAGCTTAAATAGTCTTGATCACGAGGGTGCGAGATTGCTGAGTCCCCGTGACTCACAGGTACTTCCAAAACCAGCTTGCAGGTGCCGATGAGTCCGTGCATATGACGCAACCAAGCTCAGGAGGAGATCGATGAAGATCTTGTCCTTTGTGTTGTTTCGTTCTAGTTGATTAGTAGTGGAGCCCAGTTAGGGTTGATCGGGGATCTGTGTAGATTTTGGGGTAGTCTTCTTTTATTTTGGTTCCGTAGACAGACCTTGATTGTATCTGGTTGATGTAATGCTTTAATTCATGTATTGTGTGAAGTGGCGATTGTAAGCCAACTATGTATCTCTTTCCCTTATGTATTACATGGGTTGTGTGAAGATTACCTCACTTGCGACATGCTTTCAATGCGGTTATGCCTCTAAGTCGTGCTTCGACACGTGGGAGATATAGCCGCATCGAGGGCGTTACACACCTATGCGGAGGAGTGGCTGTGGGGTCGACGTCTGGAAAGCACAACAAATGTATGCTTCTAAAATCTAGAAAATTCCCTAGGCCAAGGTACCCTAAGTAAGAGGGTGAAGACTTGAGGGACAACGCTCCCCAAGAGTATGCCCTATGTAAACAACCCTAAAGTTGTAAGGTGGGGAAATCATGGTTTTCTTAGGGTTTTACTCGAAAACTCTAGAGAAAGTTTGTTTCCACTCGGTCTTGAGCTCTAGAGACATGTGACAATGGTGATGACATTTAAACTTATTTCTTCTAAGCTTGGATCTACTCAATTTTAAAATAACATATTTCTATTTTTATTTTACTTCTAAACTTATACATAATTATTTATGGCCAGAATATTTCAAGATGACACACACAACTGTGGGAAACTATTATTAAGCACACACATATTTAACTATTGTCGGTACCTCAATGGTACATATTACATATTTACAATAAATTCTTTGAATGGTAGAAGAAGGTTGCAATATTGCAAGAAAAAGTACGTAACACAATCTTCAAGCTATGACAGACATGGGTTGTGATGTATTGAACTTCTGGACTTGTTATCACCCGACGACCAATGAACTTGTTTTGATGGCCTATTTGTTCTGATCATGTCGTCGTCGCCGTTGTTGTTGGCGGCGTCGGTGGTAGATTGCCTCCCTAAATTTACTTGATACTTGCTTAGTTACTGACAATTTTTCTTATTAGTTAACACAACCCGTCTCCACTTTTACGACCTTGTGTAAGGGAATGATGGCAATTGAAACAAAGTGAAAAATGTACTATTGTTGTGTGTAGAATCCTCACAAGGACAAAACTTTGTTTTGACCAAAACTTGACCAATTCCCTATTTTCACATGCCACTTAACGAGCAAACAGATCGTAGTGTCATATAACGACATACAAGTTAAAGTTAATATTCACTCCGTTTCTTTATATAAGTTTCCCCCCAAATTTTTTCACAATGTAAGGTGTATTTATCTTTTCCTCTCGAATTTTCGTGTGTGCCCTTCCACCATCCAGTACATGTGTTTCATAAAAACTAGTATGTAGTCCTTAATAGGTAGGTAGTAAAAAGAATCTCTCTCTCTGATTGCATGTAGTCATATTTCTCTCTCTCTCCCATCCATTGATTGATTTTATTCTGGCAGAGTGAGATTCAGCTGCCTTTTATTTGGTCACTAGTTATTTAGCCTCCAATTAAGTTGCTAATTGCCTAATTAATTAGTTAAGGGTATTTTCGTCGAAAATTCTTAATTATGTGCCTTGGTCACCGCACCAAGAAAATACACCTTACATAAAGAAACAGATGGAGTATTAAATAAGGCATGTACCATCTTTTGGGTCCAACAAGGGCATCACTCTATCTTGCGGTGTATAAGAGCAAGTACAATAGTGGGCTTATAGTCCGCTTACATGGCATTTTTGCCTATGTGGAGGAGAGAGATGTGAAAAAGTAAGAGAAGTGGGCTCTCATGCAAGAGCCTAGCTATATCCGCATTCCTAGGTAAATGCAATAAATGTGAAGAAAGAGATAGAGAAAAGATGAAACAAAGTACTAGTGTAGTAGCCAACCTTATAGCCCATACTATTGTATGAGTGCATATAGATGATGACTATAGATGACACGGCGGTTTCTTGTAGCCATTAGTTGGCTATATTATTAACCATGCTCTAATAGGGAATTCTCTCCTTGTAAATTTCTTTTCAATGCATGATGAAGATGTTGTCGCTTCAACATCAATGTCTGGCATTTATTATTAATATATACTACTCCCTCCATTCCACAATATAGTGCTTCCTCTATCCCCGTGCTTCAACTTTGACCGTAAATTTAACTATCAAGACCGATTGCGGCGGGAGCAAAAAATATATCAGTGAATTCGTATTCGAAAGAAGTTTTCAATTATATAATTTTTTCTTCCGCCGCAGTTGGTCTCATTGGTTAAATTTATGGTCAAAGTTGGACCTCGGGAAGCGCGGGCGCACTATATTTTGGAATGGAGGGAGTATATGGATATGTGTGGCGCACAAACCAATATCATTCTTCTTTCAAGAAAAGCAATATTATTTCCCTTTTTATATGGTATGTCATTAATGAGTGAAGATTGCACGCTGCATGCAAACATTGTACCTCTCCTATAATTAGATTTCATCACCAACCAAAAAACGTTTTGTTCCTATTTGTTGATGATGGCTTATCTGCACTTCTGAAGCATACGGTCTCCAGTGGTAATATTACTCCTTCAAAAATCTGTCGAAGAGCTCCGGGCATATCACATCTTGCGAACGATACAATGTTATTTTTTGAAGTGTCACATGACCAAGCAATGAAGGTTAAATAAGTTCTCACTTTATATGAGACAACCATAGGACAATCCTTGAAATTTAATAAATGCTCTCTTTTGTTTGGTGAGTCTTTCCCTATGGTGATTCATGAGTAGGTTCGCTTGGTGCTGAATGTCACAAGCCTTCAAGGTAGTCTAACTAATTAGAGACTTATTCAATGGGGAGACGACCACCTTGTGCAGCTGGGAAGGGAAGTGTTAATAAAATCAGTCGCCCAAGCACTACCAACTTATTTGATGGTTGTTTTTAAAATGCATTTCCCCATTTTGTGATGAGCTTATTGCAATGGTGCGGAATTTTTATTGGGATTCAGCTAGGGGCTGAAGGAAAGTCCACTAGTGTGTGTGGGAGCATTTGCTACAACCAAAGAACAAAGGTGGTGTTGGTTTCTGGGATTACATGTTATTTAACCAGGCTCTCCTAGCCCGCCAAGCTTGGGGGCTGGTTATCAAACCAGATAGCCTTTGTGCACAAGTTCTCAAGGCTCGCTATTACCTAGATGGAAAGCTTGAGGATACCTTTTTTTAGGGAATGCTTCATCATCTTGTCATGCAATTAGTTATGGCTTAGACTTGCTTAAGAAAGGTCTCGTCTTGAGGGTTGGTAATGGTGACAGTATACGGGTCTGGCGCGACAACTGGATACCACGCGCGTGCTCTTACAAGACAATTTCTTCCCAAGGAAGGTGTCACATATGTTTTGTATCCGAACTGCTCAGTGACAATGGTTCATGGAATTTGGAGCTCCTACGGTCGTACTTTCATCCGTGTAATGTGTTGGCGAACGCAGTATTTCAAAAAAATTCCTACGATCACGCAAGATCTATCTAGGTGATGCATAGCAGCGAGAGGGAAGAGCATGTCCATGCACCCTCGTAGATCGAAAGCGGAAGCGTTTAGTAACACGGTTGATGTAGTCGAACGTCTTCGCGATCCAACCGATCCAAGCACCGAACGTATGGCACCTTCGTGTTCAGCACACGTTCAGCTCGATGATGTCCCTCGAGCTCTTGATCCAGTTGAGGACGAGGGAGAGTTTCATCAGCACGACGACGTGTTGACGGTGATGATGAAGTTACTGGCGCAGGGCTTCGCCTAAGCACTACAACGATATGACCGAGGTGTGTAACTGTGGAGGGCGGCACCGCACACGGCTAAGAGTAGACTTGGTGTGCCTTTGGGGTGCCCCCTCCCACATATATAAAGGGGGGAGGTGAGGTGGCCGGCCCAAGGGGGGAGTCCTACTTGGATTCCCAATTCTAGTTGGAGTTCCCTTCCTTTCCAAGAGATGGAGAGAGAGGGAAGGAGGAAGAGGGGAGAAGGAAAGAGGGGGCGCCACCCCCCTCCCTAGTCCAATTCGGGCTGGCCATGGGGGGCGCGCGGCCTCCCTTGTGGCCCTCCTCTCCTTTCCTCTAAGGCCCATGAAGGCCAATGAACTTCCGCGCGGGGGGGGGGGGGTCCGGTAACCCCCGGTACTCCGAAACTTATCCGAAACGACCCGAACCATTCCGGTGTCCGAATGTAACCTTCCAATATATGAATCTTTACCTCTCGACCATTTCGAGACTCCTCGTCATGTCTGTGATCTCATCCGGGACTCCAAACAAACTTTGGTCATCAAAATCACATAACTCTTAATACAAATCGTCATCGAACGTTAAGCGTGCGGACCCTACGGGTTCGAGAACTATGTAGACATGACCGAGACACATCTCCGGTCAATAACCAATAGCAGAACCTAGATGCTCATATTGGTTCCTACATATTCTACGAAGATCTTTATCGGTCAAACCGCATAACAACATACGTTGTTCCCTTCGTCATCGGTATGTTACTTGCCCGAGATTCGATCATCGGTATCATCATATCTAGTTCAATCTCGTCACCGGTAAGTCTCTTTACTTGTTCCGTAATGCACCATCCCGTAACTAACTCATTAGTCACATTGCTTGCAAGGCTTATAGTGATGTGCATTACCGAGAGGGCCCAGAGATACCTCTCCGATACACGGAGTGACAAATCCTAATCTCGATCTATTCCAACCCAACAAACACCATTGGATACACCTGTAGAGCATCTTTATAATCACCTAGTTACATTGTGATGTTTGATAGCACACATGGTGTTCCTCCGGTATTCGGGAGTTGCATAATCTCATAGTAAGAGGAACATGTATAAGTCATGAAGAAAGCAATAGCAATAAAACTAAACGATCATTATGCTAAGCTAATGGATGGGTCTTGTCCATCACATCATTCTCTAATGATGTGACCCCATTCATCAAATGACAACACATGTCTATGGCCAGGAAACTTAACCATCTTTGATTAACGAGCTAGTCAAGTAGAGGCATACTAGGGACACTCAGTTTGTCTATGTATTCACACATATACTAAGTTTCTGGTTAATACAATTCTAGCATGAATAATAAACATTTATCATGATATAAGGAAATATAAATAAAAACTTTATTATTGCCTTTGGGGCATATTTCCTTCGGTCTCCCACTTACACTAGAGTCAATAATCTAGATTACATGGTAATGATTCTAACACCCATGGAGTCTTGGTGCTGATCATGTTTTGCTCGTGAGAGAGGCTTAGTCAATGGGTCTGCAACATTTAGATCCCCATGTATCTTGCAAATCTCTACGTCTCCATCCTTGACTTGATCGCGGATGGAATTGAAGCGTCTCTTGATGTGCTTGGTTCTCTTGTGAAATCTGGATTCCTTTGCCAAGGCAATTGCACCATTATTGTCACAAAAGATTTTCATTGGACCCGATGCACTAGGTATTACACCTAGATCGGATATGAACTCCTTCATCCAGACTCCTTCATTTGCTGCTTCCGAAGCAGCTATGTACTCCGCTTCACACGTAGATCCCGTCACGACACTCTGCTTGGAACTGTACCAACTAAAAGTTCCACCATTCAATATAAATATGTATCCGGTTTGTGACTTAGAGTCATCTGGATCAGTGTCAAAGCTTGCATCGACGTAACCATTTACGACGAGCTCTTTGGTAGCTCCATAAAAACATATCCTTAGTCCTTTTCAGGTATTTCAGGATGTTCTTGACCGTTGTCCAGTGATCCACTCCTGGATTACTTTGGTACCTCCCTGCTAAACTAATAGAAAGGCACACATCTGGTCTGGTACACAGCATTGCATACATGATAGAACCTATGGCTGAGGCATAGGGAATGACTTTCATTTTCTCTCTATCTTCTGTAGTGGTCGGGCATTGAGTCTGACTCAACTTCACACCTTGTAACACAGGCAAGAATCCTTTCTTTGACTGGTCCATTTTGAACTTCTTCAAAACTTTATCAAGGTATCTGCTTTGTGAAAGTCCAATTAAGCGTCTTGATCTATCTCTATAGATATTGATGCCCAATATGTAAGCAGCTTCACCGAGGTCTTTCATTGAAAAATTCTTATTCAAGTATCCTTTTATGCTATCCAGAAATTTTGTATTATTTACAGTCAATAATATGTCATCCACATATAATATTAGAAATGCTACAGAGCTCCCACTCACTTTCTTGTAAATACAGGCTTCTCCAAAAGGCTGTATGAAACCATATGCTTTGATCACTCTATCAAAGCGTATATTCCAACTCTGAGAGGCTTGCACCAGTCGATAAATGGATCGCTGGAGCTTGCAGACTTTGTTAGCACCTTTAGGATCGACAAAACCTTCTGGTTGCATCATATACAACTCTTCTTTGAGATATCCATTAAGGAATGCAGTTTTGACATCCATTTGCAAATTTCATAATCATAAAATGCGGCAATTGCTAACATGATTCTGACAGACTTAAGCATCGCTACAGGTGAGAAGGTCTCATCGTAGTCAACTCCTTGAACTTGTCGTAAACCTTTCGCAACAAGTCGAGCTTTGTAGACAGTAACATTACCGTTAGCGTTAGTCTTCTTCTTGAATATCCATTTATTTTCTATTGCTTGCTGATCATCAGGCAAGTCAACCAAAGTCCACACTTTGTTCTCATACATGGATCCCATCTCAGATTTCATGGCTTCAAGCCATTTTGCGGAATCTGGGCTCATCATCGCTTCCTCATAGTTCGTGGGTTCATCATGGTCAAGTAACATGACCTCCAGAACAGGATTACCATACCACTCTGGTGTGGATGTTACTCTGGTTGACCTACGAGGTTCAGTAGTGACTTGATCAGAAGTTTCATGATCATCATCATCATCATTAGGTTCCTCACTGATTGGTGTAGGAATCAATGGAACTGAATTCGGTGATGAACTACTTTTCAATAAAGTAGAAGGTACAATTACCTCATCAAGTTCTACTTTCCTCCCACTCACTTCTTTCGAGAGAAACTCCTCTAGAAAGGATCCATTCTTAGCAACGAATATCTTGCCTTCGGATCTGTGATAGAAGGTGTACCCAACTGTCTCCTTTGGGTATCCTATGAAGACACATTTCTCTGATTTGGGTTCGAGCTTATCATGTTGAAGCTTTTTCACATAAGCATAGCAGCCCCAAACTTTAAGAAACGACAACTTGGGTTTCTTGCCAAACCACAGTTCATATGGTGTCGTCTCAACGGATTTAGATGGTGCCCTATTTAACGTGAATGCAACCGTCTCTAAAGCATAACCCCAAAACGATAGCGGTAAATCAGTAAGAGACATCATAGATCGCACCATATCTAATAAAATGCGGTTACGATGTTCGGACACACCATTACGCTGTGGTGTTCCAGGTGGCGTGAGTTGCGAAACTATTCCACATTGTTTCAAATGAAGACCAAACTCATAACTCAAATATTCACCTCCACGATCAGATCGTAGAAACTTTATTTTCTTGTTACGATGATTTTCCACTTCACTCTGAAATTCTTTGAACTTTTCAAATGTTTCAGACTTATGTTTCATCAAGTAGATATACCCATATCTGCTCAAATCATATGTGAAGGTCAGAAAATAACGATACCCGCCGCGAGCCTCAACACTCATCGGACCGCATACATCAGTATGTATTATTTCCAACAAGTCAGTTGCTCGCTCCATTGTTCCGGAGAATGGAGTCTTAGAAATCTTGCCCATGAGGCATGGTTCGCAAGCATCAAGTGATTCCAAAATCCCATCAACATGGAGCTTCTTCATGCGCTTTACACCAATATGACCTAAACGGCAGTGCCACAAATAAGTTGCACTATCATTATTAAACTTGTATCTTTTGGCTTCAATATTATGAATATGTGTATCATTACTATCGAGATTTAGCAAAAATAGACCACTCATCACGGATGCATGACTATAAAAGATATTACTAATTAGAACAACCATTATTCTCTGATTTAAATGAATAACCATCTCACATCAAACAAGATCCAGATATAATGTTCATGCTCAACGCTGGCACCAAATAACAATTATTCAGGTCTAAAACTAATCCCGAAGGTAGATGTAGAGGTAGCGTGCCGACGGCGATCACATAGACTTTGG
Organism: Triticum urartu; assembly: GCF_056163025.1. Classification (NCBI taxonomy): domain Eukaryota; kingdom Viridiplantae; phylum Streptophyta; class Magnoliopsida; order Poales; family Poaceae; genus Triticum; species Triticum urartu. The sequence continues at coordinate 575,391,640 of NC_141875.1, read as the reverse complement.
AACTATTACCCACGCGCATCGTCACCTCGTCCTTAGCCAATCTTCGTTTAATCCATAGCCCATGTTTCGAGTTGCAAATATGAGCAACAGAACCAATATCAAATACCCAGGCGCTACTACGAGCATTAGTAAGGTACACATCAATAACATGTATATCAAATATACTTTTCACTTTGCCATCCTTCTTATCCGCTAGATACTTGGGGCAGTTCCTCTTCCAGTGACCAGTCCCTTTGTACTGGAAGCACTTAGTCTCAGGCTTAGGTCCAGACTTGGGCTTCTTCACTTGAGCAGCAACTTGCTTGCCGTTATTCTTGAAGTTACCCTTCTTCCCTTTGCCCTTTTTCTTGAAACTAGTGGTCTTGTTAACCATCAACACTTGATGCTCCTTCTTGATTTCTACCTCCGCAGCTTTTAGCATTGCGAAGAGCTCGGGAATCGTCTTATCCATCCCTTGCATATTATAGTTCATCACAAAGCTTTTGTAGCTTGGTGGAAGTGATTGAAGAACTTTGTCAATGACACTATCACCAGGAAGATTAACTCCCAGTTGAGTCAAGTGGTTGTGGTACCCAGACATTCTGAGTATATGTTCACTGACAGAACTATTCTCCTCCATTTTGCAGCTATAGAACTTATTGGAGACTTCATATCTCTCAATTCGGGCATTTGCTTGAAATATTAACTTCAACTCCTGGAACATATCATATGCTCCATGATGTTCAAAACGTCGTTGAAGTCCCGATTCTAAGCCGTACAACATGGCACACTGAACTATCGAGTAGTCATCAACTTTGCTCTGCCAGATGTTCATAACATCCGGAGTTGCTCCTGCAGTGGGTTTTGCACCTAGCGGTGCTTCCAGGATGTAATTCTTCTGTGTAGCAATGAGGATAATCCTCAAGTTACGGACCCAGTCCGTGTAGTTGCTACCATCATATTTCAACTTACCTTTCTCTAGGAATGCATTAAAATTCAAAGGAACGGTAGCACGGGCCATTAATCTACAACAACATAGACATGTAAATACTATCAAGTACCAAGTTCATGATAAATTAAAGTTCAATTAATCATATTACTTAAGAACTCCCACTTAGATAGACATCCCTCTAGTCATCTAAATGATCACGTGATCCATATCAACTAAACCATGTCCGATCATCACGTGAGATGGAGTAGTTTTCAATGGTGAACATCACTATGTTGATCATATCTACTATATGATTCACGTTCGACCTTTTGGTCTCAGTGTTCCGAGGCCATATCTGCATATGCTAGGCTCGTCAAGTTTAACCCGAGTATTCTGCATGTGCAAAACTGGCTTGCACCCGTTGTATGTGAACGTAGAGCTTATCACACCCGGTCATCACGTGGTGTCTCGGCACGACGCTGTAGCAACGGTGCATACTCGGGGAGAACACTTGTACCTTGAAATTTAGTGAGGGATCATCTTATAATGCTACCGTCGTACTAAGAAAAATAAGATGCATAAAGGATAAACATCACATGCAATCAAAATAAGTGATATGATATAGCCATCATCTCTTGTGCCTTTGATCTCCATATCCAAAGCACCGTCATGATCACCATCGTCACCGACTTGACACCTAGATCTCCATCATAGAATCGTTGTCTTCTCGCCAACTATTGCTTCTACAACTATCGCTACCGCTTAGTGATAAAGTAAAGCAATTACATGGCGATTGCATTTCATACAATAAAGCGACAACCATAAGGCTCCTGCCAGTTGCCAATAACTTCTACAAAACATGATCATCTCATACAACAATTTATATCTCATCACGTCTTGACCATATCACATCAAAACATGCCCTGCAAAAACAAGTTAGACGACCTCTACTTTGTTGTTGCAAGTTTTACGTGGCTGCTACGGGCTTCTAGCAAGAACCGTTCTTACCTACGCATCAAAACCACAATGATTTTTCGTCATGTGTGTTGTTTTAACCTTCAACAAGGACCGGGCGTACTCAAACTCGATTCACCTAAAGTTGGAGAAACAGACACCCGCCAGCCACCTATGTGCAAAGCACGTCGGTAGAACCAGTCTCATGAACGCGGTCATGTAATGTCGGTCCGGGCAGCTTCATCCAACAATACTGCTGAATCAATGTAAGACGTTGCTGGTAAGCAGTATGACTATTATCGCCCACAACTCATTGTGTTCTACTCGTGCATATACCATCTACGCATAGACCTGGCTTGGATGCCACTGTTGGGGAACGCAGTATTTCAAAAAAATTCCTACGATCACGCAAGATCTATCTAGGTGATGCATAGCAATGAGAGGGAAGAGTGTGTCCACGTACCCTTGTAGACCGAAAGCGGAAGCGTTTAGTAACGCGATTGATGTAGTCGAACGTCTTCGCGATCCAACCGATCCAAGCACCGAACGTACGGCACCTCCCTGTTCAGCACACGTTCAGCTCGATGACGTCCCTCGAGCTCTTGATCTAGTTGAGGACGAGGGAGAGTTTCGTCAGCACGACAGCGTGTTGACGGTGATGATGAAGTTACCGGTGCAGGGCTTCGCCTAAGCTCTACAACGATATGACTCAGGTGTGTAACTGTGGAGGGGGGCATCGCACACGGCTAACAGAAGACTTGGTGTGCCTTTGGGGTGTCCCCTTCCCACGTATATAAAGGGGGGAGAGGAGGCCGGCCATAGGGGGCGCGCACCATAGGGGAGTCCAACTAGGATTCCCAATATTAGTTGGAGTCCCCTCCCTTTCCAAGAGAGGGAGAGAAAGGGAAGGAGGAAGAGGGGAGAAGGAAAGAGGGGGGCGCCGCCCCCTCCCTAGTCCAATTCAGACTGGCCATGGGGGGGGGGGCTCCCTTGTGGCCCTCCTCTCCTTTCCACTAAGGCCCATGAACTTCGGGGGGGGGGGGGGTGATAACCCACAAGTATAGGGGATCAATTGTAGACTCTTTCGATAAGTAAGAGTGTCGAACCCAACGAGGAGCTAAAGGTAGAAAAAATATTCCCTCAAGTTCTATCGACCACCGATACAACTCTACGCACACTTGACGTTCACTTTACCAGAAACAAGTATGAAACTAGAAGTACTTTGTAGGTGTTGTTGGATAGGTATGCAAGATAATAAAGAGCAAGTAAATATAAAGTAGGGGCTGTTTAGATGAAGACACAACTAAATTAGTTTTAGTAAAGAGCTTTTGTCAACAAGAAGGTTATTTGTCCCCAGGAAATCGATAACTAGACCGGTAATCATTATTGCAATTTTATTTGAGGGAGAGGTATAAGCTAACATACTTTCTCTACTTGGATCATATGCACTTATGATTGGAACTCTAGCAAGCATCCGCAACTACTAAAGATTCATTAAGGTAAAACCCAACCATAGCATTAAAGCATCAAGTCCCCTTTATCCCATACGCAAACAACCTACTTACTCGGGTCTGTGCTTCTGTCACTCACGCCACCCACCATAAGCAAATCATAAACATATTGCAAACCCTACAGCGGGAATCCCTCACGCTTGTGTGACACGGAGAGTACCATAGGACAGCACCAATAATAAAACATACAACTCAAACTGATCACGATCATCAAATAGCCATTAGGACAAAACAGATCTACTCAAACATCATAGGATAGCCATACATCATTGGGAAATAATATATAGCGTTGAGCACCATGTTTAAGTAGAGATTACAGCGGGTAAGAGAGAGGTTACACCGCTGCATAGAGGGGGGAAGAGTTGGTGATGATGGCAGTGAAGTTGTTGGTGAAGATCGCGGTGATGATGATGGCCCCCGGTGGCACTCCGGTGCCACCGGAAGCGAGGGGGAGAGAGCCCCCCTCCTCCTTCTTCTTCCTTGACCTCCTCCCTAGATGGGAGAAGGGTTTCCCCTCTGGTCCATGGCCTCCATGGCGTGGGAGGGGCGAGAGCCCCTCCGAGATTGGATCTATCTCTCTGTCTCTCTCTGGTTCTGCGTTCTGATCTGGGTCTGTTTCACCATTTCGTATATATATATATGGAGATCCGTAACTCCGATTGGCCTGAAACCTTCGCCGTGATTTTTTTTCCAAATATAAGCTTTCTTGCGGCAAAAGAAGAGCGTCAACCGCCTTACGGTGGGCTCACGAGGGTAGGGGGCGCGCCCTAGGGGGGGCGCCCCCTGCCTCGTGACCACCTCGGGCACTGGTTCGCGTTGATTTTCCTTCCGAATTTTCCATATTTTCCAAAATAAGCTCCGTCTGTTTTTATCCCGTTTGGACTCCGTTTGATATGGATATTCTGCGAAACCAAAAACATGCAACAGACAGGAACTGGCACTGGTCACTGGATCAATATGTTAGTCCCAAAAATAATATAAAAAGTTGCCAAAAAGTATATGAAACTTGAATAATATTGGCATGGAATAATAAAAAATTATAGATACGATGGAGACGTATCAGCATCCCCAAGCTTAATTCCTACTCGTCCTCGAGTAGGTAAATGAAAAAAAAGATAATTTTTGATGTGGAATGCTACCTAGCATAATCTTGATCATATGTCTAATCATGGCATGAATATTAAGACACGAGTAATTCAAAGCAATAATCTATCCTTTGACATAAAGACAATAATATTTCAAGCATACCAACCAAGCAATTATGTCTTATTGAAATAACATAGCCAAAGAAAGCTCATCCCTACAAAATCATATAGTCTGGCTATGCTCCATCTTCACCACACAAAGTATTCAAATCATGCACAACCCCGATGACAAGCCAAGCAATTGTTTCATACTTTTGATGTTCTCAAACTTTTTCAACTTTCACGCAATACATGAGCGTGAGCCATGGACATAGCACTATAGGTGGAATAGAATATGATGGTGGGGAAGACAAAAAGGAGAAGATAGTCTCACATCAACTAGGCGTATCAACGGGCTATGGAGATGCCCATCAATAGATATCAATGTGAGTGAGTAGGGATTGCCATGCAACGGATGCACTAGAGCTATAAGTGTATGAAAGCTCTAACTGAAACTAAGTGGGTGTGCATCCAACTTGCTTGCTCATGAAGACCTCGAGCATTTGAGGAAGCCCATCATCGGAATATACAAGCCAAGTTCTATAATGAAAATTCCCACTAGTATATGAAAGTGATAACTCAAGAGACTCTCTATATGAAGAACATGGTGCTACTTTGAAGCACAAGTGTGGAAAAAAGGAATAGTAGCATTGCCCCTTTTTATTTTATTTTTTCCTTTTTTGCGGGCTTCTTTGCCCCCCCCTTTTAGGCTTCTTTGGCCTCTTTTTTTGGGCAATGCTCTAATAATGATGATGATCACACTTTTATTTACTTACAACTCAATATTACAACTCGATACTAGAACAAAGATATGACTCTATATGAATGCCTCCAACGGTGTACTGGGATGTGCAATGATCTAGCATAGCAATGACATCAAAAAACGGACAAGCCATGAAAACATCATGCTAGCTATCTTACGATCATGCAAAGCAATATGACAATGAATGCTCAAGTCATGTATGGAAGTTGCATGGCAATATATCTCGGAATGGCTATGGAAATGCCATGATAGGTAGATATGGTGGCTGTATTGAGGAAAGTATATGGTGGGTTTATGGTACCGGCAAAAGTTGCACGGTACTAGAGAGGCTAGCAATGATGGGAGGGTGAGAGTGCGTATAATCCATGGACTCAACATTAGTCATAAAGAACTCACATACTTATTGCAAAAATCTATTAGTAATCGAAACAAAGTACTACGCGCATGCTCCTAGGGGGATAGATTGGTAGGAAAAGACCATCGCTCGTCCCCGGCCGCCACTCATAAGGAAGACAATCAATAAACACCTCATGCTCCGACTTCGTTACATAACGGTTCACCATACGTGCATGCTACGGGACTTGCAAACCTCAACACAAGTATTTCTCAATTTCACAATTACTCGACTAGCATGACTCTAATATCACCATCTTTATATCGCAAAACTATTGCAAGGAATCAAACATATCATATTCAGCGATCTACAAGTTTATGTAGGATTTTATGACTAACCATGAGAATGACCAGTTCCTGTCCTCTCTCTAAATAGATATAAGTGAAGCAAGAGAGTTTAATTCTTTCTACAAAAGATATGCCCGTGCTCTAACAAATATAAGTGAAGAAAAAGAGCATTCTATAAATGGCGGTTGTCTAAGTAAAGAGAAACAGGCAATCCAAACTTCAAATGATATAAGTGAAGCACATGAAGCATTCTATAAAGCCATACTCAAAAAATATAAGTGAAGTGCAATGAGCATTCTATAAATCAACCAAGGACTATCTCATACCATCATGGTGCATAAAAAATAAAAACCTAAATGCAAAAGACGCTCCAGGAATTGCACATATCGCATGAACGAAACGAATCCGAAAACATACCGATATTTGTTGAAGAAAGAGGGGATGCGTCCCCAGCATCCCCAAGCTTAGACGCTTGAGTCTCCTTGAATATTTACTTGGGGTGCCTCGGGCATCCCCAAGCTTGAGCTCTGGCCTCTCTTCCTTCTTCTCACATCGAAACCTTCTCCGTCATCGAACACTTCATCCACACAAAACTTCAACAGAAAACTCGGTAAGATCCGTTAGTATAATAAAGCAAATCACTACTCTAAGTACTGTTGCAAACCAACTCATATTTTTTTTTGCATTGTGTCTACTGTAATATAACTTTTTCATGGCTTAATCCACTGATATGAATTGATAGTTTCATCAAAACAAGCAAACTATGCATCAAAAACAGAATCTGTCTAAAACAGAACAGTCCGTAATAATTTGAACATTCACCATACTTATGATACTTGAAAAATTCTACAAAAATTAGGAAAAATAAACAATTTGTATAGTAATACAGTGCAAAAATAATCAGAACCATTTGACGTTCCATCTAAAAATTTAAAATCACACACTACAGCCAAAGTTTCTGTCCTGCACCGTACAAACCATCAAGCAAATGTAAACATCCTAAAGGCAAACCTTGGCACATTATTTTTATAATACAATGGAATTGTACAAGGGGATAATTATTTTTATTGAAAAGTTTCTGTAATCAAGATTCACAAAGTTTACGTGAGCATGAACAAAGTTCAAGGCTAGCTCCCACTTCAACAATGCTTGTCTTTCTCACTTTCGCTTTCCTTTTTGAAAAAGTTTTGGGTTCCCCTCTTTATTTTTGTTGTTTTTAAACTATATGAAAGCACTCAACAGAAATAAATGACTCTCTAAAACTTCTGGGTTGTCTCCCTGGCAGCGCTTTCTTTAAAGCCATTAAGCTAGGCATATAGTGCTCAAGTAGTGAATCCACCCGGATCCCAAGGTATATCAAAGCCAATTTTAATTAACAATGATTTGTAATTTAGTAGTGATCACAAAGCAACATATATCAAGCAATGACGAAGTCTAGCTCTCTTCATATGCATCGGCATGTCATAAAAGAACAATTCATGCACACAAAGTAAAGGCCAATGCATAGTATAAATAGTTTCTTGCAATTTTATCATATTGGAAACATAGAGAGGTGGAGATATAGTTCCTCTCTCATAATAATTGCAAGTAGGAGCAGCAAGCACATGCATATTATATCTATCAAAATCATCATGTGTAGTAGTAAAACGCAACCCATCAATATATTCCTTAATAAGAGCAAACTTCTCCGATATAGTGTAGTTTGGAGAATTCAAAAAGATAATATGACTATCATGTGTGGGTGCAATAGCAACAATTTCATGTTTAACATAAGGAACTATAGCAAGTTCATCTCCATAGGCATAATTCATATTGGCATCTTGGCCACAAGCATAGCAAGCATCATCAAAAAGGGATATTTCAAGAGAATCAAAGGGATCATAACAGTCATAAATAGCAATCATCCTTCGGTAAGCACGAAGGGGAATTAAACAATGTATGAGTTGAATAGTTACTCCCATTAGAAGGTGGGCACGGGTGATCAATCCGCTCTTCCTCCTTTTGTTCTTCGCTCTCCTCATCATCTTTTTCATCCAATGAGCTCACAGTTTCATCAATTTCTTCTTCCATAGACTCCTGCAAAATATTAGTCTCTTCTTGGACAGCGGAGTATTCCTCAATATATTGTTTAACATAGGTATTAGAAGCATAATTATCATAGCAATATTTAAGTATAGCAAAAATTTCAGATTCGTGAAAAGTAGCACCATACTTTTCAATCAAAGAAGCAATTTCAAAAGCACCCTTATAAGCAACAAATTCTTCAATTTGTTGAACATCATAGTAACTATAAACACCTTTAGCATAAGAAGATAAGATTCCATTATCAATAAACTCACATTGGTAGGGAAGGTGTTTCTTAGGGTTTTCAGAACAACAAGTAAAATCATATATTTCACATAAATTCCAAGCATAGCATTGCAAACGTTGAATTTGACTCCATAATAGTTTCCCTTTTTCAGATATACGGTGTCGCACATAACAAGCATGTTCATTTAAAGATTTGCCCTCAACTAAGCTAGTTGGGTTTCGGCACGAGCACAAAGGGATCGAAGATGATCCAAGTAAAAAGCTTCAGCAGTGTGATAGATTTTGAGTGGTTCTTCAACCATTGGTTCAGTAGGTACAACTAATTTTTTTGGTATTTTGCGTTTCCTACCCATAACTAAAGATAGAAAAGAACTAAGAACAGCAAATAAAAATTACTTAGTGATAAAGCAAACAAGCACACACAAGAATATTCACCCCACGCTATTGCTCCCCGGCAACGGCGCCAGAAAAAGGTCTTGATAACCCACAAGTATAGGGGATCAATTGTAGCCTCTTTTGATAAGTAAGAGTGTCGAACCCAACGAGGAGCTAAAGGTAGAACAAATATTCCCTCAAGTTCTATCGACCACCGATACAACTCTACGCACACTTGACGTTCGCTTTACCGGAAACAAGTACGAAACTCGAAGTACTTTGTAGGTGTTGTTGGATAGGTATGCAAGATAATAAAGAGCAAGTAAATATAAAGTAGGGGCTGTTTAGATGAAGACACAACTAAATTAGTTTTAGTAAAGAGCTTTTGTCAACAAGAAGTTTATTTGTCCCTAGGCAATCGATAACTAGACCGATAATCATTATTGCAATTTTATTTGAGGGAGAGGCATAAGCTAACATACTTTCTCTACTTGGATCATATGCACTTATGATTGGAATTCTAGCAAGCATCCGCAAATACTAAAGATTCATTAAGGTAAAACCCAACCATAGCATTAAAGCATCAAGTCCCCTTTATCCCATACGCAAACAACCTACTTACTCGGGTCCGTGCTTCTGTCACTCACGCCACCCACCATAAGCAAATCATAAACATATTGCAAACCCTACAGCGGGAATCCCTCACGCTTGTGTGACACGGAGAGTACCATAGGACAGCACCAATAATAAAACATACAACTCAAACTGATCACGATCATCAAATAGCCATTAGGACAAAACAGATCTACTCAAACATCATAGGATAGCCATACATCATTGGGAAATAATATATAGCGTTGAGCACCATGTTTAAGTAGAGATTACAGCGGGTAAGAGAGAGGTTACACCGCTGCATAGAGGGGGGAAGAGTTGGTGATGATGGCAGTGAAGTTGTTGGTGAAGATCGCGGTGATGATGATGGCCCCCGGTGGCACTCCGGTGCCACCGGAAGCGAGGGGGAGAGAGCCCCCCTCCTCCTTCTTCTTCCTTGACCTCCTCCCTAGATGGGAGAAGGGTTTCCCCTCTGGTCCATGGCCTCCATGGCGTGGGAGGGGCGAGAGCCCCTCCGAGATTGGATCTATCTCTCTGTCTCTCTCTGGTTCTGCGTTCTGATCTAGCTCTGTTTCACCATTTCGTATATATATGGAGATCCGTAACTCCGATTGGCCTGAAACCTTCGTCGTGATTTTTTTCCGAATATTAGCTTTCTTGCGGCAAAAGAAGAGCGTCAACCGCCTTACGGTGGGCTCACGAGGGTAGGGGGCGCGCCCTAGGGGGCGGGGGCGCCCCCTGCCTCGTGACCACCTCGGGCACTGGTTCGCGTTGATTTTCCTTCCGAATTTTCCATATTTTCCAAAAATAAGCTCCGTCTGTTTTTATCCCGTTTGGACTCCGTTTGATATGGATATTCTGCGAAACCAAAAACATGCAACAGATAGGAACTGGCACTGGGCACTGGATCAATATGTTAGTCCCAAAAATAATATAAAAAGTTGCCAAAAAGTATATGAAAGTTGAATAATATTGGCATGGAACAATCAAAAATTATAGATACGACGGAGATGTATCAGGGGGGTTCCGGTAACCCCCGGTACTCCAAAACTTATCCGAAATGACCCGAACCGTTCCGGTGTCCGAATGTAACCTTCCAATATATGAATATTTACCTCTAAAATATTTCGAGACTCCTCGTCATGTCCGTGATTCTCATCCGGGACTCCGAACAAACTTCGGTCATCAAAATCACATAACTCTTAATACAAATCGTCTCGAACATTAAGCCTGCGGACCCTACGGGTTTGAGAACTATGTAGACATGACCGAGACACATCTCCGTTCAATAACCAATAGCGGAACCTGGATGCTCATATTGGTTCCTACATATTCTACAAAGATCTTTATCGGTCATACCGCATAACAACATATGTTGTTCCTTTCGTCATCGGTATGTTACTTGCCCGAGATTTGATCGTCGGTATCATCATACCTAGTTCAATCTCGTCACCGATAAGTCTATTTACTCGTTCTATAATGCATCATCCCGTAACTAACTCATTAGTCACATTGCTTGCAAGGCTTATAGTGATGTGCATTACGGAGAGGGCCCAGAGATACCTCTCCAATACACAGAGTGACAAATCCTAATCTCGATCTATGCTAACCCAACAAACACCATCGGAGACACCTGTAGAGCATCTTTATAATCACCCAGTTACGTTGTGACGTTTGATAGCACACAAGGTGTTCCTCCGGTATTCGGGAGTTGCATAATCTCATAGTAAGAGGAACATGTATAAGTCATGAAGAAAGCAATAGCAATAAAACTAAATGATCATTATGCTAAGGTAACGGATGAGTCTTGTCCATCACATCATTCTCTAATGATGTGATCCCATTCATCAAATGACAATACATGTCTATGGTCGGGAAACTTAACCATCTTTGATTAACGAGCTAGTCAAGTAGAGGCATACTAGGGACACTCTGTTTGTCTATGTATTCACACTTGTACTAAGTTTCCGGTTAATACAATTCTAGCATGAATAATAAACATTTATCATGATATAAGGAATATAAATAACAACTTTATTATTGCCTCTAGGGCATATTTCCTTCATAATGTTGCTAAAATTATGAGGATCAAGGCCTCGCAGAATCTAATACTTTGGCATGGGGTCCGGGTAAGTACGACTTTAAAACTGCATATGGTTTGCCCTTTGATGAGTTGCATAGAGTCAACATGGCCTCTTCAAGTTCGGTCCCAGGGGTCAGCGCAACAGTTGGTCCATGATATGGTCTTCAGTTGTAACCCTGACAGTGCGTAATTTCTCTCGGAGGGTATTGACCGATTCACTCCCCACTTGGAAGAAGAAACACAAAAGGAAATTGGAACTATCAAGTTTTTGTGCTATATGCGCTATGGAGCCGGAAGACAATTTTCATCTGTTTTTCCATTGTCCTTTAGGCTGAGAATTATGGAGAACTATGTGAGAATTTTGGACACTGTTGGTTTTGGAACAGATTGGGAACAACGGGAAAGAGTGGTTATTTCATGTGTTGGATCCACTATCTGATATTGAGCGAAGTATGGTTCTTAGGACTTTGTGCCGATGCTAGCATATTCATAACGAGGTTGTGCATCACAAGCCACCACCTCTGCTAGAAGCATCTAAGAGATTTCTTCTTTGCTACTTGGAATCTTGGGTTGGCCTAAAATTTGATCTATGTGATGATCCTCGAAATGGCAAGTCAGTAGTGATATATAATGCTGCAACAAGCAACTCACATAGACTGATGACACCTAGCTCCACGTCCTGGACATCTCCAGATCAAGGATGGACTAACTTGAATACAGATGGGTCCTAGTCTCTGATGACGCGGCAGGGGATGGTATGGTTCTTCGAAAGGATTGTCGGAAAATCATATTTTCCTCATGCAGACACTTGTTCATTTGTCGTGATGCTTTGGAGGCCGAACTCTGTGTGTCTATGGAAGGTATATCTTTTGCTATCCAGCGGAGCGACGCCCCAATTATCATTGAGATGGACTCCATTATTGCTGTGAAGTTGGTCCAAGCTCGTGACCTGGACACATCGATCTATGCCACTATCGAATCTCTCCTAAGTACACGATGTCTCTTCATGGTTGTCGTATTACTCATGTAAGTCGGTAGCAAAATAAAGTTAGCGATAGCTGAGCAAATTTTGCTAGAACGGAAGGCAGAACCATGAGTTGGCTTGGTTCTAGCCCTCATGTTGCTGTCCAGGTGGCTCAAGCTGATTGTAACCTTGCTACTCCTGAGTAATACAGTTCTTTCATCCGCAAAAACCTTTTGTTTATTGGAACGTGACACGCTCTATGAATATTCCCCTTCTATCCCTGTGATAAGATCTGGAATGGAAGGCCACAAGTCAGTTTTGCAATTACATAGTCTGAATCTAAATTAATGGCATGAGCAATTACAATCTTTAGAGGGACTAGCAAAGAGCAAGGTTAGGGTTTCCCAAGTCCCCCGCTTCCTACGGTCGACCGCACCCCTCACTAAATCCTTGGCGTCTGGGGATTACAAAAGAAATCCACCCCAATTAGTGGTTGCAACTCCCTCCCTTGCCTTGATAAGCTACACAATCCCTCGTAGCGATAGATATGGTGTTGGGGCCCCTCGCGGTGATGGGTGATGAATGTGCTTAGGGGAGATCCAATGGTCATGGCTAGACATAGCTCGGCCTCGCGCATAGGCATGGAGGTGGGTATGGCTCTTAGCTATGGGGAGCCGGGCGAGGTTTGGAGGAGGCATAGATGCTTGCGCAATTGAGGCAACTATGCAGAGGAGTGGTTGCCGGGTCGACGAGAAGTTATGCTCCGACTACAACAACACGTGTCTATGGCAGGCATGCACAACACAATGGAGTAATTTTAAAGTCTGCAAAGTTTCGTATAGCAAGATAACCTAAGTAAGAGCGCGAAAACCATAGGGGACAATGCTCCTCTAGAGTATGCCCTACGTAAGTCCTAAACATGGGCACTCATGGTTCTACTAATTTTTTTTCTTCTTCTAAAACTCCAGGGAAAGTTTGTCTCCCCTCGGTCTTTAGCTCTAGAGACATGTGGCTATGGTGATGACATTTAAAACAAAAAGACTCATTCGCGTTCAGTCGCTCCAACGAGCGAATCAGTACAACGTGGAGCGCTCAGCTGACAAGATTTCCTGTGGAGGCCCACCATGTGTGACTTTGTGTGCGGACATGCTAAGGATGGGTGAGGCATGAGGGAGCTATCCCCACCCAAAATAAACCCTAATCACCCCCTGAATTTAGGGGGGTACTTAATCCACCTAATCCTCTGAAGGAGCTGGCCACTTTTCAAATCGAGGTTGTCGGATAGCGGACGCTCCAACACGTGTGCGATATAGCCGTGCCCCATTTAAATTTATTTCCCCTAGGGGGGTCTAAGCAATTATAGAAAAAGAACATATTTCTATTTCTTTTCCATTTTAGCATTGATAAACACAATGATTTAAGGCTAGAATATTCCAAAATGACACACACGGTTGTGAAATATTATTAAGCACACACATATTCACTTATTTGCGTACTACATATTTAAGTAATTTCTTCAACATGACAAAAGAAGGCTAGAGTGTTGCAACAAAAAGTACAACACACAATCTTCAAGCTGCAACACACACACTTGTTCCGATGTACTCCCTCGATTTTTTTAGTCCGCGTGTAAGATTTGTCTTAAGCTAAACGTAGTGTCATATAGGGCAAACAAGGTAAAGTTAGCACTCCAAACAAGGCATGGGTCATCTTTTGGGGCCAGCAAGGGCATCACTCTATCTCCTGGTGTCTAATAGGGAATTCTCTCAATGTAAAATTCCTCTGTACGCAAGATTTTGAAGACGCTGCCATGGGGCAAGCCTTATATGAGTACATGCAACATCAATGTTTGTCATTTATTTTCAAATATATGGCTGTGTCCTGTGGTGGTGGTATCATTCTCCTTTCAAGAGAAGCAAATATAAATTTCGTTTTTATATAGGGTGCCATTAATGAGTGAGGACTGGAGACAGTATGCAAACATTGTACTACCTCTCCCAAAATGAGATTTCACCAACCAACCAAAGAAACTTTTGTTTAATAGCAACGTGACGCCCGCCCGCTCTGAACATCCCCCTTCCATGCCCGTGGTAAGATCTGGAATGGAAGGCCGGAGGTCAGATCTGCGGTTACAGAGTCTGAATCTCTAAATTAATGACACGAGCAGTTACAGTCTTGGTCTTAAGCAGGGACCGAGGCTAGGGTTTGCCAACCCAACCCCCCGCTTCCTTCGGTCGGCCGCATCAAACCCCTGGCCTCTGGGGATTACAAAAGAAATCCAACCCCTTGTAGGAGTGGTAGTGGTTCCCACCCCCCTCCCTCCCTCCTCGTCTCGATCCGCCCCTTTTTCCTGTTCGAATCCATTGGAGCCCACGAGGTCTCCCATAACCTCCATGCCCTCCACTCACGCCGACGATTCTGCCGCCCCCACCACCTCACTCTCGCTCGCCGCTGCGCCTTCTTCTTCTTCCTGCAGGCTTTTCGCTTCTTCTTCTTCTTCCGTCCGTGCAAGAACGTCCGCCGTTCGTGGAGCTTCCGGTGCCGGCCGCTGAACAAAGGTACCGTACTAATCACCGACGACCGTGCTGTTACATGATCGAGTTCTTGTTTTGCATCTTCTCCTCTGCTTTGCAATCGTCTGAGCTCAGAACCCATACGCCCCTGTTTTTTGTTTTGTTTCTTGTAACCGGAGGTTGTTGCAATCTTGCATTGATCTGGCAGAATTTATTACGGAACTCAATCCTGTCGAAATCCGCGATCTTCATTTTTTTGGAATTCGTGCATGTTTGTTTGACTTCCTGTCTCAACTCTCAACCAGCCTGAAGAAAGAAGGTTCGTGGTCGGAAGCCGCCATGTCTCGCCTTGCGCGGCGGAATCCCCCGACTCCGACGGAGCCGACGGCGAGGAAGGTGAGGAGGACCCCGTCCAGCCTGCTGCTGCGCATCTCCGACATCTGCAAGGTGCATTCCGTCGGCGTCGCGCCGACCGTCGGTGAGAAGCTCAAGACCAACGGCACCGCCACCGCCACCGCCGAGAGCAGCGAAGACGGCGCGCACCTCAAAGTCCACCCGCACCAGGCGTCGTCCTCCGACAACAACGACGAGTGCCTCTCCCAGAGCTCCTCCGCCTGCTGCGAGGAAGAGGTCGTCGAGAAGCTCCTCGACGCGATCTCTTGCCTGAAGGTGGCCTATGTCAATCTTCAGAAAGCCCATGTGCCGTATGATCCTGAGGAGATCGCGATCGCCGGCGAGAGCTTTGCGTCGGAGCTTGAAGAGACCGCCAACTTGCAGGATTTGTATCTGAATATGAACGAATGGAGCAGCCCGAGGTATCTCTCTCATATAAGCTCCAGGATTCAGGAGTATCAGGACCTGGTGATGGACCTGCAGGCTGACATCTGCAAGAAAGACTCTGAAATTGGTTGGCTTCGACCCGAGCTGGACGAGCTGGAAAGGAAGAACATGGAACTGGAGGAGAAGATTGGCCGTAATGGATCGTGCAGAGAAGGATGCTTCACAACCAGGAAGGGGGTGTCAACTGAAGTGTTCATGGATCTACATGAGCGTTCGTCGAAGTGCATCCATGATTTTGCAAAATTCATCTTTGATTGGACAAAAGTTTCCGGATGGAACCTCGGCCTATCCACATTTGCAATCGACAGTCAAGTTGCATATGAGAGAAGGGCTGACAAGAAGTATGCTGTTGAGGCCTATTTTGCTTGCGTGATGCTTATGGCAGACAAAGATGACCATACACCCCTGGATTCAGTTGACTGTATCATGAGCTTCAAAGATCCATTTGACGCTCTCATGACTGATCCAGATTCTAGTTTCGGGAGATATTGCAGAGCAAAGTATCTAGTGGCTGTGCCCCAGAGCATGGAGGATTCCTTCTTTGGAAACTTGGATCACAGAGCATTTGTCGAGAGCGGCGGTCATCCAAGGACGCCATTTTACCAGAAATTTGTGAGGATGGCAAGGTATACATGGGCACTACTCGCAGTTGCTCGTGCTCTGAATCCAAGAGCTGAAATGTTTTATGTCAAGACTGGTGTTCAGTTTCGGAAGGAGCACATGGAAAGTACGCCAGCCAAGGTTATTGGAGAAGAGGAGAAGTTCAGTGTTGGGTTTACGGTCATGCCGGGGTTTAAGATTGGGTGCACTGTCATCAGATGCATTGTTTATTTGTGTAAGCTTAACGCAATGGACTTCTGAACACATCATATTGCAGCCATTAGGTAAGCAGAATCAAATAGCTATATAGTAAGTCTGTCAGCCAAAGTTTCTGTTAAGCTTCTCCTGTATTCAGCCTAGGAGTTGAGGAGCACTATCTAGTAGATAATACCTCATAATGTTAACTTGTAGTAGAATATTGTGCTAGTATTATGTATAGTTTTCAGTGGTTCATCTATTTCTCCATAAATCAGGCCTCTGTTCATGTGCTATTTGAGATACCAACGAAACTGGATAATGGAATGTGTATAAATGCTCATCAAAAACCATTTCACATGAACAACACAGTACACATTACTGTCCTAATCCCTTGATGTTATAGCATCCATCTATTTATCTAACCATGAGTGGGTCTGATGGTACAAAAGAAGTTCATCTGCCGAAGAGTTTGGAAAAGAAGTTTGTTGGTTTCGAGTTCTCTGCGCACGCCACATGCATATATCTTCCTAGATTGTCAACTTGCCTTGGCTCCCCTCTTGTGTCTTTCTTGCAAACTTTGCAGGTCTTGTCCACCCAACCTTCCTCCACGTATTCGCCGTCAACTGTATTTTCAGAAACAAATTATTTGGTCAGCATTCAGTAACATGATTTATTGTATGTTGTTTGCTCAGAGGAAGGACGGGTAGAAGAAATCGTGTGAGACAAAATATTCTTATACAACATGAGGTCATATTAATCCTGGCAGTTTATTATGCCTAGCAGTAGTGTACAAATATTGCACTACCTGAGAAATCAAGAGTAGACAAAACATGAGGTTATCTCTGTATCTGTGACTGAGGGTATGGACAGGGTACCTTCAACATATGACTTGAAGAAATCCTTGTAGGTGCCACCAATCTTCCTCCGAAGGGCTGCATACTGAATTGAAACACCAACCAGAAGTTCATCAGCATAAGGAAAACTTGCAGGTTTCACTATAAAAATTGTTCAAAATTGTTGTGCATTTTGTGATCGATTATATGTACCTGTTCCCTTGTCATCCTTCCTTCATCTTTGATGGAATCCCTGGCCTCATACAGCAGCTCCGCGTCCTTCTCCGACCGGACCTGCGAGAAGTCTAGCGCCTCGGTGATGTTCCCAAACAAGGACTGCTTGGGCACCTTCTTCTTCTCCTCCTCCTGCTCATCTGCTTTCGCATAGGCCCTGACTGATCTAGCAGGACTGGCGCTGCCTGGCTTGAAGGAGGGCATGCTCTGGTGGAGCCCAAACGAGGAGCTCTGGGCCGGGGACAGCGCGAGCGCCCTCATGGCCATGGCTTTGATCAGCTGGTAGTTGGTTCTCCTTCACCGTAGGTAGAAGAAGCGTAGTTGGTGAGTGATCCGCATCCACTGCTTATATATGTGGAAGCATTTGGTGTGCACACAAGCGAATCAAGGGCACGCCATGGCAGTTCTGTGGCGGTTAACAGGGCTGCGTGGTGCAAGCCAGGCCTGATGCAACGAGAGCAGAGTTTTCAGATGAGAGGACGGCGTTGCGCGCTGTGTCTACTGGACAGGAAGAGTTGCGGCAGCGTGGCTGGTTTAGCTGATGACTGTATAGACAGGAATATTTGTGGAGGGATTTTCTCCTGGAACGAAACTAAAACTCAGGAAAAATAATTAAAACTCAGGCCACTGTTAAGTGAGAACATATGTCAGCTTCTTTTATTCGTGTGCTATTTTTTTTTGGACGAAAACAAATCTTATTGTTAAATTTGAGAATTGGCTTTTGGGTTTTTTAAAGAACTTCCCTTTTGAATATGTTGCTGAGAATTATTGAAAGCATTAGTCTCATGGAGACGCTTTTGTTCTATCGACTGATTACACGCTCGTTTCAACCGCCTCGGGCATCTGCCACGTGGCCCCTTTGGCCCGTATGTAGTGCACCTTATCGTTTGCTGGAACGTTGTGACTCTCCCTCGATCTCCCTATCCTCTGGTCTCCTATCTCTCTAACATCCCTCCTTCCCCTTCGCTCCTTTCCTATGGGGATGTTGTGTCGCTTACCACAAACTGGGGGGCCGCGGCTTCAAGCACGCCATCATCGCCGTTGCTACGGCTACAAGTAGGCGATGGGTTGTGCACCATCAGCTATGATCACGCGTCGGTCGAGATGATGCGGGCAGGGCGTCGGGCCACTCGAAGTGCGGGCTACCCAACCCACCGGTAGTGTAGGGCTCGCGCCTAACGCATCCATGGTCGCCGCAAGGACAAGGTGCGAGTAGCCATGACCTGGTGTCGCAAAGGCGTCGCCGTGCTCGGAATTGGTTTTGCACAACGACGACTACACCGATGATAGTGTTGCAAAGGGACAACATGGGTCATATGTTGCAAAGGAGCTTCTCAACATCATCCATGTTGTAAAGGAGCGGTCCCAGAAAGAGGAGAAATCAAATTAAAAAATTGATTGATGATAATGGTGTTTGGGTACAAGAATCGAAGATGAAGGAACACATTATGGGGTATTTTTCCAAACTTTTCACCTCAGAAGTAACCCAATCAAATCAGGAGGTTCTATCTCTTGTCCACAAAAGTAACAGAAGAAATGAATAATGCTCTTCTCCAGTATTCAGTTGAAAAAAAAATAATGCTCTTCTCGCCCCGTATACGGCCGAGGAGGTTCGAAAGGCCCTATACGACATTGGAGATTTAAAACCGCCGAGTCCATATGGCCTCCATGCTATTTTCTATAAAAGACTCTGGTCTATGTTGGGGGTGATTTGACTGAAGAGGTTCTCCAGGCGGTGAATATCTGCTCTATACCAAAGGGGTGGAATGATACTGCAATTGTAATGATCCCTAAGGTTAACTCTCCAAAAAAGGTAACTCAGTTTAGATCAATTAGCTTGTGCAATGTGATGTAAAAGGTTATTTCAAAAATGATTGCTTCTTGTTTGAAGATAATCCTATCAGATATTATCTGCCCAACTCAAAGCGCTTTTGTTCCTGGAAGAATGGTTACTAACAATATATTAGTGGCATAGGAATGCTTTCATACAATAAAGAAAAAGGTCTGGCAAAGAGGGTATGTGTGCTATCAAATTGTACATGCATAAGGCATATGATCGAGTGGAGTGGTCTTTTTTGAAGGAAATTATGTTGAAGTTGGGATTTCAAGAGAACTGGGTAAATTTAATTATGCAATGTGTTTCCTCTGTGGAGTACCGGGTTCATTTTAATGCTAAAGAAACCGAGAGTTTTAAACCTACTAGAGGACCGAGGCAGGGAGATCCTCTCTCTCCTACTTATTCTTGTCATGCACATAAGGCCTGACTGCTCTATAAAGGTTACCAGAAATGCCCCACCAATTTCTAATCTTCTCTTTGCTGATGACTCGTGATTCTTATGCGAGCGAATGCAATGAACGCGGAGGGGCTAAAATTAGTTCTGGATTCCTATCGTGCCGCCTCGAGGCAGATGGTGAGTGTTTAAAAATCTAGCATATTTTGTAGTCCCAACACAAAAGTGGAAGACAAGGCGCAAATTTGTACAATTCTGAATATTATGACTGAACCTCTCAATGATAAGTATTTCGGTTTGCCTGCAAATGTGGGTGTAGACTAAAGTGATTGTTTTCAATTCCTGATTGATAGAATTATTATGAGAATTACTAGATGGAAATAAAAATTGTTATCCACTGGAGGAAAGGATTTTTTTCTCAAATCTGTTGCACAAGCTATCCCAACCTATGCCATGTATGTCTTTAAAAATCCTATTTTTGGAAAGAAATCACTGATGCAATGTCGCAATTTTAGTGGGGTGGGGAGGACAATCAAAAGAGGATGTATTGAATGGCGTGGTGGAAGATGTGTGTCCCAAAAAACAAAGGAGGTATGGACTTTCGAGATATACACGGTTTCAAACTGGCTTTGTTAGCTAAACAAGCACGACGTCTTCTTGATAAACCTGACTTGTTATGTGCCATTATTTTGAGAGCTAAGTATTTTCCCGATGGTGCTTTGATGAGTGCAAGTTCAAAAAAGAGTTCGTCTTTTACTTTGCAAGGCATTATGGCGGGTGTAGATCCTCTAAGAAATGGTTATATCTGCGAGTTGGTAATGGGAAAACTATTGATATTTGAAGAGATGTGTGGATCCCACACGATGCGAATAGGAAACTTATCACTCCTAGAAGAGGGCACCTTCTGCCAAAGGTATGTGATCTTATTGATCCAGTTACGAATTGTTAGGACGAAGACTTGGTGTGACAAACTCTATGGCCAATTGATGCTCAAAGAGTTCTCGTGATTCCCCTTCGTATGCATAATATGTCATTGTGTGGAGCTATACAAAACATGGTTTGTTCACTGTTAGATCTGCTTACTTGGAGGAATGGAACCAACAACATGGAAGGAAATTCCAATATACAAACGTTGGAAATTATCTTGCTCGGCAAAGGTACAAAATTTCATTTGGCGTACTTTGCATGGAACCCTCATGTGTCGTGTTACGCTTGCCAATAGTCACATGAAGGTCTCGCCCATTTGCCCCTCATGCTCGAGTGGACCAGAAGATACGAAAGATGTATTGTTCCTTTGTAAACAGGAAAAATAGGTTTGGAATAAATTGTGGATGTACAGGGCGATTAAAAAACGTTGTGCTATTAATTGTGCGGGAGAGGCAATACTTAATTTTTTACTTCTTATGGCAGACCAGGAACTATCTAATTTGGGCCACCAGAATGTACTTGAACTAATCGCTATAACCGCTTGGTATCTACGATGGGATAGACATAAGCTCGTTCATGAAGGAAAGGTTCAAAACGCTTCCCAAACTTTCATGGGGATTCGTGCCATAACAACAAACTATATTAATGCCCACTCCCAGAATGCATCTAGTAAAACAGGTGGATGGAGCAGACCTCCGACGGGATTTGTTAAATTGATGTTGATTCTTCTTTTGATCATGATCTGCTTAGAGGCACGACTGGGGTTGTTCTCAGAGATGACAAAGGAAGATTCATTGTTGGCGAAAACTAGAAGATTGATTGACGTGATGATGTTTTGACAGCAGAAGTGTTGGCCTAAGGTTTGGATTACTTCTTGCACGTAGGGCGGGATGCAATTGTCTTGTATTAACTCCGATAATATGAAAGTCATCAACACAATAAAGAATGGAGGACAATCGGCGGGAGCGACAGTGGGAGTCTTCGATGATTGCTATTTCTTGGCCTGTGATTTTCCTCTTACTATGTTTGAACATTGTAATACGAAAGCAAATAAGGTGGCTCATAAACTAGCTAGGTTAGCAAAAAAATCGTGGCAAGGGACTGTTTTGAGGAGTCCTTAGATGAAATTGTAACTTTTCTTATTGACGATGTAACTGTTATTTCCAATTCCTCCGCAAAAAAATGTTATTTCCAATTAATAAAGTTAACGGTTTATTTCAAAAAAAGGAGGGGCCCCCAGAGTTGGGCTTCGCAAGACCGTCTGTGTCGCGGAAGGGCTCGCAACATCGTACGTGTTACCGAAGTCCTCGCAAACAATGCTAGCCACTCAATCGCACCGAAGCTCGTGACCCGGCCGATCTTTGGTAAAAAAATCAACTAGCCAACGCATAACCCACACTTAATTCTTGTTACCCATATTACTGGGTATTGACCAACCAAATTTAATTTGGGAAGTTATTTGGGGTGTTAGAGCATCTTCAGTAGATGATGTATAATAGGGAAGCCAAAACAAATTTGGTCACCAAAGAGTGTGTTTTAAGGCACCGAAACATTTTCTGTCATAGCAAATGATGTAAAATAGGGCACACGTCATTGCATATTTCAACATTTCAAACTACCAATTGTTCAAACTTAAGAACAAATTCAAACTTAATTATAAAGACATGAGTTTGAACTTAAACATAAAGACTCACTACCATATTTTGACTCAATACTACGCACACACTACTCATCATCATCATCATCATCATCATCATCCCCGCCGTTGAGACGGTTCCAAAGCTCCATGAATGACTAAGTATCACTATCCAGCTCTTCTTCATCATTGTCGGAGTCGAGCTTGATCACCGGGGGGCTTGCATCGTACTCCTTCTTGATCACCGAGGGGCCAGCCTCGCCCTTTTCTTGATCGTCTTCTTGCCTTGCGGGTCCCTACTCGCAAAGAACTCATACCGCCTGCACAAGGTGCGGATTTTGTGAGCCTCGCCATAGTTGGTGCGTCGCTCTCATGGACAGAGCGTTGCTACATGACTAGGTGGTCTTCCTTCTCATGCTTGTGAGACACAATCCGCACTTCAGGAGTGAGTAACTTCGCCACCTCCCAGCTCATGACATCTAGAAAGTTCAGCTTGGACTTATGTCGACGGTAAATCTAAACCACAATGTCATAAGCGCGGGGGCGAGCTTCGGTGTCTCAAAGGTCCCAAGCTAGTGTTGCATCCCTTCGCACGAGATCACCACAGCGTAGTGCCCAGGCGACCGATTCGGTGGTGCGGTAGGCGAAAGGAAGCGTGGGGGCGATGGATCCGGCCATGGGGATGGTCTGAATGATGGAGGAGGTGGCTGGAATCGGTCAACGCAATGATGGTGGCAGCTGAATAGGCTGGAGGGGTGGTCGGGCGGAGGAAGGGGCCGGTGGATCCGATGCAAGGAAGTGGAGTGGTGGCGATGGTGGCCAGATTTGACAGCGATGGCGGTGCATGAGAAGTGGTTGTGAGGATGAAGTTTCACGCGGCGGTTGGGCTGTACACGAATGTGAAATTTGTTTTGTAGCAGCAGCATGGGTGTTGTATATTTGTAGGCCAAAATATGCGACTGCCCTAAAATATGGCACATAGTTTAGGGATAAGGCAGTTTCTGGAGCATCGTTTTCTAGATCCAAATGCATAAAGTAACTCTCCTATTAACATCATTTGTTGAAGATTCACCTCACCATTTTTTATAGTATAATGTGGGCTCGTCCTTTAGGCCATCTCCAAAGGAGACCCTCAAAGCTCGGGTATAAGTCCGGATTGTAGTGCCCGGGCCATTTTTGCCAACTTTTGTAATTCAATGGGACATAGAGCGGTTCGGACATTATTTTTCCCACAAATCGAAACCAACTAGGGGGGGCTTTGGGAGTGTCCGAATATCCACTTGACCAACCCACGTGGTCTCTCCCCCCTCTCTCTCTCTCTCTTCCCAACCGCACATCACACGCACATATCCACCACATGTATAGTCTGCCCACCTCTCTCTCCTCCCAACCAGACAAATAAGGATTTTTAGTGATTAAGGATTGGAATGCTCCCTCCCACATCATGTCCGTGGACCACGTCCAGAGTGAAAAAAAGGACATTTGTGGTGTCCATTTAATTAGGGACTGGCGTTGGAGAGGCCCTTGGTCGACAATTCATTCTCAAACTCCTGAAAAATATAACTCGTTGTAAAGACCACAAAATGAGTCAGCGGCAACTTGCTTTTTGTAGGGATTTACTTTTTTTTTACATTTGTGTCATTATGCTCCAATACCGACCCTCAAACCTTCTGTAACCGTCCGGACCACGTGGTCCGGACGTGTTTTGCTATCCAACGCCATCCTGTATTGTTTCGCTCGGTGGTCCGGACGTCATTTTCCCTGCAAATTGGAAGAAACCCGAGAGGGGCTTTGCGGACGTTAGAATCGCTGTCACACCTGCTTCTGACAAACTTGACCCACCAAAAACCCTCCCCCTCACCCGTGCGCTTTCCCACCCAAAGCGGCCAGCGCCACTCCAAAGTGCCAGTGCTGCATTCATGCCCATCCAGAGCGCACGTGTCCTCTCACGTCACTCCAGCATGGAAGCGTCATGCCAACCGAGAGCGCGGCCCGTGCCATTTCTCGGTGCATGCTAATGCTATGCGTTCAAACGACAGTCCGTCGGTTCGCCTTCCTACATTAAACATGTGTGGTTGTAGAGGGACCTGCTCCGGCGCCACCCGCCCGTTCCTCTGCCGCCCACCATTAACCAACTCGCCGTCTGCCCTGCCATCCGTCCGCTATTTAAACTCCAGTCCTGGCCATAGCCGCATCCACCTTCTCCACTCCTTTCTCCTCGACACCACCATTGCCATGGCCTCCTCGAGCTCCATAGCCCTCTGGGACATCCTCTCATCCGAGCAGAAGGAGATCGCTGCCATTGAAACCAGATGGCAGGCTAGCAGACGGACGATCTCACCGGAGACCAGCGCTACAGACATCACAATGGAAGAGGGGACCGACGACGAGCCGGCGCCATCGTCCTAGCCGGCCCATGCCGGCATCACCATGGGCGAGGCCCATGCTCACTACACCGCCATGGTGTTGGCAGAGCGGGAGGCCGCGTTCTGGCAGGCACAGACCGATTAGGACTACAACCTCCGCCTCCTCGATGAGCATCGATGCGCAAAGGAGCAACTCGCCTCCAGCACGGCCATTGCGCGGGACGTGTACGTGGCCGAGCAGGAGGCGATGCTCGACTCCTATCGCTCCGTTCGCGACATCCGTCGCGACCGCTGGCGGTACCGCCTCCATCAGGCAGAGTCAGAAGTTGCCTTCAAGGAGATCGACGATGCAGCGGATGAAGTGTACGGCAGGAGCGAGGACTACGTTTGGATGACTGGCTTCCATATCAGTGTTCGTAGACTGGTCCCCTCGATCCGCGGACGGATGCGGTGTCCAGTTTGGGGTTGATATTGGAGATGCCCTTAACTAGTACACTGTGAAGATCTTATCCCTAAACCGCTAGGTGTAGAAAAAAATGACACACTCACGGACATTTTTTTACGAATTGGTAAGGGAAACGTTTGTAATCGGCACACCGGCCGAACATTGGGCCGGTAGCGCTCGCTCGCAAATACTGGTGGGCCACCAATC
Source organism: Triticum urartu (assembly GCF_056163025.1). NCBI lineage: Eukaryota > Viridiplantae > Streptophyta > Magnoliopsida > Poales > Poaceae > Triticum > Triticum urartu. The sequence continues at coordinate 575,366,263 of NC_141875.1, read as the reverse complement.
GTTTTCTTATCCACTCACGAAGGGAGCAACACATCCACTCGTTCCTTTTCGTTTCTTCTTCTTCCTTCGCGTCTTCTTCAATAGTTTCTCTTCCCCTCCCTCTTCCTCACATAAACCCACCATGGATCCACTTGATTGTAATCAAGCTTTTGTTCGTGTTGCGCCTCTCTCCTCCATATAGTACTCCGCCATAGATCCCAAGAGGCGGATGCTGGAACCAGCATGTTTTTTTGCTGGATCCAACTATGTTTTTGCTGAAACCACCTTGCGCCATTCATGGAGCCACCAGAGCATTGGTGTTGCGACGGGGCGCATCACGAAGAAGCGCGTTGGATGCTGGAACCGGCGCCCGTTGTTGCTGGAACCATCGCAGACAGATGCTTCGAACGGGAAACCTCGATGTGTTGCGACGATGATGGGTGCGGTGACCATCGCCAGTACATGAGTTGCAACCAGCGGCAAAATTTGCTGGAACTAGCAGCAAAAAAAAGCTACAACCGCCTGCAAAATAAGCTACTACTAGCAACTGAAAAGTCTTGCTTTGCTAGAACGCACCACCGGCGTCACAATTTTGCTACCACCGTGTCGCCGTTTTGTTACAACCGGAGTTTCTTTTTGCTACAATCGGCGGCCGGCGATGCTAGAACTGGCAGTGCGACAAACTACAAGCGGCAGACAGGGAATGTTACAACCACATCCTTTTTTTGCTGCAACCACGTCCTGTTTTTGCTACCACCGATGACTTTTTTGCTACATGCGTGGCAGACAACGGGCGCCGATGCTTCAACCTGACATGGAAAAAAGCTTCAACTCACCAAGGAGAAGTTACAACCGGTGGCGGAAAAAGCTTCAACAAGCATAGTGGAAAAAGCTTCAACCTCCATGAAAAAGCTTCACCCGTGGAAAAATGCTTCAATCGGCGTAACAAAAGCTTCAACCAGAGGCTAAAAAAGCTTCAACTGGGACGAGTCTGTGGGCGCATGAGCGGCGACAGCGACGAGCGGCGACGGAGAGGGATAGGACAGGGGTGCTGCGACGGCGAGGGGGAGGACGTAGATGTTTCCTATTCTCGCCGGAGCACACGCACGAGGTGGCTGGGGCAGGGACACATCGCGCCGAATGGATCTGGAGCGTGGGGAAAGAGGAAGAAGATAATATGAGGTGAGGGAGGGGGGGTCGGACGGCTTCTGTCTGCCAGATCACATGGCTGCAGGCTGACCGGCCCAAATTTAGGCCGGTGCGCCGGCGCATATTACTGCCCAATTGGTAAATAATTTTTTCTTGCCACCAATCACGTGCCCGTGATATTCACTGGTGGGCCACCCTGCTCCCCTAATCTCTAACCATAAATCGATACATCCATCCATAACAATGATCTCGTAAAATGTGTGCCACCTGATCCTTTAGAGTATTTCTATGTTTCCCTATGGTGCAACAAAAAACAATCTTTTCACCTGAGCTATTTCAAAAATTATGGCAGAGAGCGTTTGTTTATTTATTTTTATATTTTCCTAGGTTGATCCCACATATAAACGGCATGTTTCCCTTTTTTGAGTAGGCCCAACCTAAAAGCGACATGTGTACATATACGTCGTTCATTTCATCCACTGCAGTCATTAATGCGAAAACAATTTAGAAATCAAGCGCTGACACACTTTAGAAACCAATCCATTAATGCAATTAATTTGCTAGTCAATTAGGAGTGCAGTTAATTTGATTCATTTAAATAAGAATTCTTTCATGCATAATCAATTTAAAACCAAGCCATTAATTCAATCAATCATTTACATTGTTAATTAGGCATGGCGTTAATTAAGTTTATTTAAATAGAGATTTTTACCAACTGTTTAATATTAAAAAGAGACGATGCTTCATGGCTCGTAGGCTCTATAATCCTACATTGAGGGAGTAACTTCACCAATTTTTTTCACGTAGCCCAGTATGTAAACTGATTTGTCTACCTGTAACAGAATTTAAGATTTTCATGTAAATAATCAACTAATCAAGCAGTAGCAAGAGTTTCTACGCTAGACTTCTATGCCGCCGCCCAATCTTCCTTTACTCCGTCATTGATTCCAAGGATGTTGCGCAGATTGCTCATCAACTACACACACAAAGGAGGATTCCCCATCACGAGTATGTGTGACATCCCGGCTACATGTACCGGTGGCCAGGCTATGTCACCCGACAATGCTTATCATCCATCAATGAGCAGGCGACATGCGAGGGAGTCCAAGGTGACCTGCATGGTTGGGTCGGATGATAACCATCAAGGATCGAATGTAAACCTGACATCACCCCTCGTCTCGCCACCCCCCCCCCCCCCCCCCCCCCCTCTCTCTCTAAAACATGATATTTAGCTAGTGTTAGAGAAGAGGGCGGTTCCAATAAAAAAAAGAGGGCAGCTTTTCTTGGTTAGCGGCCCTGTCCGAAAAGAAGTGACAAATACATATCGATATGGAGTGACCAACGATACCTTAATCTCCAGCGGCCTTCAGTATTTTTTTCCTTTAGTTTTGTTTCACATTTTTGTGTTTGTTGTTATGTTTTATTTTTTTCACTATTGGTTGTATTTCAAAATATTCTGAATATATCTATCATAAAAATCACTTTATACACAAAAATTAAAAAATGCTAATCATGCATTTATAAAAAGTTAAATGTATGTAGAAAAATGCTTCCAATGTATACAACAAAAGTATACAAAAATTGCTAAATGCGAATGGGAAAAAATAGAAATAAAAAATCATTTTAAAAAAAAAATGTTAAACATACATTAAAAATGTTAAATGTGTATATGAAAATAATGTTTCTGATGTATATGAACAATGCATAAAAAATGTACAATGTTTATACAAAAACATAGACACAAAAAATTATAAATTTCTTTAAAAATGTTAATCAAGTATTTGGATAATATTTAACGTGTATATTAAAAATATTCCTTATGTATACAAAAAAAAATTAGAATGTGTATGGAAAAAGTAGACAAAAAATAGAAGTTGCCAAAACTGTTAATCACGTATTTGGAAAATATTAAGCATGTATATAAAAAATAAACAAAAAATGTACAAATGTGTATGGAAAATGTAGGCATAAAAACATATGTTGAAAATAATTTAATCATGTATTTAGGAAATGTTTGTGCAATTTAGAAAAAATATATTAAAAAGGAGTTCAGCGCATATTCGAAAAAATGTTGGCCATGTATTCAAAACATGGTTTTAAGGAAAATGCACATAATGTATTTGATAAATGTATAACATGTATCAAGAAAATGTTTCACATGTACACCGAAAATGTACATTGTGCACTGAAAAAATTAGATACGTGTTGAAGAAAAAAATATGAAAATTGACAAAGAAACATAAAGAAAGCAAAGAAAACGGGAAAGATAAAGCAAACCAAAGTATAATGAAAAAAAGGGGGTAGGTACAAAATAAAACCGATGTAAAAGGAAAAGAAGAAACAGAAGGAAAACCAATTCAGAAAAGAAAAGACGGTAGACTCTCGCTATAAGCGAGATATAGTTCTCGCGCTTGAACATCCCGCTTGTTTTGGGGCCCTAGTTTGCAAGAAAGGGTTTTAAATGGGCTGTCTATTGTTTCTTCTCGTTGTGCTTTCATCTAGGGGAGCTCCAAGTTCCATAGAAAAAAGAGTAGGGGAGCTCCTATTTGCCGCATTTTGCGGCAAATAATGCAACGCACATACAGGCGAGCCCCACTGAGCCGGTCCATTAGGTGGAGCAGTGCGTGATACTATAGCAAACCAGACACTGCAGTGATCCCCTTTTTTTTTACAGTTTTCCAATTTTGATAATTTTCTTAAAACGTGATTTGTTTTAGAAAAAAATCCTGTTTTCTTTTTAAATCCATATTTTTTGAATTGGTTATTGTTTTTTGAAATTCGGATCAACTTTTTGAAAACACAATTTTTTTCTCCTATATGCAATTTTTTGAATTTTGAACAAATTTATAAAACTCAGGCATTTTTTGAAGTTTTCAAACATTTTCCTGAAATTAGATTTTTTAAATTCAAAAATAAAAAAAGGAAAATAAAAAACAAGCTAAATTAGAAAAGAAAAACATGGAAAAACATGAAAACAAAAAACTTAAAAGTAAAATGAAAGAAAACCAGTAGAAAAACAGGTTCAGAAACCATCTAGAAGGTTCCCAAAACCTTTTTTTTTGAGTAATCTCGCCACTTTATTGATTATCAGTAATGTTCATGGGTACAATGTGTTGGTCATAAGGATGGACCAACCATAAATGTCTACCTGACTGAAGACTACAAGCAAGTTTGGCGAGATTGTGAGCCTCGAAATTGAAGTTTCTACGCTCATGAACAAACGAAACATAAGTGAAATTGTTTCTACGTCCCAAAATTTTCTGGATGATAGCAGAATGCGGACCTCCTGTCCCTTGGTTTATGTCGTTCACCACTCATTGGCAATCCGATGCTATTATCATATGTGTCACCTGAAGATCGCTAGCTAGTGCCAATGCCTCCTTGCATGCATAAGTTTCCAAGATCGTCGGATCAAAAACTCCATTGTAAACCACCGCCGAAGACCCCAGATATAGGCCTGTGTGGTCTCAGCAGACAGCGGCGACCGCACCGCCACGGCTGCGCCGCGCCACCGCTCCATCGACATTAAACTTCACCATCCTGGTTGGTGATGCTATCCACCTTCGTGGAGCTTCCCTCCTGGCGGCCGCAGAAACGCAAGGGCTACTGTTTCATTGACTTGTTCCAGCTCGCGAATATAAGACTCCACGAAAGAAGAAGTCTGCATCGGTGACTGAAATATTCCTTCATGGATCGCCTGCCTCCTCGCATCCAAACTGCCCAGAGTGTTACTACCATCTTTGAGTACAGCTTGTGTTCAAGAACCTCGTAAAGCTGAAAAAGCCAGTTCTTTGCTCGGGGTTCAGTGTTCACCGCCATCTTAGCCACAAGTTCAGGGTCGGAGAGCGCAACACCCTCAAAAACCGGTTGGCTTTCACTGTGCAATACACTTAAAGTGGGTTGGCCCATCCCTCGGGCTCGGGTTTGATACCTATACCAGGTCCCCATAATTGAACACAGTAAGCGTCCAATACAGAAGGGCTTCGTGTAGTGCCCTATCTTGGATTTTAATTTTAAAAAGAAACCGCGTTCAATGTTGCTTATGGCCCATGCAAGATACTCTCTTCGTATCAAAATATAAGAGTTCCTAAAAAAGTATAACGATTTTTTAAGAAACATCCTATATTTTGATACGAAGGGAGTATATGTGCGAGCCTTTGCTAAAAAAACCTATATGCGCAAGTCTATCTAAACAAGACTATAAGAACTGATAATTGGGGCCAAAGTTGTTTAATCTTCTTTCTTGACTTGACTACCACTAAGTACAACACATGGCGCCTCGAGCACACCAGAATTTAACCCCTACCGAGATGTACCAAGGTCTATGAAGCAAAAACTACTAGCATGGTCTATATGGCTTATTCTGATGCGTGAATCTGTAATTATCTGCAGGAAATGAGGCCCTCTTTGGGATGCTGAATGATGGGCGGCGTACACTTCTACTAGTACTCTCTCCGTTTGAAATTATTTGTCATAAAAATGGACGTATCTAGACATATTTTAGTTGTAGATATATCCATTTTTATCCACTTTTAAGATAAATAATTTAGAATGGAGGGAGTAGTACCGTGCTTCACACGCCCCTCGAAAGAAACTCTCGCATGGTCCAGTTCACGTGAGTAATTTGCGTCTAACTGAACACTACAGTCTACAAGTATGCAATTTGCATGGGTAAACTGGGTTTGATGACTTCAGAGTGAGCCTTAAAGGCACTTGGAAGTGACTAGAGAGGAAATTTGGGCCGACCACCGAACACGCCATCATATTGCTATCATGTACTCCCTTCGTTCAATAATATAAGATGTTTTTTGACACTAGAGTAGATGGATTGATCCAACAATGTAACAACCATGTGGACCTCAGTCCTCAGGTGCCGCAATCTCCATGATAGTCTCCTAGCCCCAAGATGCATTGTGTCCAATCCTTTTCTATCATCGTTCACTTCATGGTAATTGAGAATAAACCAGTTCAACTAACATAGATAATTTTTTTTGCATCCCCTAGCGGCGGCTAGGGTTTCCATGTCCTCTCTGGCGATCTGATCGCTGGCGAGTCTTTACCCAAAACAAATCGCATCCCCTACGTAGGGTTCCCATCCACGTTGAGGGAGGCCTCCCAAGCCTCGCAACGATGGAGACAGCAGCAGACGCGCAGTCAGGTACGAGAGGCGGCAGCGGTGCCGCCATGAGATCTGATCTCGACGAGTTCATGAAGCAGCTAAACCTGGATGATGAAGTCTTTGACGATCTGGTGATTGATGAGAATGATCCCGAGATCAATGAAAGTGTTAGATGGCTAGCCCTAGATAGGGTTCACACTGACAAAACCTTCAGCCCGGCCGCCTTCTACAAGGATATGCGGGCGGCGTGGAACCCTGCTCAGCAGGTGAGATTCCGTCCAGTTGGCCCCAACTTGTTCGTTGTTCAAGCCGCATGCCTCGGTGACTGGGAACGGATGATTGAGCAAGGTCCGTGGCTATTCAGAAACTTCCTAGTGCTGATGTGTCCGTATGATGGCTTCACCAAGGCAGAGGAGGTTCCTATGGTGTTCATGCTAATTTGGCTCTAGATCCACAAACTCCCAAAGGGTTTTTGCAAGAAAGGTATTGTGGAACATCTTCTCAGAAACTCAAGGAAGATCTTGGAGATGAGGTTGAATGGGAATACTCGCGGTGACTATGTGAGAATTAGGTTCGTCATGATGTGTGTCAGCCCTTAACCAAATTCGTTAGTATTGTAAGAGGCAAGGAGCGTCAGGTTTTCCTGGTGCGATATGAGATGCTTGCTCGCTTTTGTAGCGTCTGTGGCATTATAGGTCATGAGTTCAAAGAATGTGGTACTGGAATTCATGAGGAGAAAAGCAAGAAGTTTGGCGCCTGGTTGTATGCGGATGGCCCTAACAAACCACTGTTAGGGAACGTAGTAATTTCAAAAAAATTCCTACGCACACGCAAGATCATGGTGATGCATAGCAACGAGAGGGGAGAGTGTGATCTACGTACCCTTGTAGATCGACAACGGAAGCGTTTGGTTGATGTAGTCGTACGTCTCCACGGCCCGACCGATCAAGCATCGAAACTACGGCACCTCCGAGTTCTAGCACACATTCAGCTCGATGACGATCCCCGGACTCCGATCCAGCAAAGTGTCGGGGAAGAGTTCCGTCAGCACGACGGCGTGGTGACAATCTTGATGCACTATCGTCGCAGGGCTTCGCCTAAGCACCACTACAATATTATCGAGGACTATGGTGGAGGGGGGCACCGCACACGGCTAAGAATATGATCACACGGATCAACTTGTGTCTCTAGGGGTGCCCCCTGCCCCCGTATATAAAGGAGCAAGGGGAGGAGGCCGGCCAGCCCCTATAGGCGCGCCAGGAGGAGTCCTCCTCCTAGTAGGAGTCCTACTAGGAGGGGGAAAGAAGTGGGGAGGGAGAGGGAAAGGGGGGGGGGGGGCGCCGTCCTCCTCTCCTAGTCCAATTCGGACCAGGGGGGAGGAGGCGCGCAGCCCACCTCTCGCTGCCCCTCTCTCTCTCCACTAAGGCACATAAGGCCCATTACTTCTCCCGGTAGGGTTCCGGTAACCCTCCGGCTCTCCGGTTTTCTCCGAAATCACACGGAACACTTTCGGTGTCCGAATATAGCCGTCCAATATATCAATCTTTATGTCTCGACCATTTCGAGACTCCTCGTCATGTCCGTGATCACATCCGGGACTCCGAACTAACTTCGGTACATCAAAACTCATAAACTCATAATATAACTGCCATCGAAACCTTAAGCGTGCGGACCCTACGGGTTCGAGAATAATGTAGACATGACCGAGACACGTCTCCGGTCAATAACCAATAGCGGAACCTGGATGCTCATATTGGCTCCTACATATTCTACGAAGATCTTTATCGGTCAGACCGCATAACAACATACGTTGTTCCCTTTGTCATCGGTATGTTACTTGCCCGAGATTCGATCATCGGTATCTCAATACCTAGTTCAATCTCATTACCGGCAAGTCTCTTTACTCGTTCCGTAATACATCATCTCGCAACTAACTCATTAGTTGCAATGCTTGCAAGGCTTATGTGATGTGTATTACTGAGAGGGCCCAGAGATACCTCTCCGACAATCGGAGTGACAAATCCTAATCTCGAAATACGCCAACCCAACATGTACCTTTGGAGACACCTATAGAGCACCTTTATAATCACCCATGTACGTTGTGACGTTTGGTAGCACACAAAGTGTTCCTCTGGCAAACGGGAGTTGCATAATATCATAGTCATAGGAACATGTATAAGTCATGAAGAAAGCAATAGCAACATACTAAACGATCGGGTGCTAAGCTAATGGAATGGGTCATGTCAATCAGATCATTCACCTAATGATGTGATCCCGTTAATCAAATAACAACTCTTTGTTCATGGTTAGGAAACATAACCATCTTTGATTAACGAGCTAGTCAAGTAGAGGCATACTAGTGACACTCTGTTTGTCTATGTATTCACACATGTATTATGTTTCTGGTTAATACAATTCTAGCATGAATAATAAACATTTATCATGATATAAGGAAATAAATAATAACTTTATTATTGCCTCTAGGGCATATTTCCTTCAGTCTCCCACTTGCACTAGAGTCAATAATCTAGATTATACAGTAATGATTCTAACACCCATGGAGCCTTGGTGCTGATCATGTTTTGCTCGTGGAAGAGGCTTAGTCAACGGGTCTGCAACATTCAGATCCGTATGTATCTTGCAAATCTCTATGTCTCCCACCTGGACGAGATCCCGGATGGAATTGAAGCGTCTCTTGATGTGCTTGGTTCTCTTGTGAAATCTGGATTCCTTTGCCAAGGCAATTGCACCAGTATTGTCACAAAAGATTTTCATTGGACCCGATGCACTAGGTATGACACCTAGATTGGATATGAACTCCTTCATCCAGACTCCTTGATTTGCTTCTTCCGAAGCAGCTATGTACTCCACTTCACATGTAGATCCCGCTACAACGCTTTGTTTAGAACTGCACCAACTTACAGCTCCACCGTTTAATGTAAACACGTATCCGGTTTGCGATTTAGAATCGTCCGGATCAATGTCAAAGCTTGCATCAATGTAACCTTTTATGATGAGCTCTTTGTCACCTCCATATATGAGAAACATATCCTTAGTCCTTTTCAGGTATTTCAGGATGTTCTTGACCGCTGTCCAGTGATCCACTCCTGGATTACTTTGGTACCTCCCTGCTAGACTTATAGCAAGGCACACATCAGGTCTGGTACACAACATTACATACATGATAGAGCCTATGGCTGAAGCATAGGGAACATCTTTCATATTCTCTCTATCTTCTGCAGTGGTCGGGCATTGAGTCTTACTCAACTTCACACCTTGTAACACAGGCAAGAACCTTTTCTTTGCTTGATCCATTTTGAACTTCTTCAAAACTTTGTCAAGGTATGTGGTTTGTGAAAGTCCAATTAAGCGTCTTGATCTATCTCTATAGATCTTAATGCCTAATATGTAAGCAGCTTCATCGAGGTCTTTCATTGAAAAACTCTTATTCAAGTATCCCTTTATGCTATCCAGAAATTCTATATCATTTCCAATTAGTAATATGTCATCCACATATAATATCAGAAATGCTATAGAGCTCCCACTCACTTTCTTATAAATACAGGCTTCTCCAAAAGTCTGCATAAAACCAAATGCTTTGATCACACTATCAAAGCGTTTATTCCAACTCCGAGAGGCTTGCACCAGTCCATAAATGGATCGCTGGAGCTTGCACACTTTGTTAGCTCCCTTTGGATCGACAAAACCTTCTGGTTGCATCATATACAACTCTTCTTTCAGAAATCCATTCAGGAATGCAGTTTTGACATCCATCTGCCAAATTTCATAATCATAAAATGCAGCAATTGCTAACATGATTCGGACAGACTTAAGCATCGGTACGGGTGAGAAGGTCTCATCGTAGTCAATCCCTTGAACTTGCCGAAAACCTTTTGCGACAAGTCGAGCTTTGTAGACAGTAATATTACCGTCAGTGTCGGTCTTCTTCTTGAAGATCCATTTATTCTTAATTGCTTTCCGATCATCGGGCAAGTCAACCAAAGTCCATACTTTGTTCTCATACATGGATCCCATCTCAGATTTCATGGCTTCAAGCCATTTTGCGGAATCTGGGCTCACCATCGCTTCTTCATAGTTCGTATGTTCATCATGATCTAGTAGCATCACTTCCAAAACAGGATTACCGTACCACTCTGGTGCGGATCTCACTCTGGTTGATCTATGAGGTTCAGTAGTATCTTGTTCTGAAGTTTCATGATCATCATCATTAGCTTCCTCACTAACTGGTGTAGGTGTCACTGAAACAGTTTTCTGTGATGCACTACTTTCCAATAAGGGAGCAGGTACAGTTACCTCGTCAAGTTCTACTTTCTTCCCACTCACTTCTTTCGAGAGAAACTCCTTCTCCAGAAAGTTTCCGAACTTAGCAACAAATGTCTTGCCTTCGGATCCGTGATAGAAGGTGTATCCAATAGTCTCCTTTGGATATCCTATGAAGACACATTTCTCCGATTTGGGTTCGAGCTTATCAAGTTGAACCTTTTTCACATAAGCATCGCAGCCCCAAACTTTCAGAAACGACAACTTTGGTTTCTTGCCAAACCACAGTTCATAAGGCGTCATCTCAACGGATTTTGATGGTGCCCTATTTAACGTGAATGCGGCTGTCTCTAGAGCGTATCCCCAAAACGATAGCGGTAAATCAGTAAGAGACATCATAGATCGCACCATATCTAGTAAAGTACGATTACGACGTTCGTACACACCATTGCGCTGTTGTGTTCCGGGTGGCGTGAGTTGCGAAACTATTCCGCATTGTTTCAAATGTACACCAAACTCGTAACTCAAATATTCTCCTCCACGATCAGATCGTAGAAACTTTATTTTCTTGCTACGATGATTTTCAACTTCACTCTGAAATTCTTTGAACTTTTCAAACGTTTCAGACTTATGTTTCATTAAGTAGATATACCCATATCTGCTTAAGTCATCTGTGAAGGTGAGAAAATAATGATATCTGCCACGAGCCTCAATATTCATCGGGCCACATACATCTGCATGTATGATTTTCAACAAATCTGTTGCTCTCTCCATAGTACCGGAGAACGGTGTTTTAGTCATCTTGCCCATGAGGCACGGTTCGCAAGTACCAAGTGATTCATAATCAAGTGGTTCCAAAAGTCCATCAGTATGGAGTTTCTTCATGCGCTTTACACCGATATGACCTAAACGGCAGTGCCACAAATAAGTTGCACTATCATTATCAACTCTGCATCTTTTGGCTTCAACACTATGAATATGTGTGTCACTACTATCGAGATTCAATAAAAATAGACCACTCTTTAAGGGTGCATGATCATAAAAGATATTACTCATATAAATAGAACAACCATTATTCTCAGATTTAAATGAATAACCATCTCGCATCAAACAAGATCCAGATATAATGTTCATGCTTAACACTGGCACCAAATAACAATTATTTAGGTCTAATATTAATCCCAAAGGTAGATGTAGAGGTAGCGTGCCGACTGCGATCACATCGACTTTGAAACCGTTTCCCACGCGCATCGTCACCTCGTCCTTAGCCAATCTTCGCTTAATCCGTAGTCCCTGTTTCGAGTTGCAAATATTAGCAACAGAACCAGTATCAAATACCCAGGTGCTACTGCGAGCATTAGTAAGGTACACATCAATAACATGTATATCACATATACCTTTGTTCACCTTGCCATCCTTCTTATCCGCCAAATACTTGGGGCAGTTCCGCTTCCAGTGACCAGTCTGCTTGCAGTAGAAGCACTCAGTTTCAGGCTTAGGTCCAGGTTTGGGTTTCTTCTCTTGAGTAGCAACTTGCTTGCTGTTCTTTTTGAAGTTCCCCTTCTTCTTCCCTTTGCCCTTTTTCTTGAAACTAGTGGTCTTGTTGACCATCAACACTTGATGCTCCTTCTTGATTTCTACCTCCGCAGCTTTCAGCATTGCGAAGAGCTCGGGAATAGTCTTATTCATCCCTTGCATATTATAGTTCATCACGAAGCTCTTGTAGCTTGGTGGCAGTGATTGGAGAATTCTGTCAATGACGCAATCATCTGGAAGATTAACTCCCAATTGAATCAAGTGATTATTATACCCAGACATTTTGAGTATATGCTCACTGACAGAACTGTTCTCCTCCATCTTGCAGCTATAGAACTTATTGGAGACTTCATATCTCTCAATCCGGGCATTTGCTTGAAATATTAACTTCAACTCCTGGAACATCTCATATGCTCCATGACGTTCAAAACGTCGTTGAAGTCCCGATTCTAAGCCGTAAAGCATGGCACACTGAACTATCGAGTAGTCATCAGCTTTGCTCTGCCAGACGTTCATAACATCTGGTGTTGCTCCAGCAGCAGGCCTGGCACCCAGCGGTGCTTCCAGGACGTAATTCTTCTGTGCAGCAATGAGGATAATCCTCAAGTTACGGACCCAGTCCGTGTAATTGCTACCATCATCTTTCAACTTTGCTTTCTCAAGGAACGCATTAAAATTCAACGGAACAACAGCACGAGCCATCTATCTACAATCAAGCATAAACATGCAAGGTACTATCAGGTACTAAGTTTCATGATAAATTTAGGTTCAATTAATTTACTTAAAGAACTCCCACTTAGATAGACATCCCTCTAATCCTCTAAGTGATTACGTGATCCAAATCAACTAAACCATGTCCGATCATCAGTTGAGATGGAGTAGTTTCATTGATGAACATCATTATGTTGATCATATCTACTATATGATTCACGCTCGACCTTTCGGTCTCCGTGTTCCGAGGCCATATCTGTATATGCTTGGCTCGTCAAGTATAACCTGAGTATTCCGCGTGTGCAACTGTTTTGCACCCGTTGTATTTGAACGTAGAGCCTATCACACCCGATCATCACGTGGTGTCTCAGCACGAAGAACTTTCGCAACGGTGCATACTCAGGAAGAACACTTCTTGATAATTAGTGAGAGATCATCTTATAATGCTACCGTCAATCAAAGCAAGATAAGATGCATAAAAGATAAACATCACATGCAATCAATATAAGTGATATGATATGGCCATCATCATCTTGTGCTTGTGATCTCCATCTTCGAAGCACCATCGTGATCACCATCGTCACCGGTGCGACACCTTGATCTCCATCATAGCATCGTTGTCGTCTCGCCAGTCTTATGCTTCCACGACTATCGCTACCGCTTAGTGATAAAGTAAAGCATTACAGCGCGATTGCATTGCATACAATAAAGCGACAACCATATGGCTCCTGCCAGTTGCCGATAACTCGGTTACAAAACATGATCATCTCATACAATAAAATTCAGCATCATGTCTTGACCATATCACATCACAACATGCCCTGCAAAAACAAGTTAGACGTCCTCTACTTTGTTGTTGCAAGTTTTACGTGGCTGCTACGGGCTTAAGCAAGAACCAATCTTACCTACGCATCAAAACCACAACGATAGTTTGTCAAGTTGGTGCTGTTTTAACCTTCGCAAGGACCGGGAGTAGCCACACCCGGTTCAACTAAAGTTGGAGAAACTGTCACCCGCAAGCCACCTATGTGCAAAGCACGTCGGGAGAACCGGTCTCGCGTAAGCGTAAGCGTACGCGTAATGTCGGTCCGGACCGCTTCGTCCAACAATACCGCCGAACCAAAGTATGACATGCTGGTAAGCAGTATGACTTATATCGCCCACAACTCACTTGTGTTCTACTCGTGCATATAACATCAACATATAAAACCTAGGCTCGGATGCCACCGTTAGGGAACGTAGTAATTTCAAAAAATTTCCTACGCACACGCAAGATCATGGTGATGCATAGCAACGAGAGGGGAGAGTGTGATCTACGTACCCTTGTAGATCGACAACGGAAGCGTTTGGTTGATGTACTCGTACGTCTCCACGGCCCAACCGATCAAGCACCGAAACTACGGCACCTCCGAGTTCTAGCACACGTTCAGCTCGATGACGATCCCCGGACTCCGATCCAGCAAAGTGTCGGGGAAGAGTTCCGTTAGCACGACGGCGTGGTGACGATCTTGATGCACTACCGTCGCAGGGCTTCGCCTAAGCACCGCTACAATATTACCGAGGACTATGGTGGAGGGGGGCACCGCACACGGCTAAGAATATGATCACACGGATCAACTTGTGTGTCTAGGGGTGCCCCCTGCCCCCGTATATAAAGGAGCAAGGGGAGGAGGCCGGCCGGCCCCTATAGGCGCGCCAGGAGGAGTCCTCGTCCTAGTAGGAGTCCTACTAGGAGGGGGAAAGAAGTGGGGAGGGAGAGGGAAAGGGGGGGGGGCGCCGCCCCCTTCTCCTAGTCCAATTCGGACCAGGGGGGAGGAGGCGCGCAGCCCACCTCTGGCTGCCCCTCTCTCTCTCTCCACTAAGGCCCATAAGGCCCATTATTTCTCCCGGTAGGGTTCCGGTAACCCTCCGGCTCTCCGGTTTTCTCCGAAATCACCTGGAACACTTCCGGTGTCCGAATATAGCCGTCCAATATATCAATCTTTATGTCTCGACCATTTCGAGACTCCTCGTCATGTCTGTGATCACATCCGGGACTCCGAACTAACTTCGGTACATCAAAACTCATAAACTCATAATATAACTGTCATCGAAACCTTAAGCGTGCGGACCCTACGGGTTCGAGAACAATGTAGACATGACCGAGACACGTCTCCGGTCAATAACCAATAGCGGAACCTGGATGCTCATATTGGCTCCTACATATTCTACGAAGATCTTTATCGGTCAGATCGCATAACAACATACGTTGTTCCCTTTGTCATCGGTATGTTACTTGCCCGAGATTCGATCGTCGGTATCTCAATACCTAGTTCAATCTCATTACCGGCAAGTCTCTTTACTCGTTCCGTAATACATCATCTCGCAACTAACTCATTAGTTGCAATGCTTGCAAGGCTTATGTGATGTGTATTACTGAGAGGGCCCAGAGATACCTCTCCGACAATCGGAGTGACAAATCCTAATCTCGAAATATGCCAACCCAACATGTACCTTTGGAGACACCTGTAGAGCACCTTTATAATCACCCATTTACGCTGTGACGTTTGGTAGCACACAAAGTGTTCCTCCGGCAAACGGGAGTTGCATAATCTCATAGTCATAGGAACATGTATAAGTCATGAAGAAAGCAATAGCAACATACTAAACGATCGGGTGCTAAGCTAATGGAATGGGTCATGTCAATCAGATCATTCACCTAATGATGTGATCCCGTTAATCAAATAACAACTCTTTGTTCATGGTTAGGAAACATAACCATCTTTGATTAACGAGCTAGTCAAGTAGAGGCATACTAGTGACACTCTGTTTGTCTATGTATTCACACATGTATTATGTTTCCGGTTAATACAATTCTAACATTTATCATGATATAAGGAAATAAATAATAACTTTATTATTGCCTCTAGGGCATATTTCCTTCAACCACGACGTGATGGTCCTACTCGGGGCGGAGATCAAAAGCCTGATCATACGCCCAGCCGAATGAACTTGTCAATACATCCTGTTGATCCTGGCATGGTGGATACAACCTCGAGCCCGTCGAAGACCCCGCAGATGAACATGCAGGTAGATCCATCGGTTAGGAAGCGGCTAGCTATGGAGGATGCGGGCGCAGGTGATAGGAAAGAGAGCACCAATGATTCAAGTGGTGTTCTCACTTTGGCCCTTGGTAAAGGGGAAGATGGAGTTGGGATTCAGTCACCTACCAGCAGCTCCGGAAGTAAGCGAGCCAAATTTGGCTCTGAAGATGACTCAGATGATCGATCGGCGGCCTCCTTCGAGGAGGACCACCGGACACAATGAGTTCGCTAGTTTGGAACTGCCGGGGGGTGCCGGACAGTTCATGAGGTTTTGTCCCTTTGCAAAGCCAATTCCCGGGGGCTGGTTTTTCTCTCCAAAACTAGACAAGCCTCAAGCAAGATGGAGAAGCTTAAATGGAGATTGCAAATGAAGGGTTTTGCGGGTGTATCCAGTGATGGTTTGAGTGGGGGCTTGACCCTCTTTTGGGGTGAGAATCTGCAAGTGACAGTATTGGACTCATGTGCACGGTATATAGACGTGCGAATTGTAGATGAAGCAAATGATAAATCATGGAGGAAGACTTATGTTTATGGAGAACCAAGGGTGGAGAACAGACATCGTATGTGGAGTTCTCTATCAAATTTACGAGCTTTCTCTTCGGAACCGTGGTTGGTTTGTGGAGACTTTAATGAAGCAATGTGGCAACACGAACACCTCTCCCATACTCAACGGTCTGAAAATCAAATGCAACAGTTTAGGGACTGTTTACTCTCTTGTGAGTTGATGGACTTGGGGTTCTGCAGGATCTCGTATACATATGATAATGGTCAAGTGGGCAACGGAATGTCCGGGTGCATTTGGATAGAGCATGTGCAGACGAAGCCTGGAAAGATTTGTTTCCCTTCACACAAGTTGATCATCTCGCGTCTTCATGCTCGGACCACTGCCCTTTGCAGGTGCGGCTATCACATGTGGAACCGCCCAAGGCTAGAGCTACGCCCAGATATGAGATCATGTGGGAATGGCATCCAGCACTGGCTTCTGTCGTAGCTAACCGATTGGAGGGGGACAAACCTGCAGGTAATCTAGGTGCTGTTTGGGATGCCCTTAAAGAGATAATGGCGAAGTTGCGTTCGTGGAGTAAGGAGAACTTTGGTCATGTCATGTCTGAAATTGAAAAGCTTCGGGGACAGTTGGCAGAACTGCAACTTCAAGACGCGGATAGAGCTTCGATAAAACAGAAAATGTACCAGTTGGATGAACTACTCTATAGAGAGGAGATGCTTTGGTTACAGAGGTCCATGATCACGTGGTTAAAGGAGGGAGAACGAAACACAACATATCTGCATCGCCGGGCAGTGTGGCGTGCTCGACGAAATTACATCCAGCGACTGCCTCGAGCTAATTAATGGTACCTGGTGCTCTGTGCCATCGAATATGGAGCGCATGGCCACTCGTAGTTTAAGGAGGTGTATACCAAGGATCTGACGCTTACTCCTACGGGCGTGCTCAAGGGAATTGCACCCAAAGTGACACAAGTCATGAATGACATCTTATGTGCGCCCTTCTCGGAGGAGGAGGTGTCTAATGCTATTTTTTAGATCGTCCCAATAAAAGCACCTGGCACGGATGGTCTTCCGGCTAGGTTTTTCAAGCGCAACTGGGCCATTTTGAAGACAGAGATTATAGTTGTTGTGTTGGATTTGTTCAAGTCGGGAGTAATGCCAGAGGGCGTGAATGATACGGCTATCGTCCTTATCCCAAAGGTCCCTCATTCAAAGGAACTAAAGGACTTTAGACCGATAAGTTTATGCAACATGTTATATAAAATCATGTCTAAATGCCTGGTTAACCGTCTTCGACCATTGTTGGGGGAGTTGATTTCAGAGAATCAAAGTGCATTTATTCCTGGGCGACTTATCTCTAATAATTTTATCATTGCCTTCGAGTGCATCCATCATATACAATCGCTGAAGAATAACAGACCAGCAGCTTGTGCTTATAAACTTGATGTCTCGAAGGCGTATGATCGTGTGAATTGGGATTTTTTTGGAGCAAGCCCTAGTTAAATGGGGTTTTTCGTTGGAGTGGATTTCTTGGATAATGGCTTGTTTTAAGTCTCTCAAATACTCTGTCAAGTTCAATGGAAAGTTACTTGAGACGTTTACCCCATCTCGGGGGCTTAGGCAAGGTGACCCCCTGTCTCCCTTCTTATTCCTATTTGTTGTTGATGCTTTGTCCTCTCTTATATCAAGATCAGTCAATGAGGGAGAGCTTAAGGGGGTCTCAATTTGTCGTGGCGCACCGGTCATATCTCATCTGCTGTTCGCGGATGATACTATGTTACTATTTGAAGCAACGAGCCATCAAGCGAGCATTGTCAAAGGTTTGTTGAACACATATTCTAGAGCGATGGGTCAACTTATTAATCCCGATAAGTGTTCCATCCTTTTTTAGGACAATTGCATTGAGTCGGTGGCAGTGGAGATGAAGAATATTTTGGAGGTTACGCAACAAGTGTTTGAGCCAAAGTATCTAGGCTTACCTGTACCGGAAGGAAGGGTACATAAAGGGCAATTCGAGACCGTGCAAGATAGGCTGAGAAAGAGACTTGTTGATTGGAGTGAACAATATGTGTCTTCGGGCAATAAGGAAATTTTAATAAAAGTGGTGGCTCAAGCAATCCCTACTTCCGTTATGGGTGTCTTTCGCCTGCCGGCATCTGTTTGTGATGATTTAACTCGGATGATGAGACAGTACTGGTGAGGAGTGGAGAATGGTAAAAGGAAGATGGCTTGGCTCAGTTGAGAAGATGATTCTACCCAAAGATATGGGGGGTATGGGGTTTCGATATATGCATGCATTCAACCAGGCGTTGCTAGCCAAGCAGGCTTGGAGGCTACTAGACAGCCCGGACAGTCTCTGAGCTCGACTTCTTCGAGCCAAATATTACCCGAATGGTAATCTATTGGGCACGGTATTCCCTTCTAGCTCGTCTGCAGTCCGGAAAGGAATCACATATGGCCTTGAATTGCTGAAGAAAGGACTGATCTGGAGGGTGGGGAACGACACGTTGATTAAAACATGGAGGGATGCATGGATCCCCAGGAGACATGACTTCAAACCGATAACCCCGAAAGGCAATTGCAGATATAACCGGGTAGCTGATTTTTTGGAAGAGTCAGGAGCATGGAACGTGCAGAGACTACAGCAATATTTTTGGGATATGGATGTTCGTGAAATACTAAAGATTCGGACGCCCCAGAGGGGCGGGCAAGACTTTTTAGCATGGTTCCCAGAGAAGAGTGGCAGGTTTACAGTTAGAAGCGCATATCGCCTCGCTACTCCAAATGGGCCGGCAGGGTTGGGATCGTCTAGCGCCGCACCCGACGGGCACCGGTTGATATGGAGACGGGTCTGGAATGCAAACCTCCCTATGAAGATGTGGATACTAGCCTGGAAGGTGGTGTCCCAGGCGTTGGCAACAAATGCATGCAAGAAGTACAGACACATTTCTGTTGGGGAACGTAGCAGAAATTCAAAATTTTCCTACGTGTCACCAAGATCTATCTATGGAGAAACCAGCAACGAGGGGAAGGAGAGTGCATCTACATACCCTTGTAGATCGCTAAGCGGAAGCGTTCAAGTGAACGGGGTTGATGGAGTCGTACTCGTCATGATGCAAATCACCGATGATCCTAGTGCCGAACGGACGGCACCTCCGCGTTCAACACACGTACAGTCCGGTGACGTCTCCCATGCCTTGATCCAGCAAGGAGAGAGGGAGAGGTTGAGGAAGACTCCATCCAGCAGTAGCACAACGGCGTGGTGGTGGTGGAGGAGCGTGGTACTCCAGCAGGGCTTCGCCAAGCACCGCAAGAGACGAGGAGAGAGAGGGGTAGGGCTGCGCCAAGAAGGAGAGGAACTCGTGTGTGTTGGGCAGCCCAAACCTCAAGTATATATAGGGGGAGGGGAGGGGCTGCGCCCCCAACTAGGTTTCCACCCCTAGGGGTGGCGGCCAGCCTAGATCCCATCTAGGGGGGCGGCCAAGGGGGGGAGAGAGGGGGGCGCACCACTAGGTGGGCCTTAGGCCCATCTGAGCCTAGGGTTTGCCCCCTTCCACTCTCCCTTGCGCCTTGGGCCTTGGTGGGGGGGCGCACCAGCCCACCTGGGGCTGGTCCCCTCCCACACTTGGCCCATGCAGCCCTCCGGGGCTTATAGCCCCACTTGGTGGACCCTCGGGACCCTCCCGGTGGTCCCGGTATGTTACCGATAAAACCCGAAACTTTTCCGGTGACCAAAACAGGACTTCTCATATATAAATCTTTACCTCCGGACCATTCTGGAACTCCTCGTGACGTCCGGGATCTCATTCGGGACTCCGAACAACATTCGGTAACCACATACAAACTTCCTTTATAACCCTAGCGTCATCGAACCTTAAGTGTGTAGACCCTACGGGTTCGGGAACCATGCAGACATGACCGAGACGTTCTCCAGTCAATAACCAACAGCGGGATCTGGATACCCATGTTGGTTCCCACATGTTCCACGATGATCTCATCGGATGAACCACGATGTCGAGGATTCGATCAATCCTGTATACAATTCCCTTTGTCTAGCGGTATTGTACTTGCCCGAGATTCGATCGTTGGTATCCCGATACCTTGTTCAATCTCGTTACCGGCAAGTCTCTTTACTCGTTCCGTAACACATCATCCCGTGATCAACTCCTTGATCACATTGTGCACTTTATGATGATGTCCTACCGAGTGGGCCCAGAGATACCTCTCCGTCAC
Organism: Triticum urartu; assembly: GCF_056163025.1. Taxonomy (NCBI): domain Eukaryota; kingdom Viridiplantae; phylum Streptophyta; class Magnoliopsida; order Poales; family Poaceae; genus Triticum; species Triticum urartu. The sequence continues at coordinate 575,345,665 of NC_141875.1, read as the reverse complement.
ATGGAGTGACAAATCCCAGTCTCGATTCGTGCCAACCCAACAGACACTTTCGGAGATACCTGTAGTGTACCTTTATAGCCACCCAGTTACGTTGTGACGTTTGGCACACCCAAAGTATTCCTACGGTATCCGGGAGTTGCACAATCTCATGGTCTAAGGAAATGATACTTGACATTAGAAAAGCTTTAGCATACGAACTACACGATCTTTGTGCTAGGCTTAGGATTGGGTCTTGTCCATCACATCATTCTCCTAATGATGTGATCCCGTTATCAACGACATCCAATGTCCATGGTCAGGAAACCGTAACCATCTATTGATCAACGAGCTAGTCAACTAGAGGCTTACTAGGGACATGGTGTTGTCTATGTATCCACACATGTATCTGAGTTTCCTATCAATACAATTCTAGCATGGATAACAAACGATTATCATGAACAAGGAAATATAATAATAATCAATTTATTATTGCCTCTAGGGCATATTTCTAACAATTTCTACGCATGATACATGCCCGCTTTGTGGTTCTGAGAAGGAAACAAGTTTCCACGCTCTTATCACATGTGATCATGCACAGGCACTATGAATGCAAATGCGCCAGGTTTGGGCCTTGCCGGATAATCAATTGTTGAAGGATACAGGGAAGGATTGGCTCCTAAACATTCGGATAAATTGTGATGATACAATGAGGGACTGCACAATAATGCTACTTTGGAGAATCTGGTCGCTGCGTTCTGATCTTACACATGCTAAGGCGATTCCTTCTACCGCAACAACGGCAGACTATCTCCAGAGCTACATGTCGTCACTGCAGTTGGCTAGGAAGTATACCACCGAAGAAATATTGAAGGGAAAGATGTCGACTGTGGATGTCAGCCTGGTTGCCCCGCGTGTAGCAGCACCGGCGCTGCACTGGCCGAGGCCTCCACCCGGACAGATCGCTCTGTCTGTGGATGGAGCTTTTTCTGAGGCGGATGGTTTAGCAGCAACGGGGATGGTGTTACGGAGGAACGATGGCAGTGTCATTTTTGTAGCGTACCGATGCATATTTAACTGCAATGACGCCATAGAAGCCGAACTACATGCTCTAATGCAAGGAATGGCCCTGGCTATTCAACATAGTGAGGGGCCTGTCATTGTCCAATCTGACTCATCGGAAGCACTGATGGCAATGAAGGGGGACAGTCTTCGGAATTCCGCTTATGGACACTTGGTGGCTGAGATTCAGCATCTTATGGGTGTAAGAGAGTTTATTCCTACGAAAGTTAAGCGTGAGCAAAATAGGGTAGCAGATCGATTGACTTTGTATCAATATTTTGAATAGCGCGCTACAAAATATAGCGAGGCCCTTCTCTAAATACTACACAAGTTATAGCGCGCTAATAGCGTGCTATATTTCAAAATAGCGTTTGGAAAAAAAAATCAAATATATCTAGAAATAAAGTATTTAAGCAACTAAATTTTTCATAGGAGCAAGCAATATATGCATAAGGGCCAAATCCAGTACATAAAAATAGTAAGTCTCAAACATCAACACTCAACAGCCATAGTTTAAGAGTCTCTAACATGAACAACCACCGGGGCAGCAACAATACAACACAAAATAACACACGAGTTTTAAGATAGTCTACATCAATAGCCACCGAAGGGGACAACATTACAACATAGCACAATCAAATTATTCAGAATCACTCACTGGTAAATGCATTTCATCATCTTCCGATTCAGAAGAAGACTCAGCTGATTGCAACTCATCATCACGATAAATAGGAAGCAACTTCTTCTTCTTCCTAGGATGAGATTGAGACACTATCTTTCTTTTTGATGGAGCAACTTCTCCTTCTGATGTTGATTGTGCAACTTGTACATCTTCAGGTTCAACTCCTATTTGCACTCCTTCAACAGACACAACACCAGTAATCCACTCATTACCTTCATCTTCTACAACATCTACAAATGTGTGGTCCTCAATTGGGTCCCTGTTCCTCAATTGGGAGAATAAGTGAGAAAGCTAGTGGTCGGTCGTGGGTTGGTTTTGGGCTTTTGGCCTGCTGGGCTGCTCAAGATATTGCCGCCGCCGCTCATCTGCACGTTGTAACGTTGTAACGTTACAAAGTTATAGCATGTGTAGCGCGCTAATTACGCGATTAGCGCCGTAGCGTCCGATTTTGTCAAAACGTAACGTCTCCCTTCCAAATATGCTATAACCGCGTTATAACGGCGAAATAGCGTGCTATTCAAAATATTGCTTTGTATAGTTGTACGAAGAATACTACTGCCGTATGGCTAGGTAGAGGTTCATCATGTGTTGAGGAACTTTTGCCTCTTGATTGTAACCATGTGATCTTGAAATAAAATCTCTTTTACCCTTACAAAAAAACATAGAGATTTTTTTTACAGTGACTAAACATAGAGAATAAAATCTCCATGATAGCCTGCTAGTCCCAAGATGCATCGTCTCCAATCCTTTTCTATCGTCGTTCAGTTCATGGTAATTTAGAATAAACATAGATTTTATGAGAATAGGTTTGAATTATGAGCTTGGCTCCTTGGATCAAGGATAAAAATGACGGTATCTTTCAGAAACTTCGGTGCGGCGTCCTTGTGACGCCGAATCGCCTGATCCCGAGCCGGTCTACCCCGACCACGACCCATGGCATCTCTCTCCGGCCGGCATTGGCATTCCCCCGGCTTTGCACCATCTTTTAGTATTAGCCTTGCACCGTTGCACGTGTATTGTCACATCAGGTCAAGGCCTCAAATTAAGAGGTTCATATATCCCCGCCTTGCCCATTTTTTGCACATGTTCAAGCATACGGCTATACCACCGACACCAGGTGTTCAGAACGAAAGTGTTCCTAATTTCCTGTTCTGCAGTGAGAAATGGTGCTCGTATTTGCCACCAGAAACATGCAAATCAATGTGATCAGACATCATTCACCAGCTATCAGGCACACGAAATGAGCTCGACAGTGCAGTGGGCTGATGCTATGAACCCGGTACGGCTGGTGTAAGCTGCTACAGGTAATCCCCTGGCTGCTTTCCGTGATACGGAACGAGCCAGTTTTGATCTCCTTCGGGCTTCGGATCATGCACGCCGCGCCACCCACCACCCATTAGGCCACGCAAAACATGATTAAAACCCCATTGATTGACCCCCAGGTCAGGACCATCACTCACCAGGCGCCGAGCTTAGGACAGTGGCAAACCGAATGGTTGCTTTCCGTCACCCAGACGCATCCGCATTAATTTGTTGTGTATCGCGTCGGGTACTCGATCATGTCAGCCGCCGGGACCAATACAATACAACCAATACAATACAATACATACGCAAATAATACACCGGGGACGTTTACGTACACGTACGTATCCAACGCCCGTAATGTTTGCCACATTTTCGGCTGCTGGGCGCTGGATTTGCTCGACGGATTGAGATAGGGACTGCAGCGTCGATCAGCATTGCCGAAAGGAAAATGATCTGCCGGAATACCTGATGGACGATGCGGCATGCACCGTCGCACCGTATGCCTCGTTTGTCAAAGGAGGGCATTATCATTCGCTGACAGTCTGCGACACTGTAGTAAAGAACGGGGAGCCCGGAGAAGAAGGCCGGACGGAACAGCTAGGCCGGGAGCCTAAACTAATGTCGTTCTCCAGTCAGAATCGCATCCCGGCCAGGGAAACCGAGATCCTGCCGCGACGTTGTTTCCATTCCACGCGATCAAGAGCCCGGCGGAGGGATTAGTAGGTAGGCAACGCCCGACAGGCCGGACAATTTTAAATCGCCGGCTGCTCCCGGCGACGAACCGTGCGGCTGGCTTACGTGATTATCTTATGCGTACGTGCGCGCTAAATGAGGCGGCGTCGTTGCCCGCTTGCTGGCCGGCCTCGCCCCCGTGCGCCGCGCTAAATGAATGGAAGCTCAGGGCCCCAGGGGAGAAACGCGGTTTACCTGGGAGTTCTCTTGCTGTTCTGTTAATAATTGAGCATGATGGATTGTATCAATAATTTGCAGCCTTGTGTTTGTCTGTCTACGGGGCAACGGGCTGCACGCGCGTACGTATCCACCCACCTAAGGATTGGGAGACACGGGAGGGCCACCTTGGGAGCTTTACCTTCTGATTCTGAACGTTGAGTGCCAGGAGAGATTGCACTGCGCTCGGACCATTACTGGATCTCCTACTCAAGACATGTAATCGAGGACTCGGTCTTGACGATCAAGTTCTTTTGATGTGAAAAAGAAGGATCAAGTTCTTTGGTTTTGGGTTGCCGAGCCACCTATCTCTGAGAGACCGAAACTCTAGCGAAGCTTCGCATACAGTCGCACTCTGAAGCTCGTTGTACGCGGTATCGTAGTCTCGGCTGCTTTCAGTCACATCTAAATTTACCTTGTCACTGGGTATCGTAGTCTCGGCTGCTTTCGAGGACCCAAAGCCTGCCGGCAGCAAAAGCTTCTTTCCCTCTGCCGTACCTAGGGCTCCCCCTCTCTGTATGGTAGCTGAAGTTGGTGGACCTGCAATTCCTCTTTAACAAAGTGGCGAGCAAGCCAACAGCATACAAGGGTCAGAATATCACCACCATCGGGCCTATGACTCTTGTCAAGTCTGTGATCACCTCCCAACTGGTCACCTCCCAACTGGTCTACCCCGCCACTCCGTTGGTCATCCCGCCGTCCATCCTACACACCGTCAACAAACTTGAGAGAGCCTTCCTATGGTCTAGAACAGACAACACGACAGGGGCAAAATGTAAAGTAAACAGGGAGACTGTTTGCCGGCCACTCGAATATGGGGGACTTGGAGTCCTCAACACCAACAAGTTTACACGCGCCCTCCGGCTGCGGTGGCCTTGATACGAATGGAAGGAGCCTACCAAGATGTGGGTCGGTTTGGGAAACCCTTGTGACGAGGAGGACCTTAACTTTTTCTATGCTTCCACTACCATCTCTGTTGGTAACGGCGCGAAGACCCCCTTGTGGGACTCCCCTTGGCTCCTTGGGCGCAAGCCTAAAGATATTGCCCCGCTCATCCATGAAGCTTCCATGCGTAAGAATTGGAAGGTGCGGTAGGCCCTCAAGCACAACGCATGGATCCTCAAGATCAATCCATCCACCTCTATCTTTGTTGAGCATGTCACGCAATTCTTCACACTTTGGATGCTTCATCATGAGGTCCATCTTGACGAACTCTCCGAGGATGACATCCTTTGGAAGCACTCGGTCTCGGGGCATTACTCGGCGGCCTCCGCATGTAAGGCACAAGTTTTAGGATTGGTTCTCTCCCCCATGGACAAGATGGTTTGGAAAGTTTGGGCTCCCCCAAAAGTCAAGTTCTTTACTTGGTTGGCTCTCCAAGATAGGATTTGGACCGTGGATAGATTGGTAAAGCGTGGGTGGCCAAACTGTGATCTTTGCCCCCTTTGCAACAGGAAACATGAGAGTGGGAGTCACCTATTCTTCAAATGCCGCTTCTCTAGAAGGCTTTGGTCCTTGGTCATTGACACGTACCACGTCCCCGATTTTGTCATTTCCACTTGGCCCTTGTTCGACTCGGTCCAATTTTGGTGGGCAAGTACTTGCGACGACGGCTATCCGCACAGACAAGCCAAAGCATCCCTCACCATGCTTGTTTCATGGGCAATTTGGAATGAGCGAAACGCGCGAGTTTTCAGGCATAAGTGTGCCCCTCCGACAGTGCTGCTTTCCTCCATCGCCACCGAGGCTAACCTCTGGATCACCGTCAGTGCAAAAAACTTAAAAAGAGAGAAAAAGGCAGCAATGTGTTTGTACCTAAGTAGTCATCCATACCAACTCGTGCTTTACTAAGGGCGATTGTTTAGGCGACGGTTCCCCTTGGTGAACTCCGGCAAGGGAACGACTTCCACCCCCTTCGTCCGCTGCTCCGGCGGCTGGAGGAGGGGGTGGCCTCCCATTTTTCTTCATGTTTGTTCACAGAGGTAGGAGCGGGTCTTCGAGTGATGGCGCAACTATGGTGAGGGCTATGTTGCGTTGAATAAAGTGTCCTCGATCTCTCCTTCAGCACAACAACGCTCTCCACGGCGGTGTCGAGGAGACGAGGGTCTTGTGTTCTTTCCATCTATTTAGGGCGGTGAGCTTTGTGTCTGTTCATGCTTGGTTGTTGTGTTCTATGTTGGTGCCGACAGCAGGCAGAAATTGATGATCATGGAGCAAGATTGAAGGTCTGGCGACGGCGAATCCGGCGTTCTCCCTCAGTATTGACACCGGGAAGCGACTGATTTGGATCCTGGTCTGCACGGGGACATTCCCCGGCCGATGAGCCACATCGACAAGCGCCTCGCTGCTTGCAGCAGGCCTGTTTATCGGTTCTCAAAGCCTTAAAGGCGATGGTGCTGGCCTGGATCAGGGGATCGTGGAGATTTGGCTCATCCTCCGGTCGGCGTCATGGTGACGTCAGAGGTTAGAGACTATAGCTGGATTGGCTATGCAGAAGAACCCTCGAGGACTAATTTTTATTTTTATTTATCTTAGGGGGTTTTCTAAAAATTATCTAGGACATCAATCTTATTTCGGTTTCTTTAGAAGATACCGCATCAGTTTGTAATTGTACTATATTTTCTGATCAATGTTAGTATGATGTTTCTCTCAAAAAAAGTAGTCATCCATGCTTTAATTGTCATGTGTTAATTAATAAAATTACCAAGCTTTAATTAATAAAATTACCATGACCTATGTAATAAAATTGGCATGCTATAATCAATAAAAATGCCATGCCTTAGTTAATAAAATTGACATGAGCTATGCAATAAAATTGCCATTGTCTATATAATAAATCTACAACATATCCATCATTGTATATAAAGAGATAACATGTTAAAAACTTGCCATGATTCTAGAGGGGTTAATGTATCATAGGACCAAGAATTTCATAAAAATGGATATCACACAAAAACATGACAAGATCTAAAGGTAACCATGCACAAGGTAAGAGGATCACATAGTATATCATCATCGAGAATAGCAAACAGACACGCGCCAAAGAGAAGGTTCACCTTTGCAAATATGATTTGTGTGTCCCTTGGTGTCGGTGTGAAAACCGGAAGACCTCGGGGTTGGGGGTCCCGAGCTGTGGATCTCGGACAGATGGTAATAGGAACAGGGAGACGATGTTTTACCCAGATTCGGCCCCTCTTGATGGAGGTAAAACCCTACGTCCTGCTCTTGTTTATATTGATATAGATGTATAGAGTACAGAGTTGATCTACCTTGAGATCGTAAGATGTGGTCTAACACTAGGGCTAGGTGAATGAGATTGCGTTGATGTCCCCTCTATGGGCTAAACCCATTGGCTTATATACACACACCAGGTAGGGTATCTAGGGTTAAAAGGTCGGTATCTTGGCATGGAGGTGGTAGGAGAAGTCTTGGAGTATACGACAAGTCTTCGGCAGATGCAGTCTTGACCACGCCCCATCGTGCAGCCTCCGGAGTCCATCTTGATAAGAATAAGGGCCCACCAGCCCAATCCGAGGAGCATGGACCGACTAGGTTAGTACCCCCTAGTCCAGGACACCGCCACTTGGTGATGGAGTGCTTTCCATGGCGATGTCCATAGAGTGTGTCGCATCAAATAAGCAGTTAACTTGAAGAGTTACGCAAACTTTAAGCATGTACGCTTCCCACCATATTGGTCACTACTTTTGGTACACACACGCCGATGATGCAAGACCATTGAGTTGAACATTAGACTTGAAGGAACTTCTAATGGTATATCCCATTGTCACATAGCTTCACCGGAATGGTGGTGAGACAACAAAAGATCCAATACAAGTACTGAAAGCATGTTATTGAAACTTGTTTCAACAACTTTATTTCTTCGGTATATCAAAAAATTGTTGTCTTTGGACGGAGCGACTTCCCTACCCTGCCGCTCACTCCTGCAAGCGATGGTGAGGAATCCCTAGCACCACCATCCATCCCCCTTCTCCCCTTCCTCTCCCTCGCCGTCGCTAGATGGTGCGCTGGGTTAGCCCGGTCGGCGCCAACAACGACAGGGACTTCTCACTCTCTCGCTGGGTGGGTGCTGATGTGGCCTGGCACCTTCTGGCGTCGGGCGTAGCAGCGCTGAAAGATCGTGGATGCCGCCTAGAGGGGGTGGATATGCACTTTAAAATAATTATGGTTTAGGCTTTAACAAATGCGGAATAAAACTAGCGTTTAATTTGTCAAGCACAAAACCTAAATCAACTAGGCTCACCTGTGTGCACCAACAACTTATGCTAAGCAAGATAAACAACTAAGCGATAGCAAGATATATAGCATGAAACACTATGGCTATCACAAAGTAATGTGCATAAGTAAAGGGTTCAGGTAAGAGATAACCGAGGCACGCGGAGACGATGATGTATCCCGAAGTTCACACCCTTGCGGATGCTAATCTCCGTTTGGAGCGGTGTGGAGGCACAATGCTCCCCAAGAAACCACTAGGGCCACCATAATCTCCTCACGCCCTTGCACAATGCAAGTTGTGGTGATTCCACTAAGGGACCCTTGAGGGCGGTCACCGAACCCATACAAATGGCAACCCTTGGGGGCGGTCACCGAACCCGTACACTTTGGCAACCCTTGGGCGGTCACTGGAACCCGTACACTTTGGCAACCCTTGAGGCGGTCACTAGAACCCGTACAAATTGCTCGGGGTGATCTCCACAACTTAATTGGAGACCCCGACGCTTGCCCGGAGCTTTACATCACAATGATTGAGCTTTGAATCACCACCAACCGTCTAGGGAGCCCAAGCACCCAAGAGGAACAAGCTCTAGGGTACCAAGCACCCAAGAGTAATGAGCTTCTCAACTTCACTTCCCCGTATCACCGTGGAGAACTCAAACTTATGCACCGAATGAAATGGCAAGGGCACATAAAGTGCCCAAGTCCTTCTCTCCCAAATCCCACCATAATAACTAATGCTTAGAGGAAAATGAGAGGAAGAACGAAGAAGAGAACACGAAGAACTCCAAGATCTAGATCCAAGGGGTTCCCCTCATATAGAGGGAAAGTGATTGGTGGAAATGTGGATCTAGATCTCCTCTCTCTTTTTCCTCAAGAACAAGCAAGAATCATTGAAGAGATTGAGAGATAGCAAGCTCGAAGAAGGTCAACAATGGGGGAAGAACACGACCTGAAGTCAGAAGAACCATTGGGGAAGAAGACCGCCTTTTATAGGCCCTCCCAAATCCAGCCGTTATGTGCACATGCCGTGCACAAGCGGTACTACCGCTCCTAGGAGCGGTACTATTGCTAAAGGCTAAGTAGTACAGAGAAACGGTGGTACTGGGTGGCGACAGGGCGGTAGTACCGCATGGAGCGGTACTACCGCGCCCTACTACCGCCCAAGTACCGCGAGAGCAGAAAAGACTACAACAACCCATAAATAACCGGTAGTGGCAGCGGCAGTGGACTTACGGTAGTACCACGCGAGCGGTACTACCGTCCTCTACTACCGTGCTACTGCCGCCCATTTACAGGAGCACGAAAACAAGTGGAAAAGAGTGCGGTAGCTCATAACGGGAGTACCGTACGAGTGGTACCACCGTGGAGTGGAACGGTACTACCACTTAGGAGCTGAAAACTGCCCAACAGAAACAGAAGGATACATTAAAGCCTGAACTGGCATAACTTCTACAAATGAGCTCCGAATTAAGCAAACTCAAGCTTGTTGGTTATAATAAGAAGTGGCAGAGGGAGTATGCCTAAGATATAGATATGTGAAACCTCTATGAATGAAGAACGGGCAAAAACTCCAACATCGAAAACATCATAGAAGATGCATATATGAACTCCGTTTTCGATGAACTCGAGCTTGTCGTGAAGATGACCATAAGCTCTAAAACTCACAAAGAGAAACACCAAACAAGAACCAAGAAAGATGATGCAAGGATGCAATGGTTTGAGCTCTCTACGAACGATACGGTCAAGCTACTAACTTGAGAGCCCCCCTTGATAGTACGGCAAACGATCCTATAACCCGGTCTCCCAACTACCGGTATGATACCGGTAAAATAGAAAACCTATCAAGAGAAAACCTTTGCCTTGCACAAAGTCCACTTGAGCTAGATGATGATGATCTTGACTTCCTCAAGTTGGACCACCTTTCTTGATTGCGACAGCTTGATGAAGACTAGTAGATTGCTCCCCCATACTCCACTATGGGTGAGCCACTCTTCGACACATCTTCACAAGTCCATTGTCACCACAATGGACAGCAAGCTTCAGACATGATCTCTTTGTGATGCTCCACTTGAACTTGCACACCGTAATCTTGATGATTATCACCCCTTGATGTCATCCTCCATGGGTTGTAGGAGATCTTCCTCTTGACGCAAGCCCATGGAAACACACCTAACCCCACATAGAACTCTCACGCAGAACACGGGTTAGTACAGAAAGTGTAATGGACAATGATTGCCATACCATGGGATCACTTGATCCCACTCGGTACATCTTCTACGCTTTGTGTGTTGATCAACTTGAGTCACTCTCTGTACTTAGTCTTGATCAACCTTGAATCTTTCCAGCTCTCTTCATTAGGATGATGTCTTGACGGTAACATGAATGTTCACACAATCTTCTTCTTGAAGACATGCTAGCAATAAGCTCAACTCTCGCACGACCAATCTTTGGATAATTCCTTGAATAGCACCTTGGCCAACACATAAACTCCTTTAAACCAACAAATGGACTTCAAGAAAAGCCTATGGACAAATCCTACAAATATAACTCAAGCAACCATTAGTCCATAGAGAATATCATCAATTAATAAGACCACACATGGTGGCACCACATGTTCTTTCAAGCGCGACGGTCATAGAGGCTGCATGACAGGAGACGGGGATAGTGTGTGTCATGGAGGCTACGTGATCTCATTTGTTTCGATCCCGCGGGCGACAAGGGCTGCAGTAGCATGGTTGGAGGCATTTATGGCGCTCTTTAGTGCACCGCGTGCATGACTCCTTCAGTGACCTTCATTGGCGTTGAGTGGAAGCTGATCTAATTCACCTCTTAAGTAGACGGGTGGTTGGTGGTGGCCTCACACGGATCTGGGAAAGGAAGGCATGGTGGGGGCTACATGCGTGTGTTGTGTGGGGAGGTGTGCAGGAGAGATGGGGGCTACATCGGTGGTATGGCATCCCGTCGCCGATGTAGGGGGCCGCCGCTAATGGATGTGTTCCGCTCTTGCTCCTCCCCATTTACCGACTTGGTGCTTCCGGACCATGGATTTGGTGATGTTCGGGGAGGCCGGGAGCTAGCGGTTCCGCCGCTAATGGATGTGTTCCTCTCTTCCTCCTCCCCCCTTTCCTGACATGGTGCTTCCAGACCCTGGATTTGGTGATGTTCGGGACAGGATAGGCACTGGCGGCTTCGCCGCTATGGATGTGTTCCGCTCTGCCTTCCCCCCCCTTTTCCTGACCCGGTGCTTCCGAACCCTGGATTTGATGTTCGGAGCAGGTCGGGCGCTGGCGGCTCCGCTGCTAATGGATGCATTGCGCTGTTCCTCCTCCCCCTTTCCCCGACCTGGTGCTTCCGGGCCTAGGATTTGGTGATGTTCGGGGAAGGCCGGGCGCTGGCGGCCCTGCCATTGGTAGGGGTCTGCTGATAGGTGCAAGGCTTGTGTCTTTGGATGATTTCGATAGTGTCTGGTTTCAGGGCAGTGGCCCTAGTGGTGGGAGCCGCGGTGTTTGTGGGCTGGCTAGCTGCGATGGTCCCGCGGGTGGCATGATTTTGGTGTCCAACGACGGTGCGGTGGGGCTTCATGTCCTGCCATACCTCAGTTTAGTGGAGGTGTGTGAACACGATGGTAAAACTCATGTCTAGCTTTGGTCAGGCCGACAGTGCCAGGGTCCGCGCCATCGTTGTAACACCCTCGATGCGGCTATATCTCCCACGTGTCGAAGCACGACTTAGAGGCATAACCGCATTCAAAGCAATGTCGCAAGTGAGGTAATCTTCACACAACCCATGTAATACATAAGGGAAAGAGTTACATAGTTGGCTTACAATTGCCACTTCACCCAATTACATGAATAGAGCATTACATCATCCAGATACAATCAAGGTCCGACTACGGAACCAAAATAAAAGAAGACTATCCCAAATGCTACACAGATCCCCGATCGACCCCAACAGGGCTCCACTACTGATCGACTAGAACGAAACAACACAAAGGACAAGATCTTCGTAGAGCTCCTCCTTGAGCTTGGTTGCGTCACCTGCTCGGTAACATCGGGACCCGCAAGCTGGTTTTGGAAGTATCTATGAGTCACGGGCACTCAGCAATCTCACACCCTCGCGATCAAGACTATTTAAGCTTATAGGTAGGGAAAAGGTATGAGGTGGAGCTGCAGCAAGCACTAGCATATATGGTGGCTAACTTACGCAAAAGAGAGCGAGAAGAGAAGGCAAAGCACGTTCGAGAATCTATGATCAAGAAGTGATCCTAGACTACTTACGTTCAAGCATACCTCCAACACCGTGTTCACTTCCCGGACCCCGCCGAGAAGAGACCATCATGGCTACACACGCGGTTGATGCATTTTAATTAAGTTAAGTGTCGAGTTTTCTACTACCGGACATTAACAAATTCCCATCTGCCCATAACCGCGGGCACGGCTTTCGAAAGTTCAAAACCCTGCAGGGGTGTCCCAACTTAGCCCATCACAAGCTCTCACGGTCAATGAAGGATATTCCTTCTCCCAAGACAATCCGATCAGACTCGGCATCCCGGTTACAAGACATCCTCGACAATGGTAAAACAAGTCCAGCAAAGCCGCCCGAATGTGCCGACAAATACCGATAGGAGCTGCACATATCTTGTTCTCAGGGCACACTCAGATGAGACATCCTACGAGTAAAACCAACCCTCAAGTTGCCCTGAGGTGGCCCCGTAGTCTACTCGGTTCAGACCAACACTCAGAGGAGCACTGGCCTAGGGGGGTTAAAATAAGATGACCCTCGGGAGCGCGACTCCCAAGGGAAAAGTAGGTGGTGGTGAGGCAAATGGTAAAACCAAGGTTGGGCCTTGCTGGAGGAGTTTTATTCAAAGCAAACTGTCAAGGGGTTCCCATTATAACCCAACCGCGTAAGGAACGCAAAATCCGGGAACATAATACCGATATGACGGAAACTAGGGCGGCAAGAGTGGAACACAACACCAGGCATAAGGCCGAGCCTTCCACCCTTTACCAAGTATATAGATGCATTAATTAAATAAGAGATATTGTGATATGCCAACAATAACCATGTTCCAACATGGAACAAACTCCAATCTTCACCTGCAACTAACAACGCTATAAGAGGGGCTGAGCAAAGCGGTAACATAGCCAAACAACGGTTTGCTAGGACAAGGTGGGTTAGAGGTTTGACATGGCAATATGGGAGGCATGATATAGCAAGTGGTAGGTATTGCAACATAGGCATAGCAATAGAGTGAGCAACTAGCAAGCAAACATAGAAGTGATTTCGAGAGTATGGTCATCTTGCCTGAGATCCCGCAAGGAAGAAGAACGAGTCCATGAAGAAGACAAACGGTCGTAGTCGAACAAATCCTCACAAACACGACGTTATCGGAACTAACCCGAAGAGGCAACACCGGAAAGAAGCAAAAAACATAGTAAACAATCATCACATAAACATGGCACGATGCGCAAACAAGTATGATGCATGTCCGGTTTAAAGAAGCATGGCATGGCAAAGTGCTCAAACAACCCTACAAATTAATTGGAGCTCAATATGCAACTCCGTTCCATATTGACGAAACACCACGTGACTTATTTAGTTCGATCTTGTTTATGTACCCAACAATATTAAATATTGTTAAACATGGCAAGAGAGTGAAGCATATGAAAACTACCTATCTAGGCAAGTTTAAATGAGGCCGGAACAACAAGCAATAAGTCCGGAAAATCCTCATATGCATATTTTTGGATTAGGTACTGTTCTGCCCTAAACACAATTTTAGAGTTGTTAAACATGCCAAGAGATGTCACCATGTTAAACTAGGCATTTTTCTACCCCATTTACATATAAAGTTTATTAAGTTCGGAGCTACGGTTAATTAGTTATGAATTAAAGCATTTTAGCACGGCATAGGAGCAAATTAATGCAAACAGCAGTTCAAACATTTTAAACATGCATGAAAGTTGGATATTGTTAAACTAGATGAAAAACTAAGCATATTTCATATATAAATTGTTTTAATCCGATGCACGGTTATTAAGTTATTATATGCATGATCTACAAGGGGTTTTCTATAAAACTGGAGCTCTCTGAAATAAATAGGAAAATCACAGCGCGCAAAAAAAACATATGCGGCTGGATCTGGGTGCTGAGCTTCCTCACCATGGGCCAAGCCCATGCCGTTGGAGCCAGCTGAGTCGCGGGGCTCTTGACTGGGCCTTGGAGGCTGCTGGGCCGCGGCTGGAGAGGAGGCCGGCCCATGCAGAAATCACAGGGGAGCCGGCTGGGCCTTGCTCGGTGCGGTGGGATGAGCCTGAGTCGGTCTGGATCGGGCTGCGGTCAACGCAGCAGGGGATCAAGCAGAGGAACTTGGCGTCGGAGCTTCAGACGGAACAGGACGCGACAGCGGCAACATGGGGGGGCGAAGCAGAGGCAACGACGACGTCTGGCAACGGACTCGGGGCGACGACGGCGAACTTAGCGCGAGGGAACTCCGGCGGCCGGACGAGGCGACGACTACTGCCGAAGAGGATCGAGGCGGCGTGGTCCTGCAGAGAGGCCTCGGGCGCCATGGTGTGGAGGCGCGATGAGGGATCCATGGCGTCACGCTCCGGAGCTCTGACGGCGGCAGGGTCAGACGGCTGGATCCGGACGAGAGGGCGGCGGGGCGGCGGTTCCCGGCCTGATCTGGACGGCGGGGTGAGCAAGGGAGGCCATGGCGTGGAGCTTGCCTCTCCATCACGCTCGTCCCTGTGAACCAGCGAGAGGAAAAGACCTGAGGGGGAGAGAGAGATCCAGGGGGAAAACGAAGGGAGAAGGAGGAGCGGGCTGTTCCTGGTGACTGTTGTTGCTGGCTAGGAGCCTTCGACGGGGGAAGCACCGGCGAGGAGGAGGCTGAGTGCGGGAGGATCTGGATCAAAGAAGAGTAGTGGTTGGGCGCGGAAGGAGAGGCGTAGGTGGATCGGGAGGAGATCCCGAGGTTGGGGAATGAGTGCGGCGGCGGCTGGGAGGATCCCTAGAAATTAGGGATTTGGTCTGAAATTAGACTAGGGGTGGACTATAAATATACATCACGAATTAGGTTAGGGGCTATCTCGACCCTACGATCGCAATCGGACGATCGGGATAAAATAGCTAGGGAGTCCAATTAACAAAACGGAGATGTTTTGTAGACGTTTGGGGATGATCCGGACACAACGGTAACGACTGCTCGGGTCGGGTCCGGGAAAACTTTCGGACGCGCGCAAGAGGAGGGCCGCGGGCTGACGAGAGAGCTTAGGCTAGGCCTGGCGGTAGGTACTGGATTGCGCAGAAGGTCTCAGGCTGAGAGAAGAGAAGAGAGAGAGGCCCGGCGACTGTTTCCGGAGACCGAAAACGTCCGGCGTTAGACCGGCTATACTGTAGCTATAGTTATCCGTTAGGGCATCAAACGGACTCCGAATGTGATGAAACTTGGCAGGCGGCCTACTAACAACAAAACAACACTGCACGCCAACTCTCATCCCATTCCGAGAACATTTTCCGGCCACTTATAAAATACTATCTCGGATATGCCACGGGCGCGTGCAAGTGTGTCTGGGCTCAGAACAGACAACGGAGAGAACGAGGAGACCGAGACGGATGCAAGTTTCGAAAACATGATGATGCAATGCGAATGATGACATGGCAAGATGCAACACGCAAGCGAATGACATGGCAACAACAGCGAATAACTGGAAGACACCTAGCGCAACGGTCTCGGGGCGTTACAACACTCCACCACTACGAAAGGATCTCGTCCCGAGATCTAGAATGGTACCGGAGAGAAACGGAAGAGGAAGGGGAAGAGGTAAAACTAAGTTGCTTCTTTGACAAACAAGTGAAACCAAAGAACCTTGCGAGGTTGAGCAAATTGAAAGAAAGAAAGCAACGGGGATGAACGAAGTTGAAAGCACTCCGTTAGGAAAAAGGAACAAGGAAGAACAAATTCAGACAGCACTCCGGTTGAAAAGAAAAAGAATTGAATAAGAAGTAAGATGAGAAGATACTTGATGAAATCACAACACACTGCCTCCGGAACTATTGAATGAATGGAACAAGGGGTAAGAAAGATATCAGACAGCATTTCGGTTGAAAAGAGATGCAAGGCTTGATCAGGCGAAAAGAACTTGAGCAAAAGGGCACAACACTCTGGTTAAATGGATAGGCATGAAAAGAGCATGATCTTTGACAAAACAAGATGACGGGTTGAAAAGAGCAACATCACAATGCCTCCGGAACAAAAGAATGGAATATAGATAATTGAAATAGGAGAATGGAGAAGAAAATGCCAACTTCTGCCACAACAGAGCTTGAAAAGGCATCTTTAGGAGAAGGGTCGAACGGAGTTGTTGGAAAACAAACAACGAAAAGAACAAGGTTGTAGTGGACTTATGGGAAAACATCTCGAAATTATGAGGTGAAATTCTGCCACTACTGGAAACAATAGATTGGATTGATATAAACAAAGGGACGAGACTATTTCACCGTGAGGATAAATGAAGAACTTGGGTCACTTATAAGCACCATAATTAGCAACAATCCTTGGAGAAGGCTTTAGGAGAAACGTGATATAAGATAACTCCA
Source organism: Triticum urartu (assembly GCF_056163025.1). NCBI lineage: Eukaryota > Viridiplantae > Streptophyta > Magnoliopsida > Poales > Poaceae > Triticum > Triticum urartu. The sequence goes on along the minus strand of NC_141875.1, from coordinate 575,328,849 downwards.
ACGAAGAGATTGGTGGATTTAAAATATCTCATTCTTGACAACATGTGGATCATGAAACACACAGAAATTGTCAAGAATGACATAATACCACATCAAAAGATAAGATGGAGCGAATTGGACTTTGAGATGCAAGATGAAGAATGCTTGAGCTCCTCTGAAAAGAATGTTGATGAACACTTCGAGAAGGAATTAAATCCTTTAAGAATAACCATGTAGAATCTCCATGAAGAACTCCGGTAACAAAAGAAATGGTCAATCGAAAATGAAAGAGAAGTTGAAAACACAAGGTGAAGACTTGCAATGATTAGATGGATCTTCATGATGAGAAAATTGAGAGAGCTTGGAACTCCGGGAAAAGAAAAGATAAAGCATTTCGAACCGAGAATGTGATATGAAGAACCTTCGGAAATAAGGAATTGAGTTCACTCGATGAAACAAGAATAAGAATTACATTATGCTTATCCTTCACCAATTAAATTGATGACAATCAACGGATTTGGCATATTACTTATTCTCGTAGAAAAGATTAAGAGAGATATAACATAAACTTGAGAATGTCTTCCACGAACCACTGGTAGGATGAAACAACGATTGAATTAATATGATAACCATGGAAGAGAATCTTGAATGAACCACCGTAAGAATTGGAAATGAACGAAGTAAAGATAAGGGAACACCGGGAAGAATTAGAGAACGAATGAAGATGCTTGAGAGGATTTAGATACAAGTGAAACGAAGAGATTACGAGTTGATAAGAGAATACTTGAATGATGCACCGGTAAGATTTGGAGAACGAGAGCTGAAAGCTGAGAACGAATAAATCTTCTGAAATGATGGCCTCCAGAGAATCGAACTGAGAAGACTCTTGGATTGCTTCGGATGGGTGAAAGGAATTCTCACAATCGAAAAAAAATGATTATGAGAGGATGGCATTAAGCTAGAACCACGAATCTTGAAGAGAATGGAGCAAGATTGAGAGAAAAATCTTCTTCGGTCTTCCAATCTGAGAATGACGATGAGAAACACCACCATGAATTATTTAGACGCTCCGGAAGAATCAAAAGCAAAGAGATTTAGCCAACGATGAAAAGAATGTGAAAGATCTTGGAGAAATACATATGACTCATGATGAATCATTCTTACGTCAAACTTTAAAAGATTTGAGAATAGCTCTGGTAAAATTTAGAAGAGTCTGGTAAGATCCTGGGAAAAGACCTGTGGGTTAGGGCCCACTCAAAAGAACACCGTAGAACAATTACTTGAAAAGGAGATAGCGCTGGTTTATCTAAATGGCTAGAATGAGATAACAACCTCGAAATAGGTTGAACGTATCTTGAATGACAAGACGAACCTTCTGAGATATCTTTAGCACTCCGGAATAATTGAATAGCAAGAAATGGATGATTAAGAGGTGCACCGGCATGAGAAGACATTTGAAACGAGGAAAAGGATATGATCAACAAAGCTTGAATTGAAACCACCGGAGAAGAAAAGAATGAAGAATAATGAACTTGAGGCTCCATTAGAATCTTCATGAGAATCACCGGATAAGAACATTCAAAGACAAGAATGAAGAGTCTTCACATGAATAAAATGGATACTTTATTAAGGTATATGAGTCCTTGAAGGAAAAAAAGGGTGGGAGGGAGGGAAAACAAAGTCAACTTGAAGACGGATGAAACGAACAACATTGATGAAAACTGAGATTGGATCTTGCGAATGTTGAAATGATCGGATCCACTTGAAGAGAGACACGCCGGTTGAAAAGAATTGACATGACAATCTCAATAAACGAGAAGGATTAGTATTCACATAGGAATATGAAAACACCACTTAGGAAAGGTATGGAATCAATTCTTGACTTCGAAGCAACTCGAATACCACAGCTGAAAAACAAAACAAAGGATTGGCTTGCAGAATAAGCCGGAACAAACATATGATAGAGATTTCGTCCGAAGTTTTCGTGGTGGGGCCTACACGGGCTCGATCGTACAGCACCATCATGTACAAGGCAGTGCACATGACATACGAAGCATCCCTGAGTCAGCATAGGCAAGGACTCTTTAAGACCCAAAACGAGACCACTGTAAAACCAACCGTGGATAGGCGGACCACTAGACGTCGAACCCCAATTTCATATCATACATCTGTCGGAAAGATATCCTAAGAGCTAATTGAATTCCCACTTATAAACTCCCGAAACTTTCCGGTTATGCAATCAGGTGTTGGGAATACAGGGGAAGCATAATATCTCACCCAAATCTAACAAATCCTACATCCAGTTGTATCCATCCTGCAAAACATAACCAAGAAACCTTCAGAAATCGTTTACCTCAACCTTCGAAAAGCATCCGTTATATGAGTTATGGCAATACTCCCGAACTCCCGCCCCAGTACTGGGTGGCGTCGAGGTTATCTCACCAACAACTGCATAAAAGAGATTTTCGATGTCGGCGAAACTCAGGTATTCCAGAACTGCAACGATAAAATTGTGACGAGAACACCTCGGAGCTCAACTCCCCGGGACACTGCCACAACCCCTAAATGTCAGGAGGCACCAAGAACAATGTTCTCGTCACAAAACCATCGGAACGATTCCAAGATACCCGCGTGATCCTAAAAAAATTAGTGAAATTTGACAAGAGAAGAGTCAAAACTCTATGTCAGGATGCCTCACCAGAGCGACGAAGGGACTGAGGAGTAAAAAGAATCCTACTCTCCGATATATATATAATCCTATAAGACTCAAAACATTTTTCCAGACTCAACATCGCCAGTGATTCGATCAAGCAGGGAGGCTCCTAAGTCGGGGAAGGCTCTGATTACCAACTTGTAACACCCTCGATGCGGCTATATCTCCCACGTGTCAAAGCACGACTTAGAGGCATAACCACATTGAAAGCAATGTCGCAAGTGAGGTAATCTTCACACAACCCATGTAATACATAAGGGAAAGAGTTACATAGTTGGCTTACAATCGCCACTTCACCCAATTACATGAATAAAGCATTACATCATCCAGATACAATCAAGATCTAACTACGGAACCAAAATAAAAGAAGACTACCCCAAATGCTACACAGATCCCCGATCGACCCCAACTGGGCTCCAGTACTGATCGACTAGAACGAAACAACACAAAGGACAAGATCTTTGTAGAGCTCCTCCTTGAGCTTGGTTGCGTCACCTGCTCGGTAACATCGGCACCTGCAAGCTGGTTTTGGAAGTATTTGTGAGTCACGGGGACTCAGCAATCTCACACCCTCGCGATCAAGACTATTTAAGCTTATAGGTAGGGAAAAGGTATGAGGTGGAGCTGCAGCAAGCACTAGCATATATGGTGGCTAACTTACGCAAAAGAGAGCGAGAAGAGAAGGCAAAGCACTTTCGAGAATCTATGATCAAGAAGTGATCCTAGACTACATACATTCAAGCATAACTCCAACACCGTGTTCACTTCCTAGACCCCGCCGAGAAGAGACCATCACGGCTACACACGTGGTTGATGCATTTTAATTAAGTTAAGTGTCGAGTTTTCTACTACCGAACATTAACAAATTCCCATATGCCCATAACCGCGGGCACGGCTTTCGAAAGTTCAAAACCCTGCAGGGGTGTCCCAACTTAGCCCATCACAAGCTCTCACGGTCAACGAAGGATATTCCTTCTCCCAAGACAATCTGATCAGACTCGGCATCCCGGTTATAAGACATCCTCGACAATGGTAAAACAAGTCCAACAAAGCCGCCCGAATGTGCCGACAAATCCCGATAGCAGCTGCACATATCTCATTCTCAGGGCACACTCAGATGAGACATCCTACGAGTAAAACCAACCCTCAAGTTGCCCCGAGGTGGCCCCACAGTCTACTCGGTTCGGACCAACACTCAGAGGAGCACTGGCCCGGGTGGGGGGGGTTAAAATAAGATGACCCTCGGGAGCGCGACTCCTAAGGGAAAAGTAGGTGGTGGTGAGGCAAATGGTAAAACCAAGGTTGGGCCTTGCTGGAGGAGTTTTATTCAAAGAGAACTGTCAAGGGGTTCCCATTATAACCCAACCGCGTAAGGAACGCAAAATCCGGGAACATAATACCGATATCACGGAAACTAGGGCGGCAAGAGTGGAACAAAACACCAGGCATAAGGCCGAGCCTTCCACCCTTTACCAAGTATATAGATGCATTAATTAAATAAGAGATATTGTGATACCCCAACAATAACCATGTTCCAACATGGAACAAACCCCAATCTTCACCTGCAACTAACAACGCTATAAGAGGGGCTGAGCAAAGCGGTAACATAGCCAAACAATGGTTTGCTAGGACAAGGTGGGTTAGAGGTTTGACATGGCAATATGGGAGGCATAATATAGCAAGTGGTAGGTATCGCAGCATAGGCATAGCAATAGAGCGAGCAACTAGCAAGCAAAGATAGAAGTGATTTCGAGGGTATGGTCATCTTGCCTGAGATCCCGGAAGGAAGAAGGACGAGTCCATGAAGAAGACAAACAGTCATAGTCGAACGAATCCTCACAAACACGACGTTATCGGAACTAACCCGAAGAGGCAACACCGGAAAGAAGCAAACAACATAGTAAACAATCATCACATAAACATGGCATGATGCGCAAACATGTATGATGCATGTCCGGTTTAAAGAAGCATGGCATGGCAAAGTGCTCAAACAACCCTACAAATTAAGTGGAGCTCAATATGCAACTCCGTTGCATATTGATGAAACACCACGTGACTTATCTAGTTCGATCTTGTTTATGTACCCAACAATATTAAATGTTGTTAAACATGGCAAGAGGGTGAAGCATATGAAAACTACCTATCTAGGCAAGTTTAAATGAGGCCGGCACAACAAGCAATAAGTCCAGAAAATCATCATATGCATATTTCTGGATTAGGTAATGTTCTACCCTAAACACAATTTTAGAGTTGTTAAACATGCCAAGAGATGTCACTGTGTTAAACTAGGCATTTTTCTACCCCATTTACATATAAAGTTTATTAAGTTCGGAGCTACGGTTAATTAGTTATGAATTAAAGCATTTTAGCATGGCATATGAGCAAATTAATGCAAACAGCAGTTTAAACATTTTAAACATGCATGAAAGTTGGATATTGTGAAACTAGATGAAAAACTAAGCATATTTCATATATAATTGTTTTAATTCCATGCATGGTTATTAAGTTATTATATGCATGATCTACAAGGGGTTTTCTGTAAAACTGGAGCTCTCTGAAGTAAATAGTGAAGGAAATATGCCCTAGAGGCAATAATAAAGTTATTATTTATTTCCTTATTTCATGATAAATGTTTATTATTCATGCTAGAATTGTATTAACCGGAAACATAATACATGTGTGAATACATAGGCAAACAGAGTGTCACTAGTATGCCTCTACTTGACTAGCTCGTTGATCAAAGATGGTTAAGTTTCCTAACCATAGACATGAGTTTTCATTTGATTAATGGGATCACATCATTAGGAGAATGATGTGATTGACTTGACCCATTCCGTTAGCTTAGCACTTGATCGTTTAGTTTGTTGCTATTGCTTTCTTCATGACTTATACATGTTCCTATGACTATGAGATTATGCAACTCCCGTTTACCGGAGGAACACTTTGTGTGCCACCAAACGTCACAACGTAACTGGGTGATTATAAAGGTGCTCTACAGGTGTCTCCAAAGGTACTTGTTGGGTTGGCGTATTTCGAGATTAGGATTTGTCACTCCGATTGTCAGAGAGGTATCTCTGGGCCCACTCGGTAATGCACATCACTATAAGCCTTGCAAGCATTGCAACTAATGAGTTAGTTGCGGGGTGATGTATTACGGAACGAGTAAAGAGACTTGCTGGTTACGATATTGAACTAGGTATTGAGATACCGACGATCGAATCTCGGGCAAGTAACATACCGATGACAAAGGGAACAACGTATGTTGTTATGCGGTCTGACCGATAAAGATCTTCGTAGAATATGTAGGAGCCAATATGGGCATCCAGGTCCCGCTATTGGTTATTGACCAGAGAGGTGTCTCGGTCATGTCTACATAGTTCTCGAACCCGTAGGGTCCGCACGCTTAACGTTCGTTGACGATATAGTACTATATGAGTTATGTATGTTGATGACCGAATGTTGTTCGGAGTCCGGGATGAGATCACGGACATGACAAGGAACTCCGGAATGGTCCGGAGATAAAGTTTGATATATGGGATAATAGTGTTTGGTCACCGGAAGGGTTCCGGAATTCACCGGAAGGGGTTTCGGATGTTTCCTGAAATGTTTGGGTACGAGAACACTTTATTTGGGCCAAAGGGGAAAGCCCACAAGGTTTTTGGAAAGCGTAAAAGGAAGTTTTGCGGAGTCCAGGGGCCAGATGCCAGGGTCCCTGGCGTCTGGGTCCAGACGCCGGGAACCCTGGCGTCTGGCCCTGGAGTCCGAGAAGGACTCTTGCCTTTCGGGTGAAACCGACTTTGTGGAGGCTTTTACTCCAAGTTTCGACCCCAGGGCTGAACATATAAATAGAGGGGCAGGGCTAGCACCAAAGACACATCAAGAAACACCAAGCCGTGTGCCGGCAACCCCGTCCCCTCTAGTTTATCCTCCGTCATAGTTTTCGTAGTGCTTAGGCGAAGCCCTGCGGAGATTGTTCTTCACCAACACCGTCACCACGCCGTCGTGCTGCCGGAACTCATCTACTACTTCGCCCCTTTTGCTGGATCGAGAAGGCGAGGAAGTCACCGAGCCGAACGTGTGGAGAACTCGGAGGTGTCGTGCTTTCGGTACTTGGATCGGTCGGACGTGAAGATGTACGAGTACATCAACCGCGTTGATATAACGCTTCCGCGAACTATCTACGAGGGTACGTAGACAACACTCTCCCCTCTCGTTGGTATGCATCACCATGATCTTGCGTGTGCGTAGGAATTTTTTTTAAAATTACTTCGTTTCCCAATAGTGGTATCAGAGCCACGTTTTATGCGTTGATGTTATATGCACGAGTAGAACACAAGTGAGTTATGGGCGATATAAGTCATACTGCTTACCAGCATGTCATACTTTGGTTCGGCGGTATTGTTGGATGAAGCGGTCCGGACCGACATTAAGCGAACGCTTACGCGAGACTGTTTCTCCAACTTAGTTGAATCGAGTGTGGCTACACCCGGTCCTTGTGAAGGTTAAAACAACACCAACTTGACGAGCTATCGTTGTGGTTTTGATGCGTAGGTAAGAACGGTTCTTGCTAAGCCCGTAGCAGCCACGTAAAACTTGCAACAACAAAGTAGAGGACGTCTAACTTGTTTTTGCAGGGCATGTTGTGATGTGATATGGTCAAGACATGATGCTAAATTTTATTGTATGAGATGATCATGTTTTGTAACCGAGTTATCGGCAACTGGCAGGAGTCATATGGTTGTCGCTTTATTGTATGCAATGCAATCGCCCTGTAATGCTTTACTAAGCGGTAGCGATAGTCGTGGAAGCATAAGATTGGCGAGACGACAACGATGCTACGATGGAGATCAAGGTGTCGCACCGGTGACGATGGTGATCATGAAGGTGCTTCGGAGATGGAGATCACAAGCACAAGATGATGATGGCCATATCATATCACTTATATTGATTGCATGTGATGTTTATCTTTTATGCATCTTATCTTGCTTTGATTGACGGTAGCATTATAAGATGATCTCTCACTAAATTTCAAGATAAAAGTGTTCTCCCTGAGTATGCACCGTTGCCAAAGTTCGTTGTGCCCAGACACCACGTGATGGTCGGGTGTGCTAAGCTCTACGTCCATCTACAACAGGTGCAAGCCAGTTTTTGCACACGCAGAATACTCAGGTTAAACTTGACGAGCCTAGCATATGCAGATATGGCCTCGGAACACTGAGACCGAAAGGTCGAGCGTGAATCATATAGTAGATATGATCAACATATTGATGTTCACCATTGAAAGCTACTCCATTTCACGTGATGATCGGTTATGGTTTAGTTGATTTGGATCACGTGATCACTTAGAAGATTAGAGGGATGTCTTTCTAAGTGGGAGTTCTTAAGTAATATGATTAATTGAACTTAAATTTATCATGAACTTAGTACCTGATAGTATTTTTCTTGTTTATGTTGATTGTAGATAGATGGCCCATGTTGTTGTTCCGTTGAATTTTAATGCGTTCCTTGAGAAAGCAAAGTTGAAAGATGATAGTAGCAATTACACGGACTGGGTCCGTAACTTGAGGATTATCCTCATTGCTGCACAGAAGAATTACGTCCTGGAAGCACCGCTAAGTGCCAAGCCTGCTGCAGGAGCAACACCAGATGTTATGAACGTCTGGCAGAGCAAAGCTGATGACTACTCAATAGTTCAGTGTGCCATGCTTTACGGCTTAGAATCGGGTCTTCAACGATGTTTTGAACGTCATGGAGCATATGAGATGTTCCAGGAGTTGAAGTTAATATTTCAAGCAAATGCCCGGATTGAGAGATATGAAGTCTCCAATAAGTTCTATAGCTGCAAGATGGAGGAGAACAGTTCTGTCAGTGAGCATATACTCAAAATGTCTGGGTATAATAATCACTTGATTCAATTGGGAGTTAATCTTCCAGATGATTGCGTCATTGACAGAATTCTCCAACCACTGCCACCAAGCTACAAGAGCTTCGTGATGAACTATAATATGCAAGGGATGAATAAGACTATTCCCGAGCTCTTCGCAATGCTGAAAGCTGCGGAGGTAGAAATCAAGAAGGAGCATCAAGTGTTGATGGTCAACAAGACCACTAGTTTCAAGAAAAAGGGCAAAGGGAAGAAGAAGGGGAACTTCAAAAAGAACAGCAAGCAAGTTGCTACTCAAGAGAAGAAATCCAAACCTGGACCTAAGCCTGAAACTGAGTGCTTCTACTGCAAGCAGACTGGTCACTGGAAGCGGAACTGCCCCAAGTATTTGGCGGATAAGAAGGATGGCAAGGTGAACAAAGGTATATGTGATATACATGTTATTGATGTGTACCTTACTAATGCTCGCAGTAGCACCTGGGTATTTGATACTGGTTCTGCTGCTAATATTTGCAACTCGAAACAGGACTACAGATTAAGTGAACACTGGCGAAGGACGAGGTGACGATGCGCGTGGGAAATGGTTCCAAAGTCGATGTGATCGCAGTCGGCACGCTACCTCTACATCTACCTTCGGGATTAGTATTAGACCTAAATAATTGTTATTTGGTGCCAGCGTTGAGCATGAACATTATATCTGGATCTTGTTTGATGTGAGATGGTTATTCATTTAAATCAGAGAATAATGGTTGTTCTATTTATATGAGTAATATCTTTTATGGTCATGCACCCTTGAAGAGTGGTCTATTTTTGTTGAATCTCGATAGTAGTGATACACATATTCATAATGTTGAAGCCAAAAGATGCAGAGTTGATAATGATAGTGCGACTTATTTGTGGCACTGTCGTTTAGGTCATATCGGTGTAAAGCGCATGAAGAAACTCCATACTGATGGACTTTTGGAATCACTTGATTATGAATCACTTGGTACTTGCGAACCATGCCTCATGGGCAAGATGACTAAAACGCCGTTCTCCGGTACTATGGAGAGAGCAATAGATTTGTTGGAAATCATACATACAGATGTATGTGGTCCGATGAATGTTGAGGCTCGTGGCGGATATTGTTATTTTCTCACCTTCACAGATGATTTAAGCAGATATGGGTATATCTACTTAATGAAACATAAATCTGAAACATTTGAAAAGTTCAAAGAATTTCAGAGTGAAGTTGAAAATCATCGTAACAAGAAAATAAAATTTCTACGATCTGATCATGGAGGAGAATATTTGAGTTACGAGTTTGGTCTACATTTAAAACAAAGCGGAATAGTTTCGCAACTCACGCTACCCAGAACACCACAGCGTAATGGTGTGTCCGAACGTCGTAATCGTACCTTAATAGATATGGTGCGATCTATGATGTCTCTTACTGATTTACCGCTATCGTTTTGGGGTTATGCTTTAGAGACGGCCGCATTCACGTTAAATAGGGCACCATCGAAATCCGTTGAGACGACGCCTTATGAACTATGGTTTGGCAAGAAACCAAAGTTGTCGTTTCTTAAAGTTTGGGGCTGCGATGCTTATGTGAAAAAGCTTCAACCTGATAAGCTCGAACTCAAATCGAAGAAATGTGTCTTCATAGGATACCCAAAGGAGACTGTTGGGTACACCTTCTATCACAGATCCGAAGGCAAGACATTTGTTGCTAAGAATGGATTCTTTCTAGAGAAGGAGTTTCTCTCGAAAGAAGTGAGTGGGAGGAAAGTAGAACTTGATGAGGTAACTGTACCTGCTCCCTTATTGGAAAGTAATTCATCACAGAAACCGGTTTCTGTGACACCTACACCAATTAGTGAGGAAGTTAATGATGATGATCATGGAACTTCAGATCAAGTTATTACTGAACCTCGTAGATCAACCAGAGTAAGATCCGCACCAGAGTGGTACGGTAATCCTGTATGAACCTACGAACTATGAAGAAGCGATGGTGAGCCCAGATTCCACAAAATGGCTAGAAGCCATGAAATCTGAGATGGTATCCATGTATGAGAACAAAGTGTGGAGTTTGGTTGACTTGCCCATTGATCGGCAAGCAATTGAGAATAAATGGATCTTCAAGAAGAAGACCGACGCTGACGGTAATGTTACTGTCTACAAAGCTAGACTTGTTGCGAAAGGTTTTCGACAAGTTCAAGGGATTGACTACGATGAGACCTTCTCACCCGTAGCGATGCTTAAGTCTGTCCGAATCATGTTAGCGATTGCCGCATTTTATGATTATGAAATTTGGCAGATGGATGTCAAAACTGCATTCCCGAATGGATTTCTGGAAGAAGAGTTGTATATGATGCAACCGGAAGGTTTTGTCGATCCAAAGGGAGCTAACAAAGTGTGCAAGATCCAGCGATCCATTTATGGACTGGTGCAAGCCTCTCGGAGTTAGAATAACGCTTTGATAGTGTGATCAAAGCATTTGGTTTTGTACAGACTTTTGGAGAAGCCTGTATTTACAAGAAAGTGACTGGGAGCTCTGTAGCATTTCTGATATTATATGTGGATGACATATTAATAATTGGAAATGATATAGAATTTCTGGATAGCATAAAGGGATACTTGAATAAAAGTTTTTCTATGAAAGACCTCGGTGAAGCTGCTTACATATTGGGCATCAAGATCTATAGAGATAGATCAAGACGCTTAATTTGACTTTCACAAAGCACATACCTTGACAAAGTTTTAAAAAAGTTCAAAATGGATCAAGCAAAGAAAGGGTTCTTGCCTGTGTTACAAGGTGTGAAGTTGAGTAAGACTCAATGCCCGACCACTGCAGAAGATAGAGAGAAGATGAAAGATGTTCCCTATGCATCAGCCATAGGCTCTATCATGTATGCAATGCTCTGTACCAGACCTGATTTGTGCCTTGCTATAAGTCTAGCAGGGAGGTACCAAAGTAATCTAGGGGTGGATCACTGGACAGCGGTCAAGAACATCCTGAAAATACCTGAAAAGGACTAAGGATATGTTTCTCGTTTATGGAGGTGACAAAGAGCTCATCGTAAATGGTTACGTTGACGCAAGCTTTGACACTGATCCGGACGATTCTAAATCACAAACAGGAAACGTGTTTATATTAAACGGTGGAGCTGTCAGTTGGTGCAGTTCTAAACAAAGCGTCGTGGCGGGATCTATGTGTGAAGCGGAGTACATAGCTGCTTCGGAAGCAGCAAATGAAGGAGTTCATATCCGATCTAGGTGTCATACCTAGTGCATCGGGTCCAATGAAAATCTTTTGTGACAATACTGGTGCAATTGCCTTGGCAAAGGAATCCAGATTTCACAAGAGAACCAAGCACATCAAGAGACGCTTCAATTCCATCCGGGATCTCGTCCAGGTGGGAGACATAGAGATTTGCAAGATACATACGGATCTGAATGTTGCAGACCCGTTGACTAAGCCTCTTCCACGAGCAAAACATGATCAGCACCAAGGCTCCATGGGTGTTAGAATCATTACTGTGTAATATAGATTATTGACTCTAGTGCAAGTGGGAGACTGAAGGAAATATGCCCTAGAAGCAATAATAAAGTTATTATTTATTTCCTTATTTCATGATAAATGTTTATTATTCATGTTAGAATTGTATTAACCGGAAACATAATACATGTGTGAATACATAGACAAACAGAGTGTCACTAGTATGCCTCTACTTGACTAGCTCATTGATCAAAGATGGTTAAGTTTCCTAACCATAGACATGAGTTGTCATTTGATTAACGGGATCACATCATTAGGATAATGATGTGATTGACTTGACCCATTCCGTTAGCTTAGTACTTGATCGTTTAGTTCGTTGCTATTGCTTTCTTCATGACTTATACATGTTCCTATGACTATGAGATTATGCAACTCCCGTTTACCGGAGGAACACTTTGTGTGCCACCAAACATCACAACGTAACTGGGTGATTATAAAGGTGCTCTACAGGTGTCTCCAAAGGTACTTGTTGGGTTGGCGTATTTCGAGATTAGGATTTGTCACTCCGATTGTCGGAGAGGTATCTCTGGGCCCACTCGGTAATGCACATCACTATAAGCCTTGCAAGCATTGCAACTAATGAGTTAGTTGCGAGATGATGTATTACGGAACGAGTAAAGAGACTTGCCGGTAATGAGATTGAACTAGGTACTGAGATACCGACGATCGAATCTCGGGCAAGTAACATACCGATGACAAAGGGAACAACGTATGTTGTTATGCGATCTGACCGATAAAGATCTTCGTAGAATATGTAGGAGCCAATATGAGCATCCAGGTTCCGCTATTGGTTATTGACCGGAGAGGTGTCTCGGTCATGTCTACATAGTTCTCGAATCCGTAGGGTCCGCACGCTTAACGTTCGTTGACGATATAGTACTATATGAGTTATGTATGTTGATGACCGAATGTTGTTCGGAGTCCGGGATGAGATCACGGACATGACGAAGAACTCCGGAATGGTCCGGAGATAAAGTTTGATATATGGGATAATAGTGTTTGGTCATCGGAAGGGTTCCGGAATTCATCGAAAGGGGTTCCGGATGTTTCCCGGAATGTTTGGGTAGGAGAACACTTTGTTTGGGCCAAAGGGGAAAGCCCACAAGGTTTTTGAAAAGCGCAAAAGGAAGTTTTGCGGAGTCCAGGGGCCAGACGCCAGGGTCCCTGGCGTCTGGCCCTGGAGTCCGAGAAGGACTCTTGCCTTTCGGGTGAAACCGACTTTGTGGAGGCTTTTACTCCAAGTTTCGACCCCAGGGCTGAACATATAAATAGAGGGGCAGGGCTAGCACCAAAGACACATCAAGAAACACCAAGCCGTGTGCCGGCAACCCCGTCCCCTCTAGTTTATCCTCCGTCATAGTTTTCATAGTGCTTAGGCGAAGCCCTGCGGAGATTGTTCTTCACCAACACCGTCACCACGCCGTCGTGCTGCCGGAACTCATCTACTACTTCGCCCCTCTTGCTGGATCGAGAAGGCAAGGACGTCACCGAGCCGAACGTGTGCAGAACTCGGAGGTGCCGTGCTTTCGGTACTTGGATCAGTCGGACGTGAAGACGTACGACTACATCAACCGCGTTGATATAACGCTTCCGCGAACGGTCTACGAGGGTACGTAGACAACACTCTCCCCTCTCGTTGCTATGCATCACCATGATCTTGCGTGTGCGTAGGAATTTTTTTTTAAATTACTACGTTTCCCAACAAATAGGAAAATCACAGCGTGCAAAAAAACATATGCGGCTGGATCTGGGTGCTGGGCTTCCTCACCACGGGCCAAGCCCAGGCCGTTGGAGCCAGCTGAGTCGCGGGTCTCTTGACTGGGCCTTGGAGGCTGCTAGGCCACGGCTGGAGAGGAGGCCGGCCCATGCGGAAATCACAGGGGAGCCGGCTGGGCCTTGCTCGGTGCGGTGGGACGAGCCCGAGTCAGTCTGGATCGGGTTGCGGTCAACGCAGCAGGGGATCGAGCAGCGGAACTTGGCGTCGGAGCTTCAGACGGAACAGGACGCGAAAGTGGCAACATGAGGGGCGAAGCAGAGGCAACGACGACGTCTGGCAACGGACTCGGCGCGACGACGGCGAACTTAGCGCGAGGGAACTCCGGCGGCCGGACAAGGCGACGACTGCTACTAAAGAGGATCGAGACGGCGTGGTCCTGCAGGGAGGCCTCGGGCGCCATGGCGTGGAGGCGCGACGGGGAGGTCCATGGCGTCACGCTCCGGAGCTCTGACGGCAGCAGGGTCAGGCGGCTGGATCCGGACGAGAGGGCGGCGGGGCGGCGGTTCCCGGCCTGATCTGGACGGCGGGGTGAGCAGGGGAGGCCATGGCGTGGAGCTTGCCTCTCCATCACGCTCATCCCTGTGAACCAGCGAGAGGAAAAGACCTGAGTGGGAGAGAGAGATCCAGGGGAAAAACGAAGGGAGAAGGAGGAACGGGCGGTTCCTGGTGACTGTTGTTGCTGGCCAGGAGCCTTCGACGGGGGAAGCACCGGCGAGGAGGAGGCTGAGCGCGGGAGGATCTGGATCGAAGAAGAGTAGTGGCTGGGCGCGGAAGGAGAGGCGCAGGTGGATCGGGAGGAGATCCCGAGGTTGGGGAATGAGTGCGGCGGCGGCGGCTGGGAGGATCCCTAGAAATTAGGGATTTGGTCTGAAATTAGACTAGGGGTGGACTATAAATATACATCACAGATTAGATTAGGGGCTATCTCGACCCTACGATGCAATTAGACGATCGCGGATAAAATAGCTAGGGAGTCCAATTAACAAAACGGAGATATTTTGTAGACGTTTGAGGATGATCCGGACACAACGGTAACGACTGCTTGGGTCGGGTCCGGGACAACTTTCGGACGCGCGCGAGAGGAGGGCCGCGGGCTGACGAGAGAGCTTAGGCTAGGCCTGGCGGTAGGTAGTGGACTGTGCAGAAGGTCTCAGGCTGAGAGAAGAGAAGAGAGAGAGGCCCGGCGACTGTTTGCGGAGACCGAAAACGTCCGGCGTTAGACCGGCTATACTGCCGCTATAGTTATCCGTCAGGGCATCAAATGGACTCCGAATGCGATGAAACTTGGCAGGCGGCCTACTAACAACAAAACAACACCGCACGCCAACTCTCATCCCATTCCGAGAACATTTTCCGGCCACTTATAAAATACTATCTCGGACATGCCGCGGGCGCGTGCAAGTGTGTCTGGGCTCAGAACGGACAACGGAGAGAACGAGGAGACCGGGACGGATGCAAGTTTCGAAAACTTGATGATGCAATGTGAATGATGACATGGCAAGATGCAACACGCAAGCGAATGACATGGCAACAACAGCGAATAACTGGAAGACACCTGGCGCAACGGTCTCGGGGCGTTACAATTGTCCCCTCCTTTATCGAAAGAAAACTCCACTTTATTCATTGCAAAACATGGTAATATCTTTAAGGAGAAGGGGGTTGTCTTCTCCAATAGCTAAATAATCTTCTAACTTTTAAAAATAAAACCATGATAAGTAGTGGCGGAGCTATGTTGAAAGCTGCACGGGCCATGCCCCCACCAGCTTTGATAAAACATGTGAAAGAAAAAAATGGAGGGGGAGATTAGGAAAAACATAGAGTTTTTTGCCCCCCCCCCTCCCAAACATCCATATTTATGTCCCCCCTCCCCCTCCCCTAAGGGCTCATTTGGTTGTTCGGGTGTGAAAATCCAGGGCAATAGATCCCAAGGGAGAGATTCTCTTGTGCATGTACGACCCCTCCCACCACGGTGGGAGGTGTTCCACTACACCAGGTGCCCAAATGGCAACAGAGGTGTTCCACGGGGGAGATTTTCATGGATCTGCACACGGCCTCATCCATCATGGATAAAACTGGGTGGAAGAGCATGAAGAGGGGATAACCTTGGTTCAACGAGGAAGACGACCTGGCCGTCGATGTCGGTGGAGGTGACAAGAGCTGACGGATGGGACATCTGAGGAAGGAGGAGGATAACGACCGTGACCCATTGACATCCCTGGAGGGAGGGGCAAGAGCATATCGCTGTCGCCGGAGGGGTGGGGCGTGGAGGCAGATCACTGGAGGGACGGGGGCGGGGCGTCGCTCAGTTGTCGGCGGAGATGCTTGGGGTGGAGCACTGGATCTTGGTCGTCGTTGGCTCATGTTCGCTACTCTCGTCTCGCCTCGAGCCGCGGTATTTTCTTCCGACCCCTCGAGGCGTGGATCTCTCCCCCGTGGAAACGACGTGGATCGGGCCAGTATATACCTGATGGGTGAAGCACCAAATGGTCCAGTAGCTCTCCACGGGCCGATTTGCCTCCTTGGTCTGTACACCCCGGTTTATGATGGGGATACCGGGGAGATCACGGCCTACCAAACATGGCCTAAAGGATCTTACCTAGCTCCGCCAGTGATGATAAGTACACTATTTTGGAACGGAGGGAGCATTACTTACTTCTTTGTAAGGAGTAATCTTTGAGTACTGCACAAGTAAACGAAGAAAGGCACATGTCCTTTGTACCTTCGTTAGTTGAGCACTCTTGTTGTTAACTAAAGGCACGCGCTCTTGGGCCTTGCCTCTTGAGGTCCGCAAGCGTGGCACACGAACTGGGTCCCCGCGGAGGCGCAGACGCAGAGCACCACGCCAAGTCATGCGTTCATCCGGGCATGCAGCTTACGCGACACGCCATGCATGCATGCGTGCTCATGCAAGAGATAGACCGCGCGATGCATTGCACCACAAGATTTGACCGTTGCCCCAAAAGCCGCGCACGACAAGCTTAGATTTACAGGATCAATGTGAATCGTCTTTGCGCTCGGCTCGATCGCCAGGACCGTCCCAGAGGATTCATTCTCTAGTCTCTCGCCCGCCCTGTTCTGAGCGCGCGCGTACGGACGTGCCACCCCAGTCGAGCAAGCAGAGAACCCAGAGTCCAGACTGCCCGACCGATCATGGCGCAAAGTTGATGTGCCGCAGCCGCGCCTGCGCGCTCGCTGAACCGCCACTGCTCGCTACTCTTATCTCGCAGGGCGATGGAAATAAAAGGTTTGTTTACCGGCATGAAGCTCCCGGACAAGAGACGCTTTCAGCGCGCAAATTAAAGGTTGATGAGAAAGCAAACAAGCCATTCATGTCAATCCGATTCTCTTCCCTTCCTATCCTACGTGCAGTGCAGTGCAGTGCAGGTGCGGCCATCTCCGACCAACACTCCCTGCGCCTCCCATCCCCCGGCCCTATCCCCTGCCCCCGCTGCCAATTTTAAACGCACTCACGTCAACAAACACATCACACGCACCATCGTCGGAGAGGAAAGGGGAGCCCGGATAAAAACGTAAATCAGCGACGCAACGGCCGTTGACACGCGGCTTGGAAGCAAATACCGAGAAATGACGACGAAATGATTCTTCTTCCTTCCGATTCTTTGGAGAGTATCGGACGTGGGTGGTGGGCGCATAGAGAGGTGCGAGGACAAATCGCGCCTCACGTACCCTCCTCTCCCTCCCCCGCCCACTCTATTACCCGCCCTTTTCCGCCCGCCCACTCTGCCTTGCTCTGCTCCCATCGCCATTTCCTCCTTCCCCTGCACCCCTCCTCCCCTCCTCCTCGTGCAGAGCAAGCCAACGCGAAAACTGCACGAGCGAAGCATACGCGCGCGCACGGGCGCTCTCATTCTTTGCTCTTCTTCTGCTTCTTCAACGAGCCGCACGCGCGCATTCCTCTGCCCGGTGTGAGGCTAGCTAGCGGAGGGAGGCCCGGCCATGGGGAGGCACAAGTTCCGGCTGTCGGACATGATCCCCAACGCGTGGTTCTTCAAGCTGCGCGACATGCGCGGCGCTGTACGGGGCGGGGGTGGGGGCGCTGCCAGCCCCGGCGGGGCGTCGCGGGCGGGCAGGGCCGGCCGGGCGCCGAGCACGCCGCACAGGGCGTCCTACTACTACACGCCGAGGGCCGGGGACGCCGTGGGGTCCCCGCTCCACCCTCCCAGGGCCTCGGACGCGCAGTTCCCGCCGCTGCCGCTGTCGCCGCCGCGGCGCTCGTCCAAGCGGCGCCACCGGAGGCGCTCCGTCAAGCTGGCGCCGTCGGCCAGCGGCAGCAGCGTCGTCTCCTCGCCGGTCTCCACCGGGTGCCGCTGCAGGCGCAAGCCCGAGCTCGTGGTGGTCCAGGCGCCCGACACCCCGCCGTGCCGCCTCGACAACTTCGTCGGCTACGACGACTCGGGTGACGAGACTCTCAAGAAGCCGACGGTCGCCCTGCTGGGCGACGGCGGGCTGGGCGGCAAGCTGATCACCTCCGCGACGGACATCATCATCGACCTGCGGACCAAGAAGAGGCCCGACACCGACAGGGTGCTGCTCCCGCCGATCGTGACCAGGCCGAAGCCAGCGCGGAGGACGCCCGAGGAGCTCCTCGATCTCGAGGACAAGCACATCGACACCCTCGCGCGCGCCGCCCAACGGGCCACCACGCCTTTCTCGGACGAACAAAGCAAGGCCGCCAAACCGAGGCGGTCCGTGTCATCGTCGGCGCGCCGGCTCAAGACGCGCGGGAACACGCCCCGCGTGGCGTCGTGCAAAAAGTCCAAGCCTCCCGCGCCCTCGCCGGCGCCCGCGCGGGAGAAGGCGCCGCCTCTGGCGGAGAGCTTCGCGGTGGTGAAGACGTCGCGGGACCCGAGGCGGGACTTCCGCGAGTCCATGGAGGAGATGATCGCGGAGAACGGCATCCGCACCGCCGCCGACCTGGAGGACCTGCTGGCGTGCTACCTCTCCCTCAACGCCGCCGAGTACCACGACCTCATCGTCGACGTGTTCGAGCATATCTGGGCCGGCCTCGCGGACATCAGCATGTAGCAGCAAGCAGAGCAGCGCTGGTCTTGCATGGTGAATCCAACGAGTCCCATCGTGTCCAAAGTTGTCGTCGTCCTTGCCTAATTAGCTCTTGTTAATGCTCCTAAATTGGGTATGATAAATATATGAGATTGCCCAAGTCTGTGAAGCCAAAGCCATGCTCTTCTCCTCTCCTTCTACCTTTGCTGGTGGTGCAGTAGCTGCTCCCGAACATCACCTGTAACAAGGTGTGGGCGCACAAGTGAACAGTGGGGTAATAACTGACAAAGTATGGTGGTAGGACCGTACAAGTAATATAGGATTACGGTGGTGTAGGAGTAAATTAGATAAATATTGTTGTTGAGCTCGAACAGTAAAAAAAATGAAAAATCTGAAAGCTGTTATATATTATCGGCACCGTGTTGCCTCTTCCGAGTGTTACTCTTTCGCGCGTAATTCCGTGTTGTTGGTTCAGGAGTACTGCAATTGAAACTTTTATTTAGGTGGGTGACCCTCCGGGCCTGACGTTTTTTGATGATAATTACAGTCACATAAGGATGGCAAATTTCAACGACACACAATAAGTTTGTGTCGAAAATAAACTGAAACAGAAATGTTGCTATAGTAAACTTGTCATAAAAAACATTCGAGGTTATTATGGTGGCACTTATGATGTGCCACGAGTGGTGATGTGCTAACTCAATTAGCCCCCATATTTGGCGGGCAACAAATCTTGGATTCTTTGCCTGTAGTTTCTTGATAACGTACTTGCGTTGCGTGGTAGCTTCCTCGTGGTAGTTGATAACTCGACATCGTAGGCTGACTGTATACAACAGTAGCACTGACCACTGGTTGGAATAAATGTCTTTTATCCACTGCATTTTGCGGGCTAGTAGTAAAGTAGTACTTCTTTCTGGCTTGACCCTGCCATGCTTATCAAGTGTCTTAGCTTAGAATAACTTTGGGTAATACACTTGATAATACGTGAAACCGTCGTGCTAAGACAACATACCAGATTGATATACTCCCTTCATCCCAAAATAATTGTTTTAACTTTACTACAAAGTTGAGACACTTATTTTGGGACCGAGAGAGTATTAATCTACAGAAATGCTGAAAACTACCGTCAGACTTTTAGGCATGGCAAAATCGAACGTTTTTAATGACAATTTATATTGACGCGATAATGTCAAATCTAGTTTTCCAAGCAAGACAATTTCCTGGCAAAATGTTGAACTGAGACGGATTTGTTATGCTCGCCAACTAAACTTATCATCCTCGGCAAATATAAGATATCATGAAATACGTTCGATTGCCATGCCAAAAAATCCGACGTTCTGTAAATATTCGAGTCCTCAATCTAATAGGTAAAGCCTTGCTTCTCAAGCACCGTACAAACCACCATGTTTAGTGGTACAACGAAATGAATGTGTTGGGGTTGTTTTCCTCTTGGATTGGTACGGCAGGGTTCTTCCACCTTTGGTAAGAGTTTCTTTTGGTGATTGGCAAGGGGCTTATTGGGGGCAGGCTATGCTTTGGGGGTCTTGTAATTGAATGCTTGTGCTTGTTGACACTAGGCCTAGGGATCTTCTCGAGCCAGCTGTGGGCCGAGTAACTAGCCAGAGGACAGCGGTAACAGCAGTTGCAGACAAAAGCCTAGCGAGTGAAACGCTGAGGACTGAGCCAACCTACTGCTCCTACGATTCTACTAGTGCTACCGTAGTCCTGCCGGCGAGCCCACACGAGTCCGCGGAGTCCACACCCCAGCAATAAGAAGCGTGCGGGGTAGATCTCAAGAAAAGAATCTAGCAGGAATTGCTAGCTAGATTCTCTAGCAGGGAAAATGCCTGTTTCTGTTAACACAGATACGTACAACCTGTCCAAATAGTGGTATGGTCTTCATATACCTATAGGTACGTACAACATGTTTCTCCATTTTTTCTTTCATCTATCAAGCCTTTTTTGATTCCCTCCTAGGTCGAGCGGGTAGGTTCGCCACCTGGAAAGCCGATCCTTCCGGTGGTTCTTCTCCGCCGGCGAACTCTTGGTCGTCGGTGATGAGGATGGTCGCTGGATCCCGTGCGTGCGGATCGTTTTAGCTTTAGGTTTTAGGGCCCTAATAGCTTTGGTTTTTGGGTAGCTCGGCGTCTTGGCTCCGGCGGCGGCAACGGCGACGCTGAATAAAGAAGCTCCAGATTCTTCCCCGACGAGGCGATCGTCTCTATGATCGGTGATGGATTTGGAACTAATCTGTTCAAGCGGGGAGGTCCTTGCAGCGGCGGCGGCACCTCGGGCTTCGCCCTTGCGATAGCGTTTGCTCCAGCATCAACGCGGAGCTTGGGAGATAGTGCATGACCGGATGCAGATTGTGGTCTGCATCAAAGACGTCTGAAAGACGGAACATGTGCTGGATTCATGGTTGATGGCTGTCAGGTATGGTTTGCTCCTTCGGCGTCTTAGTCATGTGGGTGCTAGACTGGAGTTCGATGACGTGTGCGGAGTGTTGCCCGGTCTGATTCGTTCACCGCAATGATTTCATCTTTGGTGAGCCATCTTGGAGGTCTGCAAAGCTGCATATCAGTGACGAAACCGTATCAAGCTTGTATAGGAGGTGATCCATCATTTTTTTCATTTGATGTCTACTATGGTGGTGCCGGAGGCAAGTGACGAGTATTGGTGTCAAACTCAGAGGATTTTTCGGTCTTGATTGCAATTTTACTTCTTGGCTAGTGGTCCTTTGTGTAAAGGCTAGCGTTCGAATATCTTTTCAATTTTGTCGTGTTGGTTTTTATATAGCGTATACTATAATCTTTATGATATACTGTAAATGAGACACACATTATCATGCAAAAAAAAAGCATTTTCCGTATATCAGGCTCGCTACAAAAATCAACTCGGCTGGGCAGCCTTGGGCCTTGGGCCGTCACCTGCTCGAGAAATCCACTAGGCTTTGTATACAATAAAAACATAAAAATTGGTGCATTACATAGGTATCGGACTTGCAACCTGATGCACCAATCAAGAGTGGATAGCCACACTAACTAACACATGTGATCAATCACAGATTTTGCTTGTGTTAAAAAAATCACAGATTTTGCTCTATTTAGCCGTTAGCTGAGGCGTGTTATATATGTGTACAATTATTAACAATTTTAACGATCAAGATGGCCGGCTGATTAGATTAGAAGAGTAATTAAAGGACGGCAATTCACTTTCTCTTTATGTAGGAAGTAGCCATGAGCGAGCTGTTTAACTAAATAAAGAGTTCTAGTGATCAATGCCGTTTGATAATTAGATTATAAAAGTATGACCAGTTTCAAATAGGTTAGAAATTGTACAAGTCTACGTGTATGGGCATGTATATATAGATGCATCGAGGCTATGCATATATGCATCAAGAGAAAAAGTAGAAATATAATGGACATGTTCAAACGAGCGAGAAGTGTGTGCCTTCTGTCATGAAGGTGTGCGTCGGAAGTCGGATAGGAAGGAAATGCTTGACGCTAGGGCAACATGTGGATTATGATGTTGGATTGTAAGAGCACTGTTGATGTTCAATGGCAAGTGTGTTGTGTCGTGCACGAGCTCGTCGTCTTGGGTTGACAATCGAAAAGATCGCTATGGTTGACTAGATGAGAGGGGGGGGGGGGAGGTGTGAATAGGCAACTACCAATTTTTAGCTTTTCTTAATAAATTAGGTTTTGCAACAAATAAGTTGTCTATATATGCAAATAGGTGAACAATCTATACGATGCTAACAACAACACAAGCAAGCAAGCAAGAAAAGGATACAACACAATAATAGCTTTCACAAAGTAAAGGTAAGAGATAACCACAAAGTGGAGTCGATGAAGACGCGGATGTGTTACCGAAATTCCTGTTGGGGAACGTAGCAGAAATTCAAAAAATTTCTACGTGTCACCAAGATCTATCTATGGAGAGACCAGCAACGAGGGGAAGGAGAGTGCATCTACATACCCTTGTAGATCGCTAAGCGGAAGCGTTCAAGTGAACGGGGTTGATGGAGTCGTACTCGTCGTGATTCAAATCACCGATGATCCTAGTGCCGAACGGACGGCACCTCCGCGTTCAACACACGTACAACCCTACGATATCTCCCACGCCTTGATCCAGCAAGGAGAGAGGGAGAGGTTGAGGAAGACTCCATCCAGCAGCAGCACAACGGCGTGGTGGTGATGGAGGAGCGTGGCAATCCTGCAGGGCTTCGCCAAGCACCACGGGAGAGGAGGAAGGAGAGGGAGGGCTGCACCAACGAGAGAGATCTGATCGCGTGTTATGAGCAGCCCCTATGCCTCACTATATATAGGGGAGAGGGAGGAGGGTGCGCCCCCTCTAGGGTTCCCACCCCTAGAGGGGCGGCAGCCCTAGATGGGCCTTGGGGTGGCGGCCAAGGGAGGATTCCCTCCCCCCCAAGGCACCTAGGAGGTGCCTTCCCCTCCTAGGACTCTTCCTTTTAGGGTTTCCCCCACACTAGGCGCATGGGCCCTAGGGGAAAGTGGCGCCCCAGCCCACTTTGGGCTGGATCCCTTCCCACTTCAGCCCATGGGACCCTCCGGGATAGGTGGCCCCACCCGGTGGACCCCCCGGGACCCTTTCGGTGGTCCCGGTACAATACCGATGACCCCGAAACTTGTCCCGATGGCCGAAATAGGACTTCCTATATATAAATCTTTACCTCCGGACCATTCCGGAACTCCTCGTGATGTCCGGGATCTCATCCGGGACTCCGAACAACATTTGGTAACCACATACAAACTTCCTTTATAACCCTAGCGCCATCGAACCTTAAGTGTGTAGACCCTACGGGTTCGGGAGACATGCAGACATGACCGAGACGTTCTCCGGTCAATAACCAACAGCGGGATCTGGATACCCATGTTGGCTCCCACATGTTCCACGATGATCTCATCGGATGAACCACGATGTCAAGGACTTAATCAATCCCGTATACAATTCCCTTTGTCTATCGGTACGATACTTGCCCGAGATTCGATCGTCGGTATCCCGATACCTTGTTCAATCTCGTTACCGGCAAGTCTCTTTACTCGTTCCGTAACACATCATCCCATGATCAACTCCTTGATCACATTGCGCACATTATGATGATGTCCTACCGAGTGGGCCCAGAGATACCTCTCCGTTTACACGGAGTGACAAATCCCAGTCTCGATTCGTGCCAACCCAACAGACACTTTCGGAGATACCCGTAGTGTACCTTTATAGCCACCCAGTTACGTTGTGACGTTTGGCACACCCAAAGCACTCCTATGGTATCCGGGAGTTGCACAATCTCATGGTCTAAGGAAATGATACTTGACATTAGAAAAGCTTTAGCACACGAACTACACGATCTAGTGCTATGCTTAGGATTGGGTCTTGTCCATCACATCATTCTCCTAATGATGTGATCCCGTTATCAATGACATCCAATGTCCATGGTCAGGAAACCGTAACCATCTATTGATCAACGAGCTAGTCAACTAGAGGCTTACTAGGGACATGGTGTTGTCTATGTATCCACACATGTATCTGAGTTTCCTATCAATACAATTCTAGCATGGATAATAAACGATTATCATGAACAAGGAAATATAATAATAACTAATTTATTATTGCCTCTAGGGCATATTTCCAACAGTCTCCCACTTGCACTAGAGTCAATAATCTAGTTCACATCGATATGTGATTAACACTCAAGGTCACATCCCCATGTGACTAACACCCAAAGAGTTTACTAGAGTCAATAATCTAGTTCACATTTACCATGTGATTAACACTCGATGAGTTCTGGGTTTGATCATGTTATACTTGTGAGAGAGGTTATAGTCAACGGGTCTGAACCTTTCAGATCCGTGTGTGCTTTACAAATCTCTATGTCATCTCCTAGATGCAGCTACCACGTTCTATTTGGAGCTATTCCAAATAACTGTTCTACTATACGAATCCAGTTTACTACTCAGAATAATCTGGATTAGTGTCAAAGTTTGCATCGGCGTAACCCTTTACGACGAACTCTTTTACCACCTCCATAATCGAGAAAATTCCTTAGTCCACTAGTTACTAAGGATAACTTTGACCGCTGTCCTGTGATCCATTCTTGGATCACTCTTGTACCCCTTGACTGACTCATGGCAAGGCACACTTCAGGTGCGGTACACAGCATAGCATACTGTAGAGCCTACGTCTTAAGCATAGGGGACGACCTTCGTCCTTTCTCTCTATTCTGCCATGGTCGAGCTTTAAGTCTTAACTTCATACCTTACAACTCAGGCAAGAACTCCTTCTTTGACTGATCCATCTTGAACACCTTCAAGATCATGTTAAGGTATGTGCTCATTTGAAAGTACCATTTAAGCGTTTTGATCTATCCTTATAGATCTTGATGCTCAATGTTCAAGTAGCTTAATCCAGGCTTTCCATTGAAAAACACTTTCCAAATAACCCTATATGCTTTCCTGAAATTCTACGTCATTTCTGATCAACAATATGTCAACAACATATATTTATCAGAAATTCTATAGTGCTCCCACTCACTTCTTTGGAAATACAAGTTTCTCATAAACTTTGTATAAACCCAATATCTTTGATCATCTCATCAAAGCATACATTCCAACTCCGAGATGCTTACTCCAGTCCTTAGAAGGATTGCTGGAGCTTTGCATATTTATTAGCATCTTTCAGGATTGACAAAACCTTCCGGTTGCATCACATACAACCTTTCCTCAAAAAAACGTCGAGGAAACAATGTTTTGACATCCTATCTGCAAGATTTCATAAATAAAGCAGTAATCGCTAATATAATTCTAACAGACTCTTAGCATCGCTACGAGTGAGAAAGTCTCATCGTAGTCAACTTCTTGAACTTGTCGGAAAACATCTTAATGACAAGTCGAGCTTTCTTTAATGGTGACATTTACCATCATCGTCCGTCTTCCTTTTAAAATCCATCTGCACTCAACAGCCTTACGACCATCAAGTAGTTCTTCCAAAGTCTACACTTTGTTTTCATACATGGATCCTCTCTCGGATTTTATGGCCTCGAGCCATTTATCGGAATCCGGGCCCACCATCGCTTCTCCATAGCTCGTAGGTTCATTGTTGTCTAGCAACATGACTTCCAAGACAGGATTACGTACCACTCTGAAGTAGTACGCATCCTTGTCACCCTACGAAGTACGGTAGTGACTTGATCCGAAGTTTCATGATCACTATCATAAGCTTCTACTTCAATTGGTGTAGGTGTCATAGGAACAACTTCCTGTGCCCTGCTACACCATCCTCCCACTCAATTCTTTCGAGAGAAACTTTTCCTCGAGAAAGGACCCGATTCTAGAAACAATCCCTTATTGCTTTCGAATCTGAGACAGGAGGTATACCCAACTGTTTTGGGTGTCCTATGAAGATGCATTTATCCGCTTTGGGTTCGAGCTTATCAGCCTGAAACCTTTTCACATAAGCGTCGCAGCCCCAAACCTTTAAGAAATGACAGCTTAGGTTTTCTAAACCATAGTTCATATGGTGTCATCTCATCGGAATTACGTGGTGCCCTATTTAAAGTGAATGTGGTTGTCTCTAATGCCTTACCCATAAACTATTGTGGTAATTCGATAAGAGACATCATGGTATGCATCATATCCAATAGGGTGCAGTTATGATGTTCGGACACACCATCACACTATGGTGTTCCAGGCTGTATTAGTTGTGAAACAATTTCCACAATGTCTTAATTCTGTGCCAAACTCGTAATTCAGATATTCATCTCTATGATCATATCATAGATATTTTATCCTCTTGTCACGACGATCTTTCAACTTCACCCTGAAATTACTTGAACCTTTCAATAATTCAGACTCGTGATTCATCAAGTAAATATACTCAACATCTACTCAAATCATCTGTGAAGTAAGAACATAATGATATCCACTACATGCCTCAGCACTCATTGGACTGCACACATCAAAATGTATTACTTCCAACAAGTTGCTTTCTAGTTCCATTTTACTGAAAACGAGGCTTTCAGTCATCTTACCCATGTGGTATGATTTGCATGTCTCAAGTGATTCAAAATCAAGTGAGTCCAAACGGTCCATTTGCATGGAGTTTCTTCATGCATATACACCAATAGACATGGTTCGCATGTCTCAAACTTTTCAAAAACGAGTGAGCCCAAAGATCCATCAACATGGAGCTTCTTCATGCGTTTTATACCGATATGACTTACGTGGCAGTGCCACAAGTAGGTGGTACTATCATTACTATCTTATATTTTTTGGCATGAACATGTGTATCACTATGATCGAGATTCAATGAACCATTCATTTTAGGTGTAAGACCATTGAAGGTATTATTCAAATAAACAGAGTAACCATTATTCTCCTTAAATGAATAACCGTATTGCGATAGACATAATCCAATCATGTCTATGCTCAACGCAAACACCAATCTCGATGGTAGAGGGAGCGTGCGATGCTTGATCATATCAACATTGGAAACACTTCCAACACATATCGTCAGCTCACCTTTAGCTAGTCTCCGTTTATTCCGCAGCTTTTATTTCGAGTTACTAACACTTAGCAACCGAACCGGTATCTAATACCCTGGTGCTACTAGGAGTACTAGTAAAGTACACATCAACACAATGTATATCCAATATACTTCTATCGACCTTGCCAGCCTTCTCATCTACCAAGTATCTAGGGTAATTCTGCTCCAGTGGCTGTTCCCCTTATTACAGAAGCACTTAGTCTCGGGTTTGGGTTCAACCTTGGATTTCTTCACTAGAGCAGCAGCTGAATTGCCATTTCATGAAGTATCCCTTCTTGCCCTTGCCCTTCTTGAAACTAGTGGTTTCACCAACCATCAACAATTGATGCTCCTTCTTGATTTCTACTTTGGTGTCAAACATCACGAATATCTCAAGGATCATCATATATGTCCCTGATATATTATAGTTCATCACGAAGCTCTAGCAGCTTGGTGGTAATGACTTCGGAGAAACATCACTATCTTATCTGGAAGATCAACTCCCACTCGATTCAAATGATTGTTGTACTCAGACAATCTGAGCACAAGCTCAATAATTGAGCTTTTCTCCCTTAGTTTGCAGGCTAAGAAAATCGTCGGAGGTCTTATACCTCTTGACGTGGGCACGAGCCTTAAATCCCAATTTCAGCCCTCAAAACATCTCATATGTTTCGTGACATTTCAAAAACGTCTTTGGTGCCTCAATTCTAAACCGTTTAACTGAACTATCACGTAGTTATCAAAATGTGTATGTTAGATGTTCGCAACATCCACAGACAACGTTCGAGGTTCAGCACACTGAGCGGTGCATTAAGGACATAAGCCTTCTATGAAGCAATGAGGACAATCCTCAGTTTACGGACCTAGTCCGCATAATTACTACTATCAACTTTCAACTAAATTTTCTCTAGGAACATATCTAAACAGTAGAACTAAAGCGCGGGCTACGACATAATTTGCAAAATCCTTTTGACTATGTTCAGGATAATTAAGTTCATCTTATGAACTCCCACTCAGATAGACATCCCTCTAGTCATCTAAGTGATTACATGATCCGAGACAACTAGGCCGTGTCCGATCATCACGTGAGACAGACTAGTCAACGTCGGTGAACATCTTCATGTTGATCGTATCTACCATACGACTCATGCTCGACCTTTCGGTCTCTTGTGTTCCGAGGCCATGTCTATACACATGCTAGGCTCGTCAAGTTAACCCTAAGTGTTTTGCATGTGTAAAACTGTCTTACACCCGTTGTATGTGAACGTAAGGATCTATCACACCCGATCATCACGTGGTGCTTCGAACGACGAACTTTAGCAACGGTGCACAGTTAGGCGAGAACACATTCTTGAAATTGTAATGAGGGATCATCTTATTTACTACCGTCGTTCTAAGCAAATAAGATGTATAAACATGATAAACATCACATGCAATCAAATAATAGTGACATGATATGGCCAATATCATATAGCTCCTTTGATCTCCATCTTGGGGCTCCATGATCATCTTGTCACCGGCATGACACCATGATCGCCATCATCATGATCTCCATCATCATGTCTCCATGAAGTTGTCACGTCAACTATTACTTCTACTACTATAGCTAACGGTTAGCAATAAAGTAAAGTAATTACATGACGTTTATGTTGACACGCAGGTCATAAATAAATCAAGACAACTCCTATGGCTCCTGCCGGTTGTCATACTCATCGACATGCAAGTCGTGATTCCTATTACAAGAACATGATCAATCTCATACATCACATATATCATTCATCACATCCTTTTGGCCATATCACATCACATAGCATACCCTGCAAAAACAAGTTAGACGTCCTCTAATTGTTGTTTGCATGTTTTACGTGGCTGCTATGGGTTTCTAGCAAGAACGTTTCTTACCTACGCAAAAACCACAACGTGATATGCCAATTGCTATTTACCCTTCATAAGGACCCTTTTCATCGAATCCGATCCGACTAAAGTGGGAGAGACAGACACCCGCTAGCCACCTTATGCAACTAGTGCATGTCAGTCGGTGGAACCAGTCTCACGTAAGAGTACGTGTAAGGTCGGTCCGGGCCGCTTCATCCCACGATGCCGCCGAATCAAGATAAGACTAGTAACGGCAAGCATATTGAACAAAATCAACGCCCACAACTACTTTGTGTTCTACTCGTGCATAGAAACTACGCATAGACCTAGCTCATGATGCCACTGTTGGGGAACGTAGCAGAAATTCAAAATTTTTCTATGTGTCACCAAGATCTATCTATGGAGAGACCAACAACGAGGGGAAGGAGAGTGCATCTACATACTCTTGTAGATCGCTAAGCGGAAGCGTTCAAGTGAACGGGGTTGATGGAGTCGTACTCGTCGTGATTCAAATCACCGATGATCCTAGTGCCGAACGGACGGCACCTCCGCGTTCAACACACGTACAGCCTGACGATGTCTCCCACGCCTTGATCCAGCAAGGAGAGAGGGAGAGGTTGAGGAAGACTCCATCCAGCAGCATCACAACGGTGTGGTGGTGATGGAGGAGCGTGGCAATCCTGCAGGGCTTCGCCAAGCACCACGGGAGAGGAGGAAGGAGAGGGAGGGCTGCACCAACGAGAGAGATCTGATCGCGTGTTATGAGCAGCCCCTATGCCTCACTATATATAGGGGAGAGGGAGGAGGGTGCGCCCCCTCTAGGGTTCCCACCCCTAGAGGGGCGGCAGCCCTAGATGGGCCTTGGGGTGGCGGCCAAGGGAGGATTCCCTCCCCCCCAAGGCACCTAGGAGGTGCCTTCCCCTCCTAGGACTCTTCCTTTTAGGGTTTCCCCCACACTAGGCGCATGGGCCCTAGGGGAAAGTGGCGCACCAGCCCACTTTGGGCTGGATCCCTTCCCACTTCAGCCCATGGGACCCTCCGGGATAGGTGGCCCCACCCGGTGGACCCCCCGGGACCCTTTCGGTGGTCCCGGTACAATACCGATGACCCCGAAACTTGTCCCGATGGCCGAAATAGGACTTCCTATATATAAATCTTTACCTCCGGACCATTCCGGAACTCCTCGTGATGTCCGGGATCTCATCCAGGACTCCGAACAACATTCGGTAACCGCATACAAACTTCCTTTATAACCCTAGCGTCATCGAACCTTAAGTGTGTAGACCCTACGGGTTCGGGAGACATGCAGACATGACCGAGACGTTCTCCGGTCAATAACCAACAGCGGGATCTGGATACCCATGTTGGCTCCCACATGTTCCACGATGATCTCATCGGATGAACCACGATGTCAAGGACTTAATCAATCCCGTATACAATTCCCTTTGTCTATCGGTACGATACTTGCCCGAGATTCGATCGTCGGTATCCCGATACCTTGTTCAATCTCGTTACCGGCAAGTCTCTTTACTCGTTCCGTAACACATCATCCCATGATCAACTCCTTGATCACATTGTGCACATTATGATGATGTCCTACCGAGTGGGCCCAGAGATACCTCTCCGTTTACACGGAGTGACAAATCCCAGTCTCGATTCGTGCCAACCCAACAGACACTTTCGGAGATACCCGTAGTGTACCTTTATAGCCACCCAGTTACGTTGTGACGTTTGGCACACCCAAAGCACTCCTACGGTATCCGGGAGTTGCACAATCTCATGGTCTAAGGAAATGATACTTGACATTAGAAAAGCTTTAGCACACGAACTACACGATCTAGTGCTATGCTTAGGATTGGGTCTTGTCCATCACATCATTATCCTAATGATGTGATCCCGTTATCAATGACATCCAATGTCCATGGTCAGGAAACCGTAACCATCTATTGATCAACGAGCTAGTCAACTAGAGGCTTACTAGGGACATGGTGTTGTCTATGTATCCACACATGTATCTGAGTTTCCTATCAATACAATTCTAGCATGGATAATAAACGATTATCATGAACAAGGAAATATAATAATAACTAATTTATTATTGCCTCTAGGGCATATTTCCAACAATTCCTTCCTTTTAAAGGGGAAGTACGTCTCCGTTGGAGCGATGTGGAGGCACAATGCTCCCCAAGAAGCCACTAGGGCCACCGTATTCTCCTCACCCCCTCGCACAACGCAAGATGTCATGATTCCACCAGTGGTGCCCTTGAAGACGGCAACCAGACATGTAAATAAGGTTGTGGCTCTCTTCACAACTCAGTCGGAGGCTCCCAACACCACCACGAAGTTTCACCACAATGGATTATGGCTCCAAGGTGACCTCTTCCGTTTATGGTGCCTAAACATCCAAGAGTAACAAGATTCACAAGGGATTAGTGCGAGGAATCAAATTTCTTTCGGTGGAAGTGTAGATCGGGGCCCTCTTGAGAAAATCCTAAAAAATCAACAAAATTTGATGGCTAGGGAGAGAGATCGGGCGAAAATAAGTTTAGGGGCAACAATGGAGCTTGGGGGAAAAGAGGTGAGTCAAGTTGGGGAAGAAGGCCCCCTTTATAGTGGGGACGCAAATCCAAGCGTTTTCTGCCCGCACACGCGCTCAAGCGGGAGCGGTAGTACCGACCGGTGAGTGCAACTGTGATGTTTGGTTCCGTTTTCACTTTTCCGTTTCAGCTATTGCACTGTGATGTTTGGTTCTCCCCTGTCATTAGCAACTCCAATTTTTGCTACTACTTGGTTGTCATGGATGATCACACCCACTACACATGGACATTCCTGTTGTGATGCAAATATGACATTTCTGTCGGGGTGGGGGGGCCATTGGCCCCCACCTTGGATAAGTTGTGAAGGGCAAAACTTCCTGGCTCCGCATACCCCTAACAATAATGCACGAACCACTGTCGACG
Source organism: Triticum urartu (assembly GCF_056163025.1). Lineage (NCBI taxonomy): Eukaryota > Viridiplantae > Streptophyta > Magnoliopsida > Poales > Poaceae > Triticum > Triticum urartu. The sequence continues at coordinate 575,296,554 of NC_141875.1, read as the reverse complement.
AACCATTGGTGCTTTTGAAATTATCTAGTACAAGTGACTGCTCGTTTATATTGATGTAAAATAAAGGTGCATGTTTTAAGCATGCCCATTACTTTCTGATGAACCCAGACACTCGAGGGACCAAAAAGGAGCAGAAGGACGCCGGCACATCACTTCACCAAGCCCAGGACGCCAACTCACCCCGCCTATGCATTGAAGCTCGTCGGCCGCCTCGCCCTACCTACGCATTAGAAGATCGTCGCCCCGAGGAGGTACGCGTGCCGGCGTTCCTTTTTGCATCCTCGTTGCAGGTCACACTAGAGGGATTTCACGGGTCAAACGCCTTCGATTGACTAGCGATCAGTCCCTAGAGCTCCTTCTCCAGCAGCCGAATCTCCTGCACTGGAGGGGGAGAGGGGCCTCCTTCATGGCTTTGTTTTAGCCTGACCCATTGAAACGCCATCAATTAAGCACTTTAAACAAAAAATACACTTACCAAGGCCAAATAGATGATCACGAAGGCTAATTAAACGGAATCCTATCATGCAAGACACAGACGGGGCAGGCTGCATGAGTTGAATTTGATGGTGTATATATATTATAAGGACCGTGATATTTGGCACATGTGTGGTGGATAGCAAAACTACCACACTCCTCCTTCCTCCCATATAAATACATGCATGCATGCATTAGGATATAGATTAGGGTGTGACTAACTCTCTTTCCACGTCCATCCCTCTCTCTAATTAAATACATGCACTAGAGGACAAAAAAGCTGATGTCATCATAGATTCTCTCCTATTTCAAAAATTCAAAATGTTTTGTAGCTTAAACCGTTGGTCCGATGCAAAAACCGTTTTCACATAAAAAATTTGTCGCGATGAGATCTTCGAAACTAGATCCCATGTTGGTGTGTTCCGACGAATCTTTTTTCCGGGTCAAAAGTTACCACGCCTCGGCTACATAAGTTACCAAGCCTATGGTATGCAACTTACCGTGCTATTTCCACATAAGTTACCGGGGTTATATTTTTCAGCAACCCCCCCCCCCCCGGTTCAAAAGTTACCGCAGGTGTTTGTACTTAATTTAGTAGGTATGTGGTTCATATATTACCGTGCTATTTTCACATAAGTTATCGGGGGATGTTTCTCAAAAACTTTTTTCCCTTGGTTAAAAGTTTTCGTGGTATTTGTACATAAGTTACAGGGTATGCGGTTTGTATTTACCATATTATTTTCACATTAGTTATCGGGGTATGTTCTTTCTCCCGGTCAAAAAACTTACCGCGGTGTTTCTGGTAAGTTGTCAGGTATACGGTTCACATATTACCATGCTATTTTCACATAAGCTACCATGAGGAAGGGGGTATGTTTTTCAACAACGTTTTTCCCTTTGGTCAAAATTACCGCGTTGTTATACATAAGTTATCGAGCATGCAGTTCGTATATTATCGTGTTATTTTCACATAAGTTATCTGGGGTAAACGTTTTCAACAACTTTTTTTTCTCCCGGTCTAAAAAGTTACCGCAGTATTTGTACTAAGTTATCATGTACGTGATTTGTATATTACCGTGCTATTTCCACATAAGTTACTGAGGTTATATTATTCAACAAGTTTTTCTCCCTATCAAAAAAAGTTACGGTGGCGTTTGTATGTAAGTTTTCGAGTATGTGTTTCGTACATTATCGTGCTATTTTCACATAAGTTATGAGGTATGTTTTCAACTACTTTTTCTCGATCAAAAACATTATCATTGTGTTTGTCCGTGAGTTATCGAGTCTGCGATGCGTATATTAGAATGCAATTTACATAGTAATTATCGAGATATGTTTTCAAACATTTTTCCCTCTAGGGTTAAAAAGTTATCAGGGTGTTCATGTGCAAGTTATCATATATGTGGTGTGCATATTATCAATGTATTTACACATAAGTTACCGTAATACATTTTTAAACAAAAATTTTCCCTGGCCAAAAGTTTACACGCCTACGCCAAGTAAGTTACCACGCCTACCGTGCATATATTATCATGTTATTTAAACAGAAGTTAGCGGGGTTATATTGTCAAAAAAAATCTCGGGTCAAAAGGTTACCAAGGTGTTCGTGTGCAAGTTATCATATCTGTGGTGTGTATATTATCAAGGTATTAACAATTTACTAAGGTGGGGGGTCTTGAACAATTTTTTTCCAAAGCCAAAAGTTATACGTAGGCTAAGTAAGTTACTAGGCATACAATGTGTATATAATCATCCTATTTACACAGAAGTTACTGGGAGTATATTTTCGATATTTTTTCCTTCGGGGCGAAAATGTTACCAAGGTGTTCGTGTGCAAATTATCATATCGGTACTGTGCATATTATCAAGGTATTTACATAGAAGTTACCGGGGTAAATTTTTTAAAAATATATTCCTGACCATGATGTTTGTACTTGATTTATGAGCTTTGTGGCCTGTACATTACCGTCATATTTACATAGAAGTTACACAATGGTATATTTTCATGAACTAGGTACGGCACTGGAGCTGCAAGCCATGTCATGCATGAACCAAAAACAACAACGATTCGTCATCATGGATCCAAAAAAAGATGCATGTTACACATCCAAATGAGCGTTGTGATTTTGTCTTTACTACTACTATAATAACCAGAGGAGCACATTGCAAAGTGCTGACATTTACATTGTTGATCTGCTCCCTACTGATCTTCTTTAGCACTGACAAGATCAGGTAAATGTAAGGGACACTCATCATCTGCATATTAGCATATGCCGTCTCACCATTAGGCACAACAGACAAATAGTTCAGACTATAGTAGATTCAGAGATCGCATGATCTTGAGTCGCTTTGGAGGAAAGAAAATCATGCAGAATGAGAGGTCCAAATCCATAGCCCAGCTTCTTTTATTAATCTTGATGGTACCATCAACCAGGGAGACAAGACACTCGGTTGAACAGATAGTAATGCTCTGAAAACAAACACTTGTTTGAAAGACGGAGAAACCTGAACTTCAGAGAAATCCATCACAGGACCAGAGTAGAGCAGAGCAACCTCGGGCAAGAGCAGTATATGCATTTGCAGAAGATTGTGGAACAGCGAAGTAGGAGAGGTCAAAAAGACCAAGTCACCAAAGATTGGAACGTCCCCTGGTCATGGCCACCTGGTCATTGGTGTCGCTGCTACCACTCCCACCCTTCCTCTCCATGACAACCCACACCGTCATCTCGCTCCACACCGTCGCAGCAGCTCACCTGGCCCCGGCATTGTCCTCGCCTCTGTTCGGTTTCAGGGCGAGGTCCATACCTGTCTCTCGCCTACATGCATGAGCCATGCTCCCGACAAAAATCCCTGACCCTTCACCTCACCGGGGGACTCCGGCCGGTGAAGCCACCCGCGTTGGGCGCCGGCCGGTGGAGCGGTCCGCATCGTAGGGATTGAGAAAAGGTGCAGGCGTGCGGCGGTAGGAGTCACACGGGAGGTAGGGTGAAGAGGCGCTCGCCGGGGCGGGCGCCGGTGAGTGGATCTGGCTGGGGCAGGATGAGGCGTTGGGTCCAGACGCGGCCGCGGGCTCTGGCTTGAAGCCCGGGAGGAGGAAGCGGAGGAAGGCGCCGTCGGCTAGGCGTGGGGGGAGAAAGACGGGAGGAACATGACCGGGATATGCAAAATCAGAAAACGGGAAAAGAGGATCGTGCCTGGGATGCCAATCGAAGGGCTTGGGAACCGTGTGGTAGTTTTACAATCTGCCACACGGTTGCCACATACATATTTCGATATTATAAAGGAAGAATGGATTTTCAGAATCTTGAACTCTGCAAAAAATATTCATACATGCATGTAGACATGCTGCATGACAGGTGAACGGATAATAACTTGATTGGCACGCGGCCTCCTAGCCTCCTCTCCAGGGGCGTAGCTAGCCTAGAAGCTTTGGTTGCAGATGACACCAACAAAATTTAGCTGATAAAGTAGCGCTTTTACAGGTTCTCGATGCGTGAACCCGACAAAAATCATGGTTGAACCCATTGAGTGGCTAGCTGCACTGAAAAAAAAAGCCTTTTTAGTCCATGTATTCATTGCAAGTTGTGCATGCCCAAATAAAATAAATCAATTTGGTAGCTTGCAGCAGACTAGCCGCATGATCTTTAGATCGAGCTGCTTCACCACCATAATGGACAGAAGCAAATAAATCTTTTTTGCGAATGGAAAATAAATCTGAATACTCTTCTCTCTTTCATCGCTCTCACGCTGGTAGACGGTAGCAGCAAGCTGACATAGAAAATATTGGTATCATCTCTCTCACCGCCCTCACGCTGGCAACCGGCAGCGGTAAGCCGACAATTGCTATTCAAAATATTAGTACCCACGATAGCATATCATGTCCCTCTTGTACAAATCTTATCCAACCTTAATTATCTGATTGCAAAAAGAACAATCACTATGTCAAGATAAGATAATAAAGCAAGTACTTCAAAGCCACCCTTATACGCAAGCAAACAAATGATGTGCTACTGGTAGTCCCACATGGCCTTTACTCAGATAGAAACATGTTTAAATTAGTTGTCATATTCCGACTAATCCGAAGGGAACTCCAGAATATAGTCTTAATAAAGCAAGATTTGGATTGGGAGAAGAGTTATGTGTTGAGGAGCTTAGTGAAGCTATCTGAGTTTTATCCAGATGATTTTGATTCAGATAAACGACATGATGTTGGTCCTGATGGATTTACCGCTCTTGCTAAATTAATGGTGCAAGGAAAATAAACTTACTATTTTTACTTCGGTCTATCAATCTTGGATAAGTTGTGAAGGATTTTGGGAGAGCCTGGGTTTATTAGCAGCCTCTACCACTACAGACGATAGTTAGTTCATTCCCAAATTCTTAGTGAACCCATTGGCGATACTTCCTGGCTCCGCCCCTGATTACAACCCTAATTTATATTCGACATGGTGGAGGCGAAAGAATATTGACAATCTACAACAGTTGAGTTGACAATTCAATCATGCTTGACCACAAGTACTTTGGTCAAATGAATTTATTAAGAGCAATGATAATAAGAGTGATTTCGTTGTTGCAGGTTGCAAATATGTAATTGAAAGCAACAAAATACCCAACAATTATCAAGTATCAATTATCTCGAAGATAGTAAACAATTATGGAAAACATAGGTATGGGAGTGAATATTGGGACGTCGCATAGATGAGACATGTCATCAATCATAGCCTAGTGCAAATAATAAGCACATGTTTTCTCACTTCTGTAGGCATGTATTTTGTATTTAATTGGAAGTGAATGTGTTTGTTTTGAATAATTTGTCCAACACATGTTTTCATCAAAAAAATACGTTCTGCACTTACAAATAATCTGAGGAAAGTATACACATAAGTATAAATGTGCAATATATACATACAAAATTTCATGAATATCTAGTTCTAGTGTAATATACAAAAAACACATAGATTGATATGTTTTTTTTTCTGTTGCTGTTGTATTTCGTATAGATTTTGTCTTTTGTGTAGCCTGCAAGTAACTGTATTATTGAGTGAAAGTTTACAAATACTTAGAGTTAGAGTAGATGTATATATATTTGTAGAAAAAACTTGACTTTTTAAGAACTTATATATTTGCTTCATAAGAGTGAATCGAATAGATTCAATTCACGTTATAAGAGTAAAAATTCCATGGGTCCTTTCCTCTCTAATCAGATAAAAATGGGTTAAGGACCCACTAAGCTCCTACCTTTTCATGTTTACAACATGGTCCCTATGATTAATCTTACAATTGGGCCCCTCTGATTACTATAGAGATAAACCCAATCCACAATATGAACCATAAAAGGAAACATCTTCTAAACCAATCACAGGAATACGAGAAATTCAAGGTAATGTTTCCTACCCCCAAATTTTCTTGTCCTTCCCCAAATGGTAAGGAGAAGAAGTTGATTGAGTCAAAAGAAAAATCTATTTTTGGAGTTTTATCAACTTTGGTTGTGTAGGTGGGGACTGTGGACCTAGTATCTCCGGAGTCCTTATGTGAGAAATTACAAAACAAATATTTTCAACCAAAATGTGAATTAGATCGAAGCAAGAGCTTGCTAGTTGGTTTATTCTTTCATGGCTGAGTCCAAAAGCTGGGGAGAAAATTTGCCAGAAATTGTTAAGGTGGCATTTCCATTTTTTCTTCAGAAAAAGAAAAGTGCCAGTGCAATTGGGATCTAGAGTCCCATGCGTGAACTAAAGAGGATTTTCAGTTCTCATAATATTGCCTACAATCAGGCACCCCCACTAACATTTTTTTGCGAATACGTGAGCACCCCTCACTAACTCACACGCCATTTTGGCATCTCACTGACACTGACGCAATTACCTCCGAGGATGAACAGATATCAACGGATCTTGAAAACATTGGATAGATCAAGTTTGTTCACGAAGACGAGGTTGGATTGAGCAGGAGCTCACCTGGCACGTGAAGCGGTGCCCCATTGGCATCCCAAAGATCGCCGGGGATCAAGGAGGCAAAGGACAGATTATGACCAGATGATTCTGAATTGTCCTCCCGTCCACGAGAACATGGGATACCCCCTCAAACGGCTCTAGCAGACGTAGCGCCTCCCATTTGTCTCCATGCCGATCGAGGCCCCATTTCCGCATGCATGCATGCATCGACATAGTGAGCTCGCCATCACCTTTGCAAATGCTGCCGGATAACAACACCGCAGCATGATTGGCATCAACCACCGCCTTCACATCACGCGACTGTGAGAGAGCAGCCGTTGAAACTTGCAGCCGTGTGGGGGAGGGAGGCCGTGGATGGCTCAGGCTCGGATGCCCGAATGTTTGCTCCTTTTTCCCGGCATCAAAAAATTAACTAACTGCAAGGGTTAATTTGGGCTGTACGTCCAGATTAAATCAGCTGAAAGTGTAAGCTAATTTTGGAGGAGAATTTTGATGTAATTCGTACATTTTGAACAGGCTCTACGTTCCTCTCGACTACCCGAGAACAGTCGTGCGTTAAATCGTCCAAGCATCTCGACGGTCGCTGGCCCTTCCTACTGCACCACCTGAATCTAACACGCGAGCGCGTATGGGGCGCACAACTCGCGCCCGATTCTTCAGTGGGAGTGATTCTCGAGTCAACATGGACGTGCATGTACAGGGCGGGTGAACAGTGCGCTCTTCCTGAACCGGTCGATCGATCCGTCGGCATATCTTCTTCGTCGTGTGTTACTGTCGCAAGAAGCTTCGGGGTACGGCCCGCGTCGTCAGAAGCAGACAGAACTCACAATCGATCCACGGTGATGGGCACACCGCGATCTGTCTCCCGATTTACAGCTCCGGCGCGCCGCAGATGGATGGAAACGCTGGGCTTACCATATGGCCCGCCGTTTGCTCCATTAACAGGCATGGTCCGTCCTGCGACCCCTGCCGTTATTTTTCTATACACACACTTGCTGCGAAGCTCGGTCGATCGAGTGAGCTGCCAACAACCAGAAGCATATGGCTCACTCCACTGGATCGAGAGATTCAACGGGGCAGTGGCATGGCATGCAACCAGCAAGCACTGCAGGACCCCAGTGTGAAGTTTTTATTGAAGAAGCCGCAGCGCAGATAACAGCAGCAGCTTCCTTCCTATCCTACATGCATCTATGCAAGCCTGACAAAAGGGGCTGCAGCAGCTACACATATCGGGCATTTACTGCGTAGGCTCGCTCTCGGGCCGGGAGGTCTTCGATGGCGCAGCGGCAGTGCCGGTCAGTGATTAGTCAGTGGGGACTTTAACTTTGAGGCATCACATCCGAGAGAACAGAGCAGGAAGAAAGGCATGCACGCAGACGCAGTGGTGAAGCACACGCGGAGCTTAATTAACCGGAAGGAGATTGTCAGACAGTAAGACTGGCAGCAGACGGAAGGCTGAAGAGACGGCCGAAAGCCTGAAGCTCCAGCAAGCTTCGTGCTTCGTGGTACTGGATTAAGTTGGTAACTACGGCCCTCTACGGGAATAGTTGGAGGGTGACCCTTTCTGTACTGGATTAAGTATGTGTTGGTAGTAGTACCCAAGTTGCAATGCAGAGTGACAAGCAACACATCAACACGACGGTGCAAAAGTAGGCCGTGGTGCTTTCAGCGTGGGCGCGGCATCACTGTGGCAGATTGACAGGGACGGCGAGTTTACTCGTTCACCACCGACCGCGTACCACCAGTACATCCATCACCGGCGGTCCAGTAAGTTATTACCATGATGTGGCGTGATGTGAACTGAGCAGAATGTGCCACTGCCTCTTTATCTCCCTTGCTTTGACACACTGTGGTGGTAAAATAGAGCTGATTAATCAGGGGAGTCGGTTCCGAGATGACAAAAGGAGAAGGAAGGTGGCCGAGAGGGAAGGAACGATTGTGGGTAGTGGGGTAGAGAAAGAAACAAAGGATCGGATGAAGCGGCAAAGATGGCGCTAATGATTGCAATGATTAGCATTCAGCGAGGCGCTGCTAGTTTGTGATGGCCACTAGTGCAGGTACGGTGCGCATCGTGCATGGATGGACATGGACAGGGTAGGGTGGGAGTTGAGCGATTGGCATCAGGTGGGCGACGCAGTTGGTCCTTGCAGATCGCTCGAGAGATGCCAAGGCCCCGGATGCCAATGAAGGACGGCTCGCCGGTGTTTGGTCGCACGTCGTTCGCGCAGGTGATCTCCGGGAAGTTGTTGTGGGCACGGTGTACTGTTGGGGGACCCGGAGCGGACGGACGATGCGAGGGGGCTGGTGCTTCGGGCTTTCAAGTTGTTGTGTCCTCTGGTGGTGGTGGCGCGAGGTTGCGGGTGCGTACAGTACAGGCAGGGTAGCGGTGGCAACTGGTGACGACTATTTGTCTGCAGTTGGAGGCGGGGCATTGCGGTTGCGGGTGGGCGTTCAATTCGCTCCGACGTCGGACGTTTTGTCGCGGCACCGTCGCAGGGTCGGGCTGGACAGTGGACTGGTGGCGGTGGTTACAGTACAGTCGGCGCCGTGTATTTCGGCAATAACATTACCACGTACTACGTACTAGGACCTTTTCTTTGTTTCCTCCCCTTTCTGACCACACCGTTCCATGAACCTTCTAGGCGAACACCCTTCCGCTACTTCTCTCCACCACCCCTGAATTTCACCCGGGTAATTCAGTACTCCAAATATTGTTGAATCTCAAATGAAGAATTCAGGAAACACTAGACATTCAACAAGTTCCGAAAGAACACAAGACGAACCTTAAATGGTATCGACAACATCTATAGTTATTGAATAAATGCAAAAAATAACTTAGATAAAACTATGCATCCACATCAATATCAATAGTGTATGCACTTGTCATCTCTGCATCCTCGTCCACAAAAAGGGTAAAAATGGTTGTCTGACACAGTTAGCAACAACAACATCCATAGTGCTTCAATTGCTTCCAAAAAACGCATCATGAGGAAAATCGACAAAAAGACGTACACGAACGTGGTAAAATCCCACAAGGCCTACAGAGTAGGCACAAAATCAATACTAAAAACGTCGCAAATTTTGGACTCGTCACGCATCAGAACATGTGTTGTGTTGTCCAAATTATTCAATCTTGCTCCCTCTCTGTTAGAGTAACATGATTGTATTAGGAAACACGAGATACACTAGGAATTATTCTGCCTTGTCTTGTACTTCAAATAGATCATGCACTCCTATATATATATACCCATGAGGCTCAAGCAATACAACGAACTATTCCATCAATTCCCTCTTTCCTTTCTAACATGGTATCTATCACAAGTCGATTCTAAACCCTAGCCGCCGCCGCTTCCGCACCTGCGTGCCGCCCCCGGGGCGGTTGGCCTCCATGACCGTCGCAGGGGGCCACGCCGCCCGTACCTAGGGTTCGTCCGCCCGCCGTGTTGGCCGGCTGCCCTAGAGAGTCTTTTTCCCGAGCTTTTGCTCCGGGTTTTTTCACTCTCTTACCGGTCGTTTTGATCGGCGTTTTTCTTTTTGGTTTTCCGATCTAATCTTGATCGGTTTGCGTCGCCCGCCGCCGCCATCGACCCCCGAGCCTCTACTCCAACAGTAGCGCGACCAACCGGCCTCTCCTCCGACCTGGCGTCCACGCGCGCCAAGGCGGCCCGTCAAGGCCAGCTGCCGTCCGCGCGTCGGTCCGTCCGTCGACCTGCGCCGGCTGTCACCGCCCTGCTCCGACCGGGAAACCTGCATCGCCCCGACTCGGCGGCCTCGCGCCATGCGACGGCCAATCATAGGCGTCGCTTGCGCGTCGGCCCGCCCATCGATCCACATCACCCGCCTCCGCCGCGTCTGCACGGCGACCCGGTGGTCTACCTCGACGGCCTCGTCCCCGGCTGCGTCAGGCCGACTGCGTCAGGCTCGTTGGCTGCCTCAGCTCGGGCCCCGCTGCTACGTTGGTCGCTCGGGCCTCGATGCCCGGATGCCGATGCTGACGCGCTCGTCCGCACGGCGTCCCATGTTGTCGGCCACCGCCGGCTTCATCTCGGACTCCGCCGCCACCCCGCCCCCATCGAGCGGCGTCCCCGACCTCGCGTGCGATCGGCTTGGTCACCCGTTCGCCGCCTCACCTACGCCGTGCGACCGACCTGGCCCCTTGGTTATGCGCGCCTCCGCAGGTCCCGTGAATATCGTCCCGAGTACCACGCGCCTCTCCGCCGATCGAGCATCGGGCTGCCGATGTGTCACCCCGTCGGGCCACAGCGCCGCCGCCCCGTGGTTCTCCTCGCGGCTGCATCGACTCGTGCGTCGCCGCTGCATCACCCCTACGGGCCGTAGTGCCGCGATACGCGGTCCCGGCCACCGCCCCGAGGCCGTCCCTACGGTTGCACCGACCCGTGCTCTGCCGTTGCACCTCCCCTTCGGTCCATAGCACCACGGCCCGCTGTCCCCGCCGCCGCCTCGAGGTCTTCCTGCCGTCGACCCAACCTGCCTGCCGCCGTTGTGTCGCCCCTTCGGGCTGTAGCACCGCGGCCCGCAGTCCACTCCACCGTCACCGCGCGTCGACCTCCCGTGGTATGCGTTGCGCCGTCTCCCTTGGCGCGGGAACGCCACCGTCCGCGTCGGTCTTCGTCACGTTGTCAGGATTCTTCGCCTACTTCGAGCACCGCTGCCGCGCTCCTAACCTAGCTGCCACCGCTGCCGTCAGGCCGCCGCCGCTCTTCTTTGGCCGCCGCCGCCACTGCCCCCGTAGCCGCCGCAGCCACCCGTCCACCTCCTTCATCTTCGTCCAACACCAGCCCGTTGCCAGTGTCACCGTCATCTACCCCGACCACTTCGTCTACTCCGACCACCGTTGGTGACATCGGCACCGCGCCGATGGACGCCACAATCGTCGTCGAGTTCTTCTCCGCTGGCCTCTCCGACTTCTTAGACATGGCGTACAGCTCGTGCAGGTCCCGGTCTCCGCGTGGCCGGTGCTGGCAACACCGCCGCGTGCCTTCGTCCACGACGTGTCCCTGGGCCTGGCAAGCCTGGTGCGGCGCTTCGTCAACTTCATATTCATCTGTCTACGCATGCCCGATGCTGGCAACACCGGTTTATACTTTCGTCTACGATGTGTCCCCGGGCTTGACAAACCCGTCGCGACGCGTCGTCAACAACATCGCCTTTCCGGCACACCACTACTTCGACACGACTACGCCCATGCTAACTCGGCGATGATACGTCTCCAACGTATCTATAATTTTTGATTGCTCCATGCTATATTATCTCCTGTTTTGGACATTATTGGGCTTTATTATCCACTTTTATATTATTTTTGGGACTAACCTACTAACCGGAGGCCCAACCCAGAATTGTTGTTTTTTGCCTATTTTAGGGTTTCGAAGAAAAGGAATATCAAACTGAGTCCAAACAGAATGAAACCTTCGGGAACGTGATTTTTGGAACGAACAAGATCCAGGAGACTTGGACCCTACGTCAAGCAATCAACAGGGAGGCCACGAGGTATGGGGGTTCGCCTACCCCCCCAGGCGCGCCCTCCACCCTCGTGGGCCCCCTGTTGCTCCACCGACGTACTTCTTCCTCCTATATATACCTACGTACCCCCAAACGATCAGATACGGAGCCAAAACCCTAATTCCACCGCTGTAACTTTCTGTATCCACGAGATCCCATCTTGGGGCCTGTTCCGGAGCTCCGCCGGAGGGGGCATCGATCACGGAGGGCTTCTACATCAACGCCATAGCCTCTCCGGTGATGTGTGAGTAGTTTACTTCAGACCTTCGGGTCCATAGTTATTAGCTAGATGGCTTCTTCTCTCTTTTTGGATCTCAATACAAAGTTCTCCCCCTCTCTTGTGGAGATCTATTCGATGTAATTTTCTTTTTGTGGTGTGTTTGTTTAGACTGATGAATTGTGGATTTATGATCAAGTTTACTATAAACAATATTTGAATCTTCTCTGGATTCTTTTTATGTATGATAGGTTATCTTTGCAAGTCTCTTCGAATTATCAGTTTGGTTTGGCCTACTAGATTGATCTTTCTTGCAATGGGAGAAGTGCTTAGCTTTGGGTTCAGTCTTGCGGTGTCCTTTCCTAGTGACAGTAGGGGTAGCAATGCACGTATTGTATTGTTGCCATCGAGGATAACAAGATAGGGTTTTCATCATATTGCATGAGTTATCCCTCTACATCATGTCATCTTGCTTAAGGCGTTACTTTGTTCTCTTGAACTTAATACTCTAGATGCATGTTGGATAGCGGTCGATGTGTGGAGTAATAGTAGTAGATGCAGGCAGGAGTCGGTCTACTTGTCTCGGATGTGATGCCTATATACATGATCATACCTAGATATTCTCATAACTATGCTCATTTCTGTCAATTGCTCAACAGTAATTCGTTCACCCACCGTAAAATACTTATGCTCTTGAGAGAAGCCACTAGTGAAACCTATGGCCCCCGGGTCTATCTTCATCATATTAATCTTCCAACACTTAGTTACTTTCATTGCCTTTTATTTTACTTTGCATCTTTATCATAAAAATACCAAAAATATTATCTTATCATATCTATCAGATCTCGCTCTCGCAAGTGACCGTGTAGGGATTGACAACCCCTTATCGCGTTGGTTGCGAGGATTTATTTGTTTTGTGCAGGTGCGAGGGACTCGCTCGTAGCCTCCTACTGGATTGATACCTTGGTTCTCAAAAACTGAGGGAAATACTTACGCTACTTTACTGCATCACCCTTTCCTCTTCAAGGGAAAACCAACGCAGTGCTCAAGAGGTAGCAAGAAGGATTTCTGGCGCCGTTTCCGGGGAGGTCTACGCAAAAGTCAACATACCAAGTACCAATCACAAACCCTTATCTCCCGCATTACATTATTTGCCATTTGCCTCTAGTTTTCTCTCCCCCACTTCACCCTTGCCATTTTATTCGCCCTCTCTCTCTATCCTCCCTCTCTTTCTCTATTTGCCTCTTTTTGCCCGTTCCTCGTTTGCTTGTGTGTTGGATTGCTTGCTTGTCACGATGGCTCAAGATAACACTAAATTGTGTGACTTTACCAATACCAACAACAATGATTTTATTAGCACTCCGATTCCTCCTCTTACCGATGGCGAATCTTGTGAAATTAATGCTGCCTTGCTGAATCTTGTCATGAAAGATCCGTTTTCCGGCCTTCCTAGTGAAGATGCCACTACCCATCTAAATAGCTTCGTTGATTTGTGTGACATGCAAAAGAAGAAAGATGTCGATAATGATATTGTTAAATTGAAGCTATTTCCTTTTTCGCTTAGAGATCGTGCTAAAGCTTGGTTTTCGTCTTTGCCTAAAAATAGTATTGATTCTTGGAATAAGTGCAAAGATGCTTTTATCTCTAAGTATTTTCCTCCCGCTAAGATCATCTCTCTTAGAAACGATATTATGAATTTTAAGCAACTTGATCATGAACATGTTCCACAAGCTTGGGAGAGGATGAAATTAATGATACGTAAATGCCCAACACATGGTCTGAATTTGTGGATGATCATACAAAAATTTTATGCCGGACTGAATTTTGATTCTAGAAATCTTTTAGATTCGGCCACGGGAGGCACTTTTATGGAAATCACTTTAGGAGAAGGTACTAAACTCCTAGATAATATTATGGTTAATTATTCTCAATGGCACACTGAAAGATCTACTAATAGGAAAGTGCATGCGATAGAAGAAATTAATATTTTGAGTGGAAAGATGGATGAACTTATGAAATTATTTGCTAATAAAAGTGTTTCTTCTGATCCTAATGATATGGCTTGGTCTACTTTGATTGAGAATAATAATGAATCTATGGATGTGAATTTTGTTGGTAGGAATAATTTTGGTAACAATGCGTATAGAGGAAACTTTAATCCTAGGCCTTATCCTAGCAAAATAATTATGGTAATTCCTACAAAAATTCTTATGGAAATTATAATAAGATGCCCTCTGATTTTGAATCTAATATTAAAGATTTATTACTTCGCAAAAGAATTTCAATGCTTTGATTGAAGAAAAATTGCTTAAGATTGATGAGTTGGCTAGGAACGTTGATAGAATTTCTCTTGATGTTGATTCTTTGAAACTTAGATCTATTCCACCTAAGCATGATATCAATGAGTCTCTCAAAGCCATGAGAATTTCCATTGATGAGTGCAAAGAAAGAACCGCTAGGATGCGTGCTAAGAAAGATTCCTTTATAAGAGCGTGTTCTTCTAGTTTCCATGATAATAAAGATGAAGATCTAAAAGTTATTGATGTGTCCCCTATTAAGTATTTGTTTTGCAATATGAATCTTGATAATTATGGGACTGAACATGATCCACCTTTACCTAGAAGGCGTTCCAAAAATTCGGAGTTTTTAGATCTTGATGCTAAATTTGATAAAAGTGGGATTGAAGAGATCAAAACTCTAGATGTTAATGAATCTACTATTTTGGATTTCAAGGAATTTAATTATGATAATTGCTCTTTCATAGGTTGTATTTCCTTGTTGTGATCCGTGCTAAATTCTCCTCATGCTTATAGTCAAAATAAAGCCTTTACCAAACATATCGTTGATGCTTTGATGCAATCTTATGAATAAAAGCTTGAGTTGGAAGTTTCTATCCCTAGAAAACTTTATAATGAGTGGGAACCAACTATTGAAATTAAAATTAAAGATCATGAATGCTATGCTTTGTGTGATTTGGGTGCTAGTGTTTTCACGATTCAAAAGACTTTGTGTGATTTGTTAGGTTTCCGTGATTTTGATGATTGCTCTTTAAACTTGCACCTTGCAGATTCCACTATTAAGAAACCTATGAGAAGAATTAATGATGTTCTTATTGTTGCAAATAGGAATTATGTGCCCGTAGATTTTATTGTTCTTGACATAGATTGCAATCCTTCATGTCCTATTATTCTTGGTAGACCTTTCCTTAGAACGATTGGTGTAATTATTGATATGAAGGAAGGAAATATTAGATTCTAATTTCCATTAAGGAAAGGCATGGAGCACTTTCCTAGAAAGAAAATTAAATTACCTTATGAATCTATTATGAGAGCCACTTATGGATTGCCTTCCAAAGATGGCAATACCTAGATTATCCTTACTTTTTATGCTTAGCTAGGGCGTTAAATGATAGCGATTGTTGAGAGGCAACCCAATTTTATTTTTATTCCTTGCTTTTAGCTCTAGTTTAGTAATAAATAATTTATCTAGCCTCTGTTTTGGTTGTGTTTTTTATGTTTAATTAGTGTTTGTGCCAAGTAGAACCGTTGGGAAAACTTGGGGAGAGTCTTGTTAATCTTACTGTAAAAAACAGAAACTTTAGCGCTCACAAGAACTGCTGCCATTTTTATTTGGAAAGTGCTATTTAGTTAATTATTTTTGCATATGATTAATAGATAAATTCCTCACGTCCATCAATTTATTTCAGAATTTTTGGGGTTCCAGATCTTGCGATAGCTACAGATTACTACAGACTGTTCTGTTTTTGACAGATTCTGTTTTTCGTGTGTTGTTTGCTTATTTTGATGAATCTATGGCTAGTAAAATAGTTTATAAACCATAAAAAAGTTGGAATACAGTAGGTTTAACACAAATATAAATAAATAATGAGTTCATTACAGTACCTTGAAGTGGTCTTTTGTTTTCTTTTGCTAACGGAGCTCACGAGATTTTCTACTTTAAGTTTTGTGTTGTGAAGTTTTCAAGTTTTGGGTAAGGATTTGATGGATTATGGAACAAGGAGTGGCAAGAGCCTAAGCCTGGGTGTCGGTGTCAAAACCGGCGGATCTCGGGTAGGGGGTCCCGAACTGTGCGTCTAGGCGGATGGTAACAGGAGACAAGGGACACGATGTTTTTACCCAGGTTCGGGCCCTCTCGATGGAGGTAAAACCCTACTCCTGCTTGATTAATATTGATAATATGGGTAGTACAAGAGTAGATCTACCACGAGATCAAGGAGGCTAAACCCTAGAAGCTAGCCTATGGTATGATTGTTGTTCGTCCTACGGACTAAAACCCTCCGGTTTATATAGGCATCAGAGAGCGCTAGGGTTACACAGAGTCGGTTACAATGGTAGGAGATCTACATATACGTATCGCCAAGCTTGCCTTCCACGCCAAGGAAAGTCCCTTCCGGACACGGGACGAAGTCTTCAATCTTGTATCTTCATAGTCCAGGAGTCCGGCCGAAGGTATAGTCCGGCTATCCGGACACCCCCTAATCCAGGACTCCCTCAGTAGCCCCTGAACCAGGCTTCAATGACAATGAGTCCGGCGCGCAGATTGTCTTCGGCATTGCAAGGCGGGTTCCTCCTCCAAGTACTTCATAGAAGATTTTGAACACAAAGGTAGTGTCCGACTCTGCAAAATAAGTTTCCACATATTGCCATAGAGAGAATAATATTTACACAAATCTAATCTGCTGACGTATTCCGTAGCGTGACATCACACCACGGCCAAGTCTTTATTCGAATCGCTTTACTGTCCCACCTCAGCGCGTTTAGCGGGGCGGTTTCCTTGGCACGTCTTGTCAAAGTAGAGATCGTGTCCCCTTATTCCGGGATTCTCATTAATACGGGCATGGGTAACCCAACCGCGCCATTGATTGCGGCGCTTGGGAGATAAGCGAGTTTTACCAGGCTGGTGGGGATGCATAGTCGCGTCCGCCCATATAAGGGGATAAGGATCCACCTTTTCATCCACGCCTTCTTCCTCCTTTGCCTATCCATTTCCGCGCACTCGAGCTCCAGCGCCCAAGTCCGCACACCCCACCTCAACCTTCTCCAGCCATGTCCGGAGCGGGAGGCAAGTGTACGGTCTCCTCCGTCACAGAGGGACACATCAAAAAACTGAGGAAGGCCGGATACTTGTCTAACGACATTGTGTACCGGCTTCCCGAAGAGGGGCAGCTCATCCCCACCCCTAGGCCCCATGAGAGGGTGGTGCTCCTCCCCCATTTCCTCCATGGACTGGGCTTCCCTCTCCACCCATTTGTCCGGGGGCTCATGTTCTACTATGGCCTGGATTTCCACGATCTGGCCCCGAACTTTGTCCTCAATATCTCGGCGTTTATCGTTGTATGCGAGGCTTTCCTCTGCATCTGCCCCCATTTCGTCCTATAGCTCAAGACTTTCAATGTCAAGCCGAAGGTGGTGCGCGGCACCCAGGCGGAGTGCGGAGGCTCCATGGTGGGCAAGATGCCCAACGTCCTATGGCTCGAGGGCTCCTTCGTGGAGACCCTAAAGGGGTGGCAATCGGGGTGGTTTTACATCACCGAGCTGCGCGACCCTAAATGGGTCGCAGCCCCCGAGTTTCGATCCGGACCCCCTACGCGGCTCACCTTCTGGAAAGAGACGGGCCAATTGTGGGGTAAAAAAGGAGAGCTGACCGGACTCCAAAAATGCGTCCAGACCCTGGTGGACAAGAAGCTCAAACTTGTCAACGTAGTCCAGGTTATGCTCATCCGCCGGATCCTCCCGTGTCAACAACGGGCTTTCAACCTATGGGAGTTCGACCCGGCGCAGCACCGAACTCTGAGCAGGCTCTTCGACATGACGTACGAAGATGCCTGGAAGGTGCTTTTCAAGGGCGCCGAGGCCCCCGCATCCGCTACCGAGGATCGCGGATTCAGCACGCAGCGTCACGCTAGTGCGGTAAGCTTTTTTACCTTTTACAGGATATTAGTTTTTCATAGTTTGACTCCATGCGGGATCTAAGCTCCCTTACCTTTGACAGGATTGGCAGGAGACGTCCGGACAGATCAACTTTCCGGCTCCTTTGTCTGAAGGCCTAGCGGACGCTCGCTTGGCGAAGCTGCTGGTTCCGGCACCCTATGTGGTGTCAGAGAAGAAGGCCAAGAAGACGACCACGGGGACTCGAAAGGGTGCCCGACGCCTGGAGGTGTTGGATTCATCATCCGATGACTCCGAGGCGCACTCCTCCCATGAGGACGAGGAGGAGGAAGAAGAGACCTCTCCCCCTCCCGCGGGGGGGGGGGGAGGGAAGAAAAGGAAGGCCGCCCCAACTAGGAAGGCCGAAGGGTCCAAGAAGGGGAAAACCCTTCCTCCGGACTACTCCACCAACGCCGACAACGGCGAAGAGGAGTGGCCGCTCAGGGCCAAGCCCCTGGCGAAATCGTAAGTATCCGGATACCAGAGTGATTCATAGTATTCCTCCATTGCACAGCTTTTCCTTACGCCGAATATGACTATGCAGTCCGCCCAAGGCCGGCCTCGATGAGTCGTCGAGCGGCTCCCTGGATTCGTCGGATGTGAATTCGCTTTCAACGGCTACCTCCCCCACCCTACGGACGACGCCGAGGTGGCGTCCCAACAGGTTCCAAGCCAGGAGGAGGTGGTCCTAGAGGCGCCGCAAGGCGACCTCCCGGACTCCAGGCGTAAAGGGGATAGAACCCCCAAGGGCTCCAAGTCCGGCCTTGAGCCAGACACCGCGCCGGAACCTTCAATGGTTCCGGACTCCGGTAGGCAGCCTCCTTCCAAGAGGAGCAAGCCTACCGAGCCGGTGACCTCCGTCCAACCGGAGGCACCGGACAATTTGTTGGAGGTGCTTAATGGCGCCTCCATCGACGAGGAGCACCGCACTATTATGAGTGCGGTGATCCAGAAGGTTCAGTCCGCCAAGAGCGGACTGACTGAAGCCTGTGCCAGCCTTCTAACAGGCTTTGAGGTAAGTAAAGAATATGTAAAAATATTACTGCATAGACAGTAGCCCCTGATGCTCTGTTCGGCGTTCGGAAAGAAAAGCCGAATAGAGGATCTAATAACATTCGCAGGAGTCTAACATAATCAAGTCAATATGCGTATGCAGGCTTCGCTGCTGGCCTCCGCCGCACTGACTGCGGAGGTGGATACACTGAAGCAAAACCTCGCGCGGTCCGAGAGCGAGCTCGGCCATGCCAAGAGGCAACTCGAGGAGAAGGAAGGTAAGTAATACCTTGCGCAAGTATATAGAGAAGATGTGGTTGCAAAAAATGACAGGATCAACGTGCTATTATAGGGGCCACGACCGAGGTGGCAACCCTTAAGAAAGCGTTGTCCGAGGCTGAAAACAGAGCGGCCGCGGAGCGCACAAAGAGAGGGAAGCAGGAGGCGCGGGTGGAGGAGTTGCAGAAAGAGCTCCAGGCTCTCGTGAAAAAACACGAGAGTTTGGAGCTTAACTCAAAGACGCAAGCGTCCGAGCTTGCGGCAGCCCTCGAAAGCGCGAAGTCTGCCAAGGCCGAAGCCCAGAAAGCCCTCCAAGAAATTGAAGCGATGAAGAAGATAGCGGCGGGTAAGGCATTCATTATGCAAAGCAAGCACATGAAAGTGAATTACTTGTTACTTACCCGAGTCCGGAGCTCTCCAAGAGCATTCGCAGATTTGCCCCACAGTGCATCTGATGCCGCCGCCTACTACCGATCCAAGGTGGGGAGCTCGACGGAGAAGGTGTTCTGGTCTCAGTATGCTGAGGCCGGACACCTGGTGCCTTTGAGCGGCCAGCTGAAGCAAATGGTCGAGCTCCACAAGGTGGCCGAACAGGCCATAAAGGGCCTCATAGTTCGGATTTGGCATGGAGAGGCTTTGCCTGGGAGCTACTTCGGGATGGTGAGGCGGCTGGTGGATGCCTGTCCACAGCTTGAAGTAATCAAGCGCTCTGTCTGCATCGAAGGTGCCCGTGCTAAAGTGCACTGGGGCAAGATGGATGCGAAGAAGCTGGTGAAGGACGGGCCGCCACCGGGCAAGGAGCATCGCGTCCCAGAAGCATATTATGAGGGCGTCCTGAAGGGTGCCCCACCTTATAGCGGATGAATGCTCCAAAGGTGTAATTTTTGAGTAAACTCGCATTTGTGATCCTGTACGCTGAAAACTTGTTCATATGCGCTAAGCAACGCTTTTGAATTTAAAATATTACCTTCTGTGTGGCCATTTATCAAATTTGAGAGATGGCGAGTCGTCGGCTTCTGCCCCCATGCCACGAGTGCTGGGGTGTTCGGGATAAACATGAGCGCTCTTTTTCCCATTCTTGGGTCCTTCGAGGGAGGCGCTCAACACGACGAACAAGGCAATCGGACTATAATGCTTGAACACTCTCACTTAGCCGTAGAATTCTATAATTTTAAATTTCGGCGAAGCCCCTAGTGTTCGGAAGACCGAGTTCGGGGCGTTATCCACGCCTAGGCCGGACAAAGCCGACTCCTCGCTCTAAGCGGCATAAGTCTTTAGGGACTCGAAAACCTCTCGAACAGCGACCAACTCTCGCCTCATCATGACGGTCACTTTTAGCTTTCTCTACTGAGGTGCTTAGCCCAGCTCAACCGGGGCACAATCGCAGTAGTTCTCCTAGTGCTACCTTTGCCGATATAACGGAATGTAAGGTACCAAAACATAGGAGCCGGGCAAACCCAACTATTGACCCAAGACATGATTCGGAGCCGATGCATATAATGCTATAAGTTTGGGGTGCCGCACTTGTGAAAGTGTTCGGACTTCTCACACCGTATTGTGGGGTACTTAAGCCCTTGGCGTATTGGCCGTACCAAAGTGTACGGGTGCAACATGTCATTAATGAACATATATTCGTAAAAAAGAGTAATGCAATAATAGACGGAAGCTATGCATTGTTTATTTAAAAAAGCTGCGATCAAAGCAGAACGATACAAATAGTGCAATAAGCAAAAGATGGGACTATTTAACATGTCCTTTCCAGGGGCGAGCTGCGGAATGGTATGTGAAACAGGTATACTGCTCGTTATAGAGACCACCTTAGAGTTCCATAGTGCGGCGTAGCTTTCTGCTTCCCTGGTTGTATCGTCTGTGCGGAAATTGTACTGCCGGACAAGCCTTCCGAAGAATGGAGTCCTGAAAATAAGAGAAAATTAAGAAATCGGCAACCCCTAGTGCGGTTTAAGCCGCGTTTCGGGCGTGCCGTGATGGTGCCCCTCCCCCTGTGCCTATGGTATTTCCAGAGCGTAGTTATGTACGCGCAACACTGGTTTCGCAAGTTCGTGAGGGCTGGGGTTGGGGCCGCATTGCTACGCTTGCTCGGAACGTGCCAGGCGGTCTTGTTGTAGGTTACTCCGGGCGCGCTTGACAGTGTCTAGACGTTTAATGGCCGGACTGGAGAATTGCCTTGAGAGGTCGTTTTGTACTTCCGCTGCGATAGCCGCCGTATGCTCCTCCATTCGGAGAGAGCGTTCGGTGTTTCCATTGACCGTGATGACTCCTCGAGGGCCTGGCATTTTGAGCTTGAGGTATGCGTAGTGCGGCACCGCATTGAACTTGGCGAATGCGGTTCGCCCGAGAAGTGCGTGATAGCCACTGCAGAACGGGACTATGTCGAAGATTAACTCCTCGCTTCAGAAATTATCCGGAGATCCAAAGACCACTTCAAGTATAACTGAGCCTGTACAGTTGGCCTCTACACCTGGTATGATGCCTTTAAAGGTCGTTTTAGTGGGTTTAATCCTCGAGGGATCGATGCCCATTTTCCGCACTGTATCCTGGTAAAGCAGGTTCAGGTTGCTACCGCCGTCCATAAGGACTCTAGTGAGGTGAAATCCGTCGATAATTGGGTCTAGAACCAATGCGGCGAATCCGCCATGATGGATGCTAGTGGGATGGTCCCTTCGATCAAAAGTTATCGGGCAGGAAGACCATGGGTTGAACTTTGGGGCGACTGGCTCCATCGCGTATACGTCCCTTAGCGCACGCTTCCACTCCCTCTTGGGGATGTGGGTTGCGTATATCATGTTCACCGTCCGCACTTGTGGGGGAAAACCTTTCTGTCCACTGTTGTTCAGTGATCGGGGCGCCTCCTCGTCATCGCTATGCAACCCCTTGTCTCTACTTTCGGCATTTAACTTGCCTGCCTTCTTGAACACCCAACAATCCCTGTTAGTGTGACTGGCTGGTTTTTCGGGGGTGCCATGTATCTGGCATGAGCGGTCGACTATTCGGTCCAAACTGGACGGGCCCGGAGTATTTCTTTTGAATGGCTTTTTCCGCTGACCGGGTTTAGAGCCTGCTGTCCTTGGTATCCAAATTACCAGGGCTCTTAGTCATGTTATTGCTGCGAGCTAGCCAGCTGTCTTCTCCCGTGCAAAAGCGGGTCATAAGTGTCGTGAGGGCTGCCATAGATTTCGGCTTTTCCTGTCCTAGGTGCCGTGCAAGCCACTCGTCGCGGATGTTATGCTTGAAGGCTGCTAGGGCCTCTGCGTCCGGACAGTCGATGATTTGATTTTTCTTGGTTAGGAACCGTGTCTAGAATTGTCTGGAAGATTCCTTTGGCTGCTGAATTATGTGGCTAAGGTCATCAGCGTCTGGTGGTCGCACATAAGTGCCCTGCAATTGTCGAGGAATGTGGTTTCCAGGTCCTCCCAACAACCAATTGATTCTGCTGGCAAGCTGTTAAGCCAATGCCGAGCTGGTCCTTTAAGCTTGAGTGGGAGGTATTTGATGGCGTGTAGATCATCACCGCGGGCCATGTGGATATGAAGGAGATAGTCCTCGACCCATACCGCAGGATCTGTTGTGCCATCGTATGATTTGATGTTCACGGGTTTGAAACCCTCGGGGATTTGATGATCCATTACTTCATCTGTGAAGCATAGTGGGTGTGCGGCGCCTCTGTATTGGGCTATATCACGACGCAGCTCAAACGAGCTTTGTCTACTGTGTTTGGCCCGGCCGGATTTACTGTATCCGGAGTGACAAATACCGTCTCGTGCTGTGGGGCGCCCACGCGATCCGTATATCGATCTTGTTTGCCTTGCCTTGTCCTCCAATATATCTCGCAGGTCTGGCGCATTTTCCCATGCCTTGGTATTTTTTGAGCGATGCCGGGGTGCGGCTTGAGTGGAGGGCTGAGAGGCCTCTCTGTCGCGGCCACGGGGTGGCCGGTCGGCTACATCATGCGCTGGTGATGTAGGTTTAGGTGCTTCCTCCTCTAATCGGGGTAGCAACCTGCGCTTTGGGTAGCTCTTGGAGGGGCGTTCGAGTTCATACTCTTCGGCCGCAAGGACTTCAGTCCATCTGTCGGCTAGCAAATCTTGATCAGCTCTAAGCTGTTGCTGTTTTTTCTTGAGGCTGCTCGCCGTGGCCATAAGCCTGCGTTTGAAACGCTCTTGTTCGACGGGATCCTCCGGCACGACAAATTCGTCGTCGTCGAGGCTTGCCTCGTCTTCGGAGGGAGGCATATAATTATCGTCCTCGACCTTTCTGTCTGCCGCTCTCTCATGAGGGCGGGCTTCTCCATCCTCCTGTGCTGAATCTTGCTGGAGGTGGTTGTCTTCGGCACTGTCCGGGGTGTTATTATCTCCCGTGCCAGAATCACCGTTTTTTCTTTGGCGGGATTTAGAGCGGCGCCGCTGACGCCGGCGATTAGGCTGCTTCTTGGAGGGGTCATCCTCCGCTGTTCCATCGCCATTGCCTTCTTTTGGGGTATCCACCATGTATATATCATACGACGAGGTGGCTTCCCAGTGCCCTATAGGCGCTGGTTCTTGATCGTCTCCCGCATCGGCGTCCATACCATCGATGTCTTCGGAGTCGAAGTAGAGCATCTCGGTTAAATCATCGATAGTGGCTATGAAGTGGGTGGTGGGTGGGCTTTGAATTTCTTCATCATCCGCATCCCAACCTTGCTGACCATAGTCCGGCCAGGGCTTTCCTGATAAAGAGAGAGACTTTAGTGAATTCAGAATATCACTGAAGGGCGAGTGCTGAAAGATGTCCGCGGCGGTGAACTCCATGATCGGCGCCCAATCGGGTTCGATTGGTAGGGGCGCGGAGGGCTCGGAGTCTGGAGAGGAGTCCGGCTCCTTGGAGTCACGGGCTTCGCAGAGAATAAGGCTGGTGTTCGGCTCGATCGCCGTAGAGATTGCAGCCCCCGAGGCGGTGTCCAACCACCCATCCTCGATTGGCGCAGTTGGCTCCGAGTTAAGGGTCGGAGCTGATGCGGGTGCGGCCTCCAGGGCACTGTTCGGCGGCAGAGCTAGATCATGCCCATCGTGACAGTGCGGCGCGCTCGGCTGCGGCTCGAATCCATCGAAGATCAAGTCTCCGCGGAGGTCGGCCGTGTAGTTCAAACTTCCAAATCTGACCTGATGGCTAGGGGTGTAGCTTTCGATCTGCTCCAGATGGCCAAGCGAATTGGCCCGCAGTGCAAAGCCGCCAAATACGAAGATCTGTCCGGGGAGAAAAGTCTCACCCTGGATCACATCGTCATTGATGATCGGAGGAGCCATCGGGCCTAAAAGTGACGACACAGAGGAACTCTCAATGAAAGCACCAATGTCGGTGTCAAAACCGGCGGATCTCGGGTAGGGGGTCCCGAACTGTGCGTCTAGGCGGATGGTAACAGGAGACAAGGGACATGATGTTTTTACCCAGGTTCGGGCCCTCTCGATGGAGGTAAAACCCTACTCCTGCTTGATTAATATTGATGATATGGGTAGTACAAGAGTAGATCTACCACGAGATCAAGGAGGCTAAACCCTAGAAGCTATCCTATGGTATGATTGTTGTTCGTCCTACGGACTAAAACCCTCCGGTTTATATAGGCACCGGAGAGGGCTAGGGTTACACAGAGTCGGTTACAATGGTAGGAGATCTACATATCCGTATCACCAAGCTTGCCTTCCACGCCAAGGAATGTCCCTTCCAGACACGGGATGAAGTCTTCAATCTTGTATCTTCATAGTCCAGGAGTTCGGCCGAAGGTATAGTCCGACTATCCGGACACCCCCTAATCTAGGACTCCCTCATTGGGGATGCCCATGGCACCCCCAATATAATCTAAGGACACCAAAAAGCCAAAGTTTGGGGATGCCCAGCTATATTTTTATTCACCACATGATATGTGTTTTGCTTGGAGCGTCTTGTATGATTTGAGTCTTTGCTTTTTAGTTTACCACGATCATCTTTGCTGTACAAACCTTTTGAGAGAGACACACATGATTCAGAAATTATTAGAATACTCTATGTGCTTCACTTATATATTTTGAGTTATATAGTTTTGCTCTAGTACTTCACTTATATCTTTTAGGGCACGGTGGTGGATTTGTTTTATAGAAACTATTGATATGTCATGCTTCACTTAGATTATTTTGAGAGTCTTAAATAGCATGGTAATTTTCTTAAATAATCCTAATATGATAGGTACTCAAGATTAGTAAAAACTTTCTTATGAGTGTTTTGAATACTAAGAGAAGTTTGATGCTTGATGATTGTTTTGAGATATGGAGGTAGTGATATTAAAGTTTTGCTAGTTGAGTAGTTGTGAAATTGAGAAATACTTGTGTTGAAGTTTGCAAGTCCCGTAGCATGAAAGTATGGTAAACGTTATGTAACAAATTTGAAACATGAGGTGTTCTTTGAGTGTCTTCCTTATGAGTGGCGGTTGGGGACGAGTGATGGTCTTTTCCTACCAATCTATCCCCCTAGGAGCATGCGCGTAGTGCTTGGTTTTTTATGACTTGTAGATTTTTGCAATAAGTATGTGACTTCTTTATGACTAATGTTGAGTCCATGGATTATACACACTCTCACCCTTCCATCATTGCTAGCCTCTTCGGTACCGTGCATTGCCCTTTCTCACATTGAGAGTTGGTGCAAACTTCGCCAGTGCATCCAAACTCCATGATATGATACGCTCTTTCACACATAAACCTCCTTATATCTTCCTCAAAACAGCCACCATACCTACCTATTATGGCATTTTCATAGCCATTCTGAGATATATTGCCATGCAACTTTCCACCATCCTGTTTATCATGACACATTCATCATTGTCACATTGCTTAGCATAATCATGTAGTTGACATAGTATTTGTGGCAAAGCCACCGTTCATAATTCTTTCATACATGTCACTCTTGGTTCATTGCATATCTCGGTACACCGCCGGAGGCATTCATATAGAGTCATACCTTGTCCTAGTATCGAGTTGTAATCATTGAGTTGTAAATAAATAGAAGTGTGATGCATTGTCCCAGTAAAAAAAGAGAAGATAAAGGCCAAAAAAAGAAAGGCCCAAAAAAAAGAGAAATGAAAAGGGACAATGCTACTATTTTTTTCACACTTATGCTTCAAAGTAGCACCATGATCTTCATGATAGAGAGTCTCTTGTTTTGTCACTTTCATATACTAGTGGGAATTTTTCATTATTGAACTTGGCTTGTATATTCCAACAATGGGCCTCCTCAAGTGCCCTAGGTCTTCGTGAGCAAGCAAGTTGGATGCACACCCACTAGTTTCTTGTGTTGAGCTTTCATACATTTATAGCTCTAGTGCATCCATTGCATGGCAATCCCTACTCCTTGCATTAACATCAATCGATGGACATCTCCATAGCCCATTGATTAGCCTCGTTGATGTGAGACTTTCTCCTTTTTGTCTTCTCCACATAACCCCCATCATTATACTCTATTCCACCCATAGTGCTATATCCATGGCTCACACTCATGTATTGCATGAAGGTTTATAAAGTTTGAGATTAGTAAAGTATGAAACAATTGCTTGGCTTGTCATCGGGGTTGTGCATGATGAGAGCATTCTTGTGTGACGAAAATGGAGCATGACTAAACTATATAATTTTGTAGGTATGAACTTTCTTTGGCCATGTTATTTTGAGAAGACATAATTGCTTAGTTAGTATGCTTGAAGTATTATTATTTCTATGTCAATATTAAAATTTTATCTCGAATCTTTCGGATCTGAATATTCATGCCACAATTAAGAAGAATTACATTGAAATTATGCCTAGTAGCATTCCACATCAAAAATTCTATTTTTATTATTTACCTACTCGAGGATGAGCAGGAATTAAGCTTGGGCATGCTTGATAAGTCTCCAACGTATCTATAATTTTTGATTACTCCATGCTATATTATCTCCTGTTTTGGACATTATTGGGCTTTATTATCCACTTTTATATTATTTTTGGGACTAACCTACTAACCGGAGGCCCAGCCCAGAATTGTTGTTTTTTTGCCTATTTTAGGGTTTCGAAGAAAAGGAATATCAAACGGAGTCCAAACGGAATGAAACCTTCGGGAACGTGATTTTTGGAACGAACAAGATCCAGTAGACTTGGACCCTATGTCAAGCAATCAACAGGGAGGCCACGAGGTAGGGGGCGCGCCTACCCCCCCTCCCCCCCAGGCGCGCCCTCCACCCTCGGGGGCCCCCTGTTGCTCCACCGACGTACTTCTTCCTCCTATATATACCTACGTACCCCAAACGATCAGATACGGAGCCAAAACCCTAATTCCACCGCCGTAACTTTCTGTATCCACGAGATCCCATCTTGGGGCCTGTTTTGGAGCTCCGCCGGAGGGGGCATCGATCACGGAGGGCTTCTACATCAACACCATAGCCTCTCCATGATGTGTGAGTAGTTTACTTCAGACCTTCGGGTCCATAGTTATTAGCTAGATGGCTTCTTCTCTCTTTTTGGATCTCAATACAAAGTTCTCCCCCTCTCTTGTGGAGATCTATTCGATGTAATCTTCTTTTTGCGGTGTGTTTCTTGAGACCGATGAATTGTGGGTTTATGATCAAGTTTATCTATAAAAATATTTGAATCTTCTCTGAATTCTTTTATGTATGATTGGTTATCTTTGTAAGTCTCTTCGAATTATCAGTTTGGTTTGGCCTACTAGATTGATCTTTCTTGCAATGGGAGAAGTGCTTAGCTTTGGGTTCAATCTTGCGGTGTCCTTTTCCAGTGACAGTAGGGGCAGCAAGGCACATATTGTATTGTTGCCATTGAGGATAACAAGATGGGGTTTTCATCCTATTGCATGAGTTTATCCCTCTACATCATATCATCTTGCTTAAGGCGTTACTCTGTTCTCTTGAACTTAACACTCTAGATGCATGTTGGATAGCGGTCGATGTGTGGAGTAATAGTAGTATATGCAGGCAGGAGTCGGTCTACTTGTCTCGGACGTGATGCCTATATACATGATCATACCTAGATATTCTCATAACTATGCTCAATTCTGTCAATTGCTCAACAGTAATTCGTTCACCCACCGTGAAATACTTATGCTCTTGAGAGAAGCCACTAGTGAAACCTATGGCCCCCGGGTCTATCTTCATCATATTAATCTTCCAACACTTAGTTACTTTCATTGCCTTTTATTTTACTTTGCATATTTATCATAAAAATACCAAAAATATTATCTTATCATATCTATCAGATCTCACTCTCGTAAGTGACCGTGTAGGGATTGACAACCCCTTATCGCGTTGGTTGCGAGGATTTATTTGTTTTGTGTAGGTGCGAGGAACTCGCGCGTAGCCTCTGTGATAGCCTGGCTTAATAGGGATGATAGACTACTCATATCAACAAGGAATTCCTTCTTTTCCGTAAGCCCATTCGGACAAAACTCCAAAGTTAAGCGTGCTTGGCTTGGAGTAATTTCAGGATGGGTGACCGACCGGGAAGTTGCTCCCGGGTGCGCACGAGTGAGGACAAAGTGCGCAGAGAAGACTAGTATTGATCTGTGGGGCCAGTCTAGATCCCGCCAGGAGTGACGACCATCGGCGGGCGTGTCCGGAGCGTTACAAGTTGGTATCAGAGCCGACCCTCGCGGTTACACGGATGTTTGAGGATAGGTGTGCGGTCATGTTGTTCATGACGTTTGTGACCCGTCGTGGCACCCGGCATGGCACATGTACCGGACTAGATGCACAGACGTATGTGCCAAGAGGGAACGTTCCTGTGGCCCGATGAGGACGTCGGTTCCTCTGAGTGGGGTGTATGTGATAGCCTGGCTTAATAGGGATGATAGACTACTCATATCAATAAGGAATTCCTTCTTTTTTGGAAGCCCATTCAGACAGAACTCCAAAGTTAAGCGTGCTCAGCTTGGAGTAATTTCAGGATGGATGACCGACTGGGAAGTTGCTCCCGGGTGCGCACGAGTGAGGACAAAGTGCGCAGAAAAAGACTAGTATTGATCTGTGGGGCCAGTCTAGATCCCGCCAAGAGTGACGACCACCGGCGGGTGTGTCTGGGGCGTTACAGCCCCCTACTGGATTGATACCTTGGTTCTCAAAAAGTGAGGGAAATACTTATGCTACTTTGCTGCATCACCCTTTCCTCTTCAAGGGAAAACCAACGCAGTGCTCAAGAGGTAGCAGGCGCCCCCTTGAGCCTGCGGCTCCACGGCGACTTCCTCGACACCGGCCACTAATACGTCTCCAACGTATCTATAATTTTTGATTGCTCCATGCTATATTATCTTCTGTTTTGGACATTATTGGGCTTTATTACCCACTTTTATATTATTTTTGGGACTAACCTACTAACCGGAGGCCCAGCCCAGAATTGTTGTTTCTTTGCCTATTTTAGGGTTTCGAAGAAAAGGAATATCAAATGGAGTCCAAACGGAATGAAACCTTCGGGAACGTGATTTTTGGAACGAACAAGATCCAGGAGACTTGGACCCAACGTCAAGCAACCAACAGGGAGGCCAAGAGGTAGGGGGCGCGCCTACCCCCCAGGCGCGCCCTCCACCCACGTGGGCCCCCTATTGCTCCACCGACGTACTTCTTCCTCCTATATATACCCACGTACCCCCAAACGATCAGAAACGGAGCCAAAACCCTAATTCCACCGCCGTAACTTTCTGTATCCACGAGATCCCATCTTGGGGCCTGTTCCGGAGCTCCGCCGGAGGGGGCATCGATCACGGAGGGCTTCTACATCAACACCATAGCCTCTCCGATGAAGTGAGTAGTTTACCTCAGACCTTCGGGTCCATAGTTATTAGCTAGATGGCTTATTCTCCCTTTTTGGATCTCAATACAAAGTTCTCCCCCTCTCTTGTGGAGGTCTATTCGATGTAATCTTCTTTTTGCGGTGTGTTTGTTGAGACCGATGAATTGTGGGTTTATGATCAAGTTTATCTATGAACAATATTTGAATCTTCTCTGAATTCTTTTATGTATGATTGGTTATCTTTGCAAGTCTCTTCGAATTATCAGCTTGGTTTGGCCTACTAGATTGATCTTTCTTGCAATGGGAGAAGTGCTTAGCTTTGGGTTCAATCTTGCGGTGTCCTTTCCCAGTGATAGTAGGGGCAGGAAGGCACGTATTGTATTGTTGCCATCGAGGGTAACAAGATGGGGTTTTCATCATATTGCATGAGTTTATCCCTCTACATCATGTCATCTTGCTTAAAGCGTTACTCTATTCTCTTGAACTTAATACTTGATGAGGACATCAATACCATTGTTACACCCACAGCCCCTACTGTTACATATACTGGACCAATTACTAGAGCTCGCGCACGCCAATTAAATTACGAGGTACTTTCGTTTCTTGGTAATGATTCTAATGTTCATGAGATTATGATGCTGCCTAAATTGGATACATTTGTTTTGCTTACAAATGAAGGGCCTAGCTTGGAGAAGGATGAACATTGGAGCAAGAACACGCATGGAGTTGATGGCATACGCAAGGGGATCAAGAACGGAGTTACAAGTGATGATTTCAGGACTTTGAAGCCGCCATAAGGAGTGCATGAAGCCTTGGACGAAATATACAAGATGACCACTTCATAATATTCGTCCATAGACTATTCTAGGTGCTGCGTCACCTTATTAATGGGCCAGGCCCATGTAATTTCGAAATACTTAAGTATAGGCTATTTTTAGAGTCCGTATGTGTGGGGAAACAAGAGTTAGGGTTGGTTTCGGACCCCACCCTCAAGGGCCACGAAATTCCCCCCTCTTCCTCCATATATACAGCCCTTAGGGCGTCGTTTAGACTTTGGGTTTTGTTTAGATTAAAAGTTCGCCATAGCTGCAACTTCGCGTACTTCGTTTGTGTCCAACGACCAGACCAAGACGTCACAGAACCCCACCTTGATCAATAAAGCTTTCATCTTATATTCGCAATATCCAGATTGCAATCTCAGTTTCTTGCTTGCTCTTCGTTTGCTCGCAGGAAACAGACCCTCGTGGTCAGGTTGATCGTGCTCCGGCGTGGTCAATAACCCTCGGAAGTTGGTTTAGCGATTGCTAAGGCGCGACGTCTCGCACGTTCGTAGTCAGATCGTCAAGGTCAACTCCCACAGAAAACGATAGCCACCATCTCATCGAAACATCGGGACACCTTAGCCTCTATCAAGTGGTATCAGATTTTCAGGTTGCTCGGTGAGATTTTTACAGTTTTTCGTAGATTAGATCGAGTCTGTTCTTCATACCTACAGTCCACGAAAAAGCCACACACAAAAAAATTAGGGTTAGTTCATCATATCCGAACCAATCTGAGCCTTTGCATAATCTTTTTAGGGTTTTTCCTTTGTTGAATTTGCGGTTGCATCGTCGTGTCAAGTTGCTGGTCTTAGAGTCTAGTCTTTTAGAGTTTCGAGTTCTGGTCATAAGTTGTCACGCCGCCGCCGCACCAGCATCATCGCCCATCTACCACTTTTGCTTATCCGCCACCGCTCTGAATCCATATCCATATACCACTACCAATCCGTATCCATATACCACCACCAATCTGTATCCATATACCACCACCGCTACCATATACCACCACCGCTGCCATATACCACAGCCATATATCCACCACCAATCCGAGTTCTTCTCATATTAGGTTTGTTCTTGAGATCAATCTAAATTCCGATTTGTGTTTCCTTGCCTGCGTAGGTCTCGAAAAAAAAAGAGTCTGGAGACCCCCGGGCAGTTTTTAGGCCAAAATTTTCACGGGCAAATTTTTTTCCCTATCCTATTTTTAGGCTTTTCTGAGTCTTTTGAGCCACGTGCCATCATAGTGATTTTTTGTCGCACTTTTTCGTCATCGCTGCCCTGATTTCCGAAAAAAAAAAGTGAAAAAAAAATTGCATGCCCATCCTATCAGTTTGACGAGGGAAGAGTTTTGAGACACTCGCCATTATAGTGATTTTTCGCAAAAAAAAGGAGCGCAAAAAAAAAGGAGCGCAAAAAAAAGAGCGAAAAAAAAGAGTTCCAGAGTGTGCTTTTCCCTTATTTACGTGCAGCGCCGTGATTTTGTTAGTGTTCTAGGCTCACGTCTCTAGCACGGTCTAGCCTAGGACCAGCACAGTACCGTCGTTGAGCGTTTATTCAACTTTGCATCTCTGAATTGATTATTGCTGACCCTTTTTGCTAGCATACTATAAGCCTTCCCAGCTCCACATACATCTACGTCGTGCGTTTGACTCTCCCTGACAATCGCTCTATCCAAGCTTTTGAGAGTTTTTGACTACAACGGTTGCCGATCATCGCCTGCTGCTGGGTAAGAACTGGTAAAAATTTGAGATTTGCTTGACGGATTTGTGACACCCGCCACCACCACCACTTGTTAGTAGTCTGTAGGATCATATTCTTGTGTGTTTCTATTGCTGCTAACCATGCCAGGATCACAAGCCGACGAGACTGACTGGGAGAACTTGACGAACAAGGAGCTTCATGATACGTTTCAGCAAATGATGAATGGACAGGTGCAAGATGTGATAAACAGATTTGAAGAGGCCATGGAGAAGATAGATGGCATGGAGAAGACGTTTGAAACAAAGCTCGATAGCAAGTTTGCTGAATTGCTTTCGCGTTTTCCACCACCACCACCGGCTGCTCCTGCCGCACCTCTGCAACAACAGCAACAACACCGACTACCTCCACGTCGGGAAACAGCCCTCCGCCGAGCGAGCCGTGTCCCTCTTCAGTCGGGCCAAACTGCTGGTGCTGCTGTTGATACTTCTGTGGCTCCTACTGCTGATGTGGAGGAGGATGCTTATGTGGGAGATTATGAGGATGAGGTTGATCAAAATCAGAACTACGTGCCACCAACAGCATAGCAACCACCAGGTCGTCCACATGCAAATAATGGCAATGGTAGGGCTCACCCTCAGGTACGAGATCATGACCATCTCCCTAAACTAAAATTGAATATTCCACCATTTGAGGGTAGATATGTTCCTGATATATATCTTACTTGGGAGTTATAAACTGAACAACGATTTACATGTTTACAATATCCCGAGGAGAGACGTGTTCCTACTGCTGTTTGTGCTTTCACTAGTTTTGCATGTGTTTGGTGGTCTGAGCATTGTAGATTATATCCTATTCCGGCTACTTGGGCTGCTTTGAAAACTGCTATGCGTACTCGTTGGGTTCCACCATATTATCAACGTGAATTACTTCAAAAATTGCAGCGCTTAAGACAGGGAAAAAATTCTGTAGAAGAATATTATCAGGAATTACAAACTGGCATGATTAGATGTGGTATTGTGGAGGAGAATGAAGCTATGCTTGCACGTTTTATGGGTGGATTAAATAGAGAGATTCAGACGATTCTAGAGTATAAGGAGTATACTAATATCACTCGTTTATTCCATCTTGCTTGTAAAGCTGAACGTGAAGTGCAGGATCGACAGGCATTGGCGCGGACTAACTTTTCTGCAGGTCGACCTTCATCATGGACACCACGTGCATCATCTACTTCCACACGTTCTGCTACACCGGCGCCTCCGTCGGCTACCACCTCCAACCGTGATACAATAAAGCAGGCACAATCACCACTATCTGCCAAGAGCACACCTTCTGGGCCTGCAAAGAGCTCTTCTTCATCCATGGCATCAACAGGGCAAACACATGATATTATTTGTCGACGTTGCAAGGGTGGAGGTCATTATGCGAGAGAATGCCCATCTAAGCGTGTGATGATTGTTACTGAGGATGGTGGGTATGAGTCCGCTAGTGACTATGATGAGGAGAGTTTAGCTCTTATTACACGTGACGAACACGGTGGAGACGATTCTGATCATGAGACGCAATACATGGCTCCTGAAGATGCTGATAGGTATGAATGTTTAGTTGCTCAACGTGTTTTGAGTGTGCAGGTTACACAAGCTGAGCAAAATCAGAGGCATAATTTGTTCCATACAAAGGGAGTTGTGAAGGAACGTTCTGTTCGTGTGATCATAGATGGAGGAAGCTGCAATAACTTGGCTAGCATGGAGATGGTGGAGAAGCTATCTCTCACCACAAGACCACATCCACATCCTTACTACATCCAATGGTTCAACAACAGCGGCAAGGTTAAGGTAACACGTACTGTTCGTGTGCATTTTAGTATCTCTACATATGCTGATTATGTTGATTGTGATGTGGTACCTATGCAAGCATGTTCCTTATTACTTGGTAGACCATGGCAATTTGATAAAAATTCTGTACACCATGGTAGAAACAATCAGTATACTCTTGTTCATAACGATAAAAATATTACTTTGCTTCCTATGACTCCTGATTCCATTTTGAAAGATGATATTAATAGAGCTAATAAAGCAAAACAGGAGACAAATAAGAGTGAAAATCAGATTGTGGCAAAAGAATTTGAGCACCAAATGAAGCCTAATAATAAACCATCTACTGTTGTTTCTGAAATTAAATTGAAAAGTGCATGTTTACTTGCCACCAAATCTGATATTGATGAGCTAGATTTTAGCAAATCTGTTTGCTATGCTTTTGTGTGCAAAGAGGCATTATTTTCATTCGAGGACGTGCCTTCCTCTTTGCCCCCTGCTGTCACTCACATTTTGCAGGAGTTCGCTGACGTCTTTCCACAAGACGTGCCACCGGGATTACCACCTATTCGAGGGATTGAGCATCAAATTGACTTAATTCTCGGTGCTTCGCTACCCAACCGTGCACCATACCGTACCAATCCAGAGGAGACGAAGGAGATTATGCGTCAAGTACAAGAACTGCTCGACAAAGGTTATATACGCGAATCCCTTAGTCCTTGTGCTGTTCCTATCATTTTAGTGCCGAAAAAGGATGGTACGTCGCGTATGTGCGTTGATTGTAGAGGCATTAATAATATTACTATTCGTTATCGTCATCCTATTCCTAGGCTAGATAATATGCTTGATGAATTGAGTGGCTCTACAATATTCTCCAAAGTTGATTTGCGTAGTGGATACCATCAAATTCGTATGAAATTGGGTGATGAATGGAAAACAGCATTTAAAACTAAGTTTGGATTATATGAGTGGTTAGTCATGCCTTTTGGGTTAACTAATGCACCTAGTACTTTCATGAGGTTAATGAACGAAGTTTTACGTGCTTTCATTGGACGATTTGTGGTAGTTTACTTTGATGACATACTGATTTATAGCAAATCTTTGGAGGAACATTTGGAACATTTACGTGCTGTTTTTATTGCTCTACGTGATGCACGTTTGTTTGGAAACCTTGGAAAGTGCACCTTTTGCACCGACCGAGTATCTTTTCTTGGCTATGTTGTTACTCCACAGGGAATTGAAGTTGATAAAGCCAAGATTGAAGCTATTGAGAGTTGGCCGCAGCCCAAAACGGTCACACAAGTGAGGAGTTTCCTTGGCCTCGCTGGTTTCTATAGGCGTTTTGTGAGAGATTTCAGCACCATTGCTGCACCTCTCAACGAGCTTACAAAGAAGGATGTGCCTTTTGTTTGGGGTACCGCACAGGAAGAAGCCTTCACGGTATTGAAAGATAAGTTGACACATGATCCTTTACTCCAACTTCCTAATTTCAATAAGACTTTTGAGCTTGAATGTGATGCTAGTGGAATTGGATTAGGAGGTGTGTTATTACAAGATGGAAAACCTGTTGCATACCTTTCTGAAAAATTGAGTGGGCCTAGTCTGAACTATTCTACTTATGATAAAGAATTATATGCTCTTGTTTGGACCTTAGAAACATGGCAACATTATTTATGGCCCAAGGAATTTGTTATACATTCTGATCATGAATCTTTGAAACACATTAAAAGTCAAGCAAAACTGAACCGTAGACATGCTAAATGGTTTGAATTCATTGAGACTTTCCCTTATGTCATTAAACACAAAAAGGGTAAAGAAAATGTTATTGCTGATGCCTTGTCTCGTCGTTATACTATGCTTTCACAACTTGACTTTAAAATATTTGGTTTGGAGACCATCAAAGATCAATATGTTCATGATGCTGAATTTAAAGATGTATTGCAGAATTGTAAGGAAGGGAGAACTTGGAACAAGTTCGTTCTTAACGATGGATTTGTGTTTCGTGCTAACAAGCTATGCATTCCAGCTAGTTCCGTTCGTCTTTTGTTGTTGCAGGAGGCGCATGGAGGAGGATTAATGGGACACTTTGGCGTCAAGAAGATGGAGGATATACTTGCTACACATTTCTTTTGGCCAAAGATGAGACGGGATGTTGAGCGTTTTGTTGCTCGCTGCACTACATGTCAAAGAGCTAAGTCACGACTCAATCCTCATGGTTTATATATGCCTTTGCCAGTACCTAGTGTTCCTTGGGAGGATATATCTATGGACTTTGTTTTAGGTTTACCTCGAACAAAGAAGGGGAGGGATAGCATATTGTTGTCGTGGATAGGTTCTCGAAAATGGCACACTTTATACCATGTCATAAAAGCGATGATGCTGTTAATGTTGCTGATTTGTTCTTTCGTGAAATTATTCGCTTACATGGTGTGCCAAATACTATTGTTTCAGATCGTGATACTAAATTTCTTAGCCACTTTTGGAGATGTTTATGGGCTAAGTTGGGGACTAAGCTGCTTTTTAGTACTACTTGTCACCCCCAAACTGATGGACAAACTGAAGTAGTCAATAGAACATTGTCTACTATGCTTAGGGCTGTTTTGAAGAATAACAAAAATATGTGGGAAGAATGCTTGCCTCATATTGAATTTGCTTATAATCGTTCATTGCATTCTACTACTAAGATGTGCCCTTTTGAAATTGTTTATGGTTTCCTACCTCGTGCACCTATTGATTTGTTGCCTCTTCCATCTTCAGAGAAGGTTAATTTTGATGCTAAAGAACGTTCTGAATTGATTTTAAAAATGCATGAGTTAACTAAGGAAAACATTGAGCGTATGAATGCTAAATATAAACTTGCTGGAGATAAGGGTAGAAAACATGTTGTGTTTGCGCCTGGAGATCTTGTTTGGTTACATTTGCGTAAAGATAGATTTCCTAATCTGCGCAAATCAAAGCTAATGCCATGTGCTGATGGTCCTTTTAAGGTGTTAGAGAAAATAAATGATAATGCATATAAACTTGAGCTACCTGTAGATTTTGGGGTTAGTCCCACTTTTAACATTGCAGATTTGAAGCCTTATTTGGGTGAGGAAGATGCGCTTCCGTCGAGGACGACTTCATTTCAAGAAGGGGAGGATGATGAGGACATCAATACCATTGTTACACCCACAACCCCTACTGTTACATATACTGGACCAATTACTAGAGCTCGCGCACGCCAATTGAATTACCAGGTACTTTCGTTTCTTGGTAATGATTCTAATGTTCATGAGATTATGATGCTGCCTAAATTGGATACATTTGTTTTGCTTACAAATGAAGGGCCTAGCTTGGAGAAGGATGAACATTGGAGCAAGAACACGCATGGAGTTGATGGCATACACAAGGGGATCAAGAACGGAGTTACAAGTGATGATTTCAGGACTTTGAAGCCGCCATAAGGAGTGCATGAAGCCTTGGACGAAATATACAAGATGACCACTTCATAATATTCGTCCATAGGCTATTCTAGGTGCTGCGTCACCTTATTAATGGGCCAGGCCCATGTAATTTCGAAATACTTAAGTATAGGCTATTTTTAGAGTCCGTATGTGTGGGGAAACAAGAGTTAGGGTTGGTTTCGGACCCCACCCTCAAGGGCCACGAAATTCCCCCCCTCTTCCTCCATATATACAGCCCTTAGGGCGTCGTTTAGACTTTGGGTTTTGTTTAGATTAAAAGTTCGCCATAGCTGCAACTTCGCGTACTTCGTTTGTGTCCAACGACCAGACCAAGACGTCACAGAACCCCACCTTGATCAATAAAGCTTTCATCTTATATTCGCAATATCCATATTGCAATCTCAGTTTCTTGCTTGCTCTTCGTTTGCTCGCAGGAAACAAACCCTCGTGGTCAGGTTGATCGTGCTCCGGCGTGGTCAATAACCCTCGGAAGTTGGTTTAGCGATTGCTAAGGCGCGACGTCTCGCACGTTCGTAGTCGGATCGTCAAGGTCAACTCCCACAGAAAACGATAGCCACCATCTCATCGAAACATCGGGACACCTTAGCCTCTATCAATACTCTAGATGCATGCTGGATAGCGGTCGATGTGTGGAGTAATAGTAGGAGATGCAGGCAGGAGTCGGTCTACTTGTCTCGGACGTGATGCCTATATACATGATCATACCTAGATATTCTCATAACTATGCTCAATTCTGTCAATTGCTCAACAATAATTCGTTCACCCACCGTAAAATACTTATGCTCTTGAGAGAAGCCACTAGTGAAACCTATGGCCCCCGGGTCTATCTTCATCATATTAATCTTCCAATACTTAGTTATTTTCTTTGCCTTTTATTTTACTTTGTATCTTTATCATAAAAAATACCAAAAAATTATCTTATCATATCTATCAGATCTCACTCTCGTAAGTGACCGTGTAGGGATTGACAACCCCTTATCGCATTGGTTGCGAGGATTTATTTGTTTTGTGCAGGTGCGAGGGACTCGCGCGTAGCCTCCTACTGGATTGATACCTTGGTTATCAAAAACTGAGGGAAATACTTATGCTACTTTGCTATATCACCCTTTCTTCTTCAAGGGAAAAGCAACGTAGTGCTCAAGAGGTAGCAGCCACCCCGACTCGACATCGACCATGACATTCTTCGCACAGCTACCTCGACCACGGCTACACCACCAACACTCTTGGCTACATCGACAAATGGCACAAAGGGCTACCGCCTGCTTGAGCAACCTCGTCGGTTTCCACTCCAGCCACGACTCCACTATGTGTCGACCGTTACGACTATGGGGGGTGTCCGTCGGCTTGCCTTCGGATTCTTCTCCGGTCTCACCGTCTGCGTCGCTACCATTGTGACTGCGGGGGGATGTTGAGTAACATGATTGTATTAGGAAACACGAGATAGATTAGGAATTATTCTGGCTTGTCTTGTACTCCAAGTAGATCATGTACTCCTATATATATGCCCACGAGGCTCAAGCAATACAATGAACTATTCCACCAATTCCCTCTCTCCCTTCTAACACTCTCCTTGTCTTCTATAGCTTCTAAGATTCTCTGGTACTTTTGCATGAAGCTCATCACACTATAATTGGACGCAACATTATCCATGAACATAACATTTGTGCCTTCGCTCCGAGAAGTTGAGTGAATCAGTGGAAGGAAATCTGTCTTGCAATACACAGACGCCCACCTTCTCCTCACTTTCCACATGATCTTGAAATATATTAGATTCCCAGCATCATACTTATCCACCATCTCTTTCCAGATCTTCTTAAATTCTGCGGTTGTGAGCGAGTTGTGTACAATGTCTGTAAAGTCTCAAAATGCAATGTAAATGTGCCAATTGTCTCGTTCTGAATGATGGCGCACACAAACAAACTGTTCTGCCCATGACTAGATACACCAAGAAAAGGAGCAAAATGGAGGTTGTACTTGTTAGTATTGTACGTTGTATCAAAGCTAAGGCTGTCACCATGGAGATCACACATCTTCCTCAAATACCCATCGGACCAAAAATATGCAAAGCACCTTGCTTGGGTTATTTGGATCCACTTTGAACTTGTAGTAGAATCTTGAGTCAACGGATTGGCTTCCACTAAAGTAGTGCATCATATGTCATTCTCCTTTATCACAGTAGCCCTCACATTGCTGACATACTTCTTTGAATAAGGCAGCGACCCTTGATGCAAGTAAGAAAGTATGGCCATGATTTTTTAGAACCAATGAGTAACATATTACTTGTTGGTTGGGTTACAATCGGCTAGCAGCAAAGCTTTCAGGCTCTCCGAAACCGTGGTGATTAGAGTCTGGTTGCCTGATGCACGTGCCAATGAAGCAAGTTCGTGAGCCAGTCTATTACTCTTTTTTTCGACCACGCTAATCTGATGGTCAAAGAACACATTGAGGACTTGTTTGATATCCACCAGAATGGGGAAGCATGTCGAGAGATTGGATGCATTGTCCTTTAGTTCTTGACCCACAACTACATTGTCCGTCTCTATGATAACTTTCCCATTATACACTTTGGCTAGTGCACTCAACCTAGCAAGCACAACCCCGGCATCAGCTTCCTCTACTAAATTTGCTATGCCCAGCTCCTGATAAACCGAGACGAAGGCAAGTCCACGGGAGTCCCGCGCTACCGCACCACACCAACTGGCACCAGTGTCCAGTATGAACGCGACATCCGCATTGATTTTCACCTAGCTGGGTGCTGGCGGCATCCACTACAAGGTTAGGCGATTGGCTGGCAATGAGGGATCCATCGAAGGTTGCACTCCAGCACAACTGTACTACTCGATGTCAGTGGTTGTCCGAGCTTCTCTGAAATCCTCATCGAGCCTGATAAGCAACATCACTGATCCCGACACCACGTCATTTCCTTATGCATGAATCACATTGTTGCAAATGTTCCACGCATACCAACACATTAAGAGGATCATTCTCCCGGTCTCCTCAGTTTGTATTTCAAGCAGCATTTGCAACCACAGATCTCGTGTGTCCCGGAAGGCCTCCTCTTCAAGGAGTTCAGATACTGACCTTAGTTTGTTCCTTAATTATTTGCTTCTTATGCATGCGATTACAACATGAAATTCAGTTTCACTTTCGTAGCCACAAATGTCACATATATCATTCGAAGTGATTGTTCCTCGGAGCGTGTCGTGCTTAGTAGCTAGAGACTGGGTTGCCACACGCCACATGAATATCTTTACCTTTAGAGGGATCTTTGCTTTCCAAACAATGTCCCATACACTTCTATCTCCTGCATCATTTGAGGAGTAAGAGGCCCCTGCCAATGTGTTTCTCTTTAGAATATCCGCTAGCTTGTATGCACTTTTGACAGTAAACACACTGGACTTATCATATTGTGATGCCACTGCATCCTCTATCTCATGAGCTGGGATTTTAATCTTTCCTATCTCCTCAGCATCAAAGCGGTGGAAGATTTGATTTACTAGTTGTCGAGGCAACGAACCTAACAATGAGTACTAGGGGTGCGAACAAGGGGTGGAGCCTATCTACATCGCAAGTGTATCACTCGGATTTAGCGAGTTCGGACCCCTCTCGGAGAGGTACCAACCCCATGTCTCATTCTTGGAGGCTTGTGTTTTCTCTTCGGGTGTATGATTACAATGGGTGATGAACCCTTGCCATGGAGTAGAGGGGAGGCTCATATAGAGTGCGCCTCGGCCCATAAATGCCACATTACAAGGGAGTTGAATGAGCATAACTACAACAGTTACTGGTAACGACAGCTATAACTACACTTGAAGCCCAACATTAATCTACTCGACTGTTGCAGTTCCACGTCGCCCCTATGCCTCCTCTGTTGTTGGTGGGGCCGACTGGGGGAGGGGAAGACGTCTGAGTGTTGTTGGTTAATCCGAGTAGATTTATGGGGATACACATCCGAATGCGCCAATGGTCCCGGGACCTTCCAATGATGGTGTGGGGCCCTACGTGGGCCCTTAGATGTGAGGCCCATGACCCTACCATTTGTAGGTGACCCCATCACTAGTTCCATGTTCCACTCTCTGGACTCGTGTAATGAACTCTATTGTTTTGCGCCCCTCTTTCCTTGGGATTCAGTGATCACTCTCGATCTAAATATTTCTGCCATTCCCCACCCGCTAAATTAGACCTTCCTTGAGGAGTTTCAGGCCAAATTCAGTTCCTCTCCAGGAAGGGGAATCATCACCCATGAACACCTATCCAAAAAAATACCATTTGGATAATATTTTGATTTTAGCACTCTCGCTCAAAGGTTGTCGAGGTATTGAATCAGTCTCCAACGTTGACGAGCTATTAGTGCCTGGTTGAAAGACTGCATATCCCTGAATCTTATACCCCCATCTCTCTTTGGTTTGGTGATATTTTCCCATGACATCCAATGCACTTTCCGATGGTCAACCTTCTCACCCCACCAAAAATCCCTTATCATCTTTTCATAGTTGTCATAGAACCCCGCATTGAGTTTAAAGACCCCCATGACAAAGGTTGGAAGTGAGTGGACAAACACTTTGACATGGATCTCTTTTCCGCTTGGGACATAAACTTCTCATTCAATCACTACATCTCTTGCCAAATTTGTCCATTATGGGCTGAAATTTCTTGCTTTTCAGTCTGCCATCCTTAGAGGGGAGGCCTAAATACTTGCTTTCAAAAGTGTCCGAATTCACTCCCAAGATCGATTCAATCTCATTTCTGGCATGTGGGGGGCAGCCTCACTAAACAGAAGTGAGCACTTGCTCTGGCTAAGAAGCTGCCCCGTGCACTACTGGAACACAACTAGGACCTCCTTAACTCTTCATGGTTGATCTGGTGAAGATTTGAAGAAAAGTAAGCTGTCATCTGCAAAAAGTAGGTTTGAAATGCCTCGGCTGTTGCGGGCTACCTTAATTGGGTGCAAGAGGCCATGATTTTCTTTGTTGGCATCTTCACAAAGATGTCGTTACAAAAAGCTTCTCCTGGTCTATACTGAAGG
Source organism: Triticum urartu (assembly GCF_056163025.1). Lineage (NCBI taxonomy): Eukaryota > Viridiplantae > Streptophyta > Magnoliopsida > Poales > Poaceae > Triticum > Triticum urartu. The sequence continues at coordinate 575,253,565 of NC_141875.1, read as the reverse complement.
AAATATGCCCTAGAGGAAATAATAAAGTTATTATTTATTTCCTTATATCATGATAAATGTTTATTATTCATGCTAGAATTGTATTAACCGGAAACATGATACATGTGTGAATACATAGACAAACAAAGTGCCACTAGTATGCCTCTACTTGACTAGCTCATTGATCAAAGATGGTTATGTTTCCTAGCCATAGACAAAGAGTTGTCATTTGATTAACGGGATCACATCATTAGGAGAATGATGTGATTGACTTGACCCATTCCGTTAGCTTAGCACTTGATCGTTTAGTTTGTTGCTATTGCTTTCTTCATGACTTATACATGTTCCTATGACTATGAGAATATGCAACTCCCGTTTACCGGAGGAACATTTTGTGTGCTACCAAACGTCACAACGTAACTAGGTGATTATAAAGATGCTCTACAGGTGTCTCTGAAGGTACTTGTTGGGTTGGCGTATTTCGAGATTAGAATTTGTCACTCCGATTGTCGGAGAGGTATCTCTGGGCCCACTCGGTAATACACATCACTTAAGCCTTGCAAGCATTGCAACTAATGAGTTAGTTGCGGGATGATGTGTTACGGAACGAGTAAAGAGACTTGCCGGTAACGAGATTGAACTAGGTATTGAGATACCGACGATCGAATCTCGGGCAAGTAACATACCGATGACAAAGGGAACAACGTATGTTGTTATGCGGTTTGACCGATAAAGTTCTTCGTAGAATATGTAGGAGCCAATATGAGCATCTAGGTTCCGCTATTGGTTATTGACCGGAGACGTGTCTCGGTCATGTCTACATAGTTCTCGAACACGTAGGGTCCACACGCTTAAAGTTTGATGACACTTATATTATGAGTTTATGGGTTTTGATGTACCGAAGGTAGTTCGGAGTCCCGGATGTGATCAACGAGGAGTCTCGAAATGTTCGAGACGTAAAGAACGATATATTGGACAACTATATTTGGATACCGGAATGGTTCCGGGTGAGATCAGGATAATACCGGAGCACCGAGAGGTTATCGGAACCCCCCGGGAGGTATATGGGTCTTAATGGGCTTTAGAGGAAAGGAGGGGAACGAAGCAAGGGAGGGCACCCCCAAGCCCAATCCGAATTGGGAGGGGGGCCGCCCCCCCTTTCCTTCCTCCCTCCTTCCTCTTCCTTCCCTCTCCCTCTCCAAATAGGAAAAGGAGGAGTCCTACTCCCGGTGGGAGTAGGACTCCCCCCTTGGGCACGCCTCCTCCCCTTGGCCGGCCCTCTCCTCCCTTCCTTTATATACGGAGGAGAGGGGCACCCCATAGACACAACAATCGATCTCTTGGATCTTTTAGCCATGTGCGGTGCCCCTCTCCACCATAGTCACCTCAATAGTATCGTAGCGGTGCTTAGGCTAAGCCCTGCGACGATAGAACATCAACATCGTCACCATGCCGTCGTGCTGACAGAACTCTCCCTCAAAGCTCGGCTAGATCGGAGTTCGAGGGACGTCATCGAGTTGAACGTGTGCAGAACTCGGAGGTGCTGTGCGTTCGGTACTTGATCGGTCGGATCGTGAAGATGTACAACTACATCAACCGCGTTGTGCTAACGCTTCCGCTTTCGGTCTACGAGGGTACGTGGACACACTCTTCCCTCTCGTTGCTGTGCATCACCATGATCTTGCGTGTGCGTAGGAATTTTTTTGAAATTACTACGTTCCCCAACAGTGGCATCCGAGCCAGGTTTTATGCATTGATGTTATATGCACGAGTAGAACACAATTGAGTTGTGGGCGATACAAGTCATACTACTTACCAGCATGTCATACTTTGGTTTGGCGGTATTGTTGGATGAAGCGACCCGGACCGACATTACGCGTACGCTTACGCGAGACTGGTTCCACCGACGTGCTTTGCACACAGGTGGCTGGCGGGTGTCAGTTTCTCCAACTTTAGTTGAACCGAGTGTGGCTATGCCCGGTCCTTGAGAAGGTTAAAACAACACTAACTTGACGAACTATCGTTGTGGTTTTGATGCGTAGGTAAGAATGGTTCTTGCTCTACCCGTAGCAGCCACGTAAAACTCGCAACAACAAAGTAGAGGGCGTCTAACTTGTTTTTGCAGGGCATGTTGTGATGTGATATGGTCAAGACATGATGCTATATTTTATTGTATGAGATGATCATGTTTTGTAACCGAGTTATCGGCAATTGGCACGAGCCATATGGTTGTCGCTTTATTGTATGCAATGTAATCGCCCTGTAATTGCTTTACTTTATCACTAAGCGGTAGCGATAGTCATAGAAGAAATAGTTAGCGAGACGACAATGATGCTACGATGGATATCAAGGTGTCGTGCCGGTGACAAGGGTGATCATGACGGTGCTTCGGAGATGGAGATCACAAGCACAAGATGATGATGGCCATATCATATCACTTATATTGATTGCATGTGATGTTTATCTTTTATGCATCTTATTTTTCTTTGATTGACGGTAGCATTATAAGATGATCTCTCACTAAATTTCAAGATAAAAGTGTTCTCCCTCAGTATGCACCGTTGCCAAAGTTCGTCGTGCCCAGACACCACATGATGATCGGGTGTGGTAAGCTCTATGTCCATCTACAACGGGTGCAAGCCAGTTTTGCACACGCAGAATACTTAGGTTAAACTTGACAAGCCTAGCATATGCAGATATGGCCTCGAAACACTGAGACCGAAAGGTCGAGCATGAATCATATAGTAGATATAATCAACATAATGATGTTCACCATTGAAAACTACTCCATTTCACGTGATGATCGGTTATGGCTTAGTTGATTTGGATCACGTGATCACTTAGATGATTAGAGAGATGTCTATCTAAGTGGGAGTTCTTAAGTAATATGATTAATTAAACTTAAATTTATCATGAACTTAGTACCTGATAGTATTTTGCATGTGTATTTTTGTTGTAGATAGATGGCTCGTGATGTTGTTCCGTTGAATTTTAATGCGTTCCTTGAGAAAGCAAAGTTGAAAGATGATGGTAGCAATTACACGGACTGGGTCCGTAAGTTGAGGATTATCCTCATTGCTGCACAGAAGAATTACATCCTGGAAGCACCGCTAAGTGCCAAAACTGCTGCAGGAGCAACACCAGATGTTATGAACATCTGGCAGAGCAAAGCTGATGACTACTCGATAGTTCAGTGTGCCATGCTTTACGGCTTAGAACCGGGACTTCAACGACGTTTTGAACGTCATGGAGCATATGAGATGTTCCAGGAGTTGAAGTTAATATTTCAAGCAAATGCCCGGATTGAGAGATGTGAAGCCTCCAATAAGTTCTATAGCTGCAAGATGGAGGAGAATAGTTCTGTCAGTGAGCATATACTCAAAATGTCTGGGTATCATAATCACTTGACTCAACTGGGAGTTAATCTTCCTGTTGATAGTGTCATTGACAGAGTTCTTCAATCACTGCCACCAAGCTACAAAAGCTTCATGATGAACTATAATATGCAAGGGATGAATAAAACAATTGTCGAGCTCTTCGCAATGCTAAAGGCTGCGGAGGTAGAAATCAAAAAGGAGCATCAAGTGGTGATGGTCAATAAGACCACCAGTTTCAAGAAAAAGGGCAACGGGAAAAAGAAGGGGAACTTCAAGAAGAACAGCAAACAAGTTGCTGCTCAGAAGAAGAAACCCAAGTCTGGACTTAAGCCTGAGACTAAGTGCTTCTACTTCAAACAGACTGGTCACTGGAAGCGGAACTTCCCCAAGTATTTGGCGGATAAGAAGGATGGCAAGGTGAACAAAGGTATATGTGATATACATGTTATTGATGTGTACCTTACCAGAGCTCGAAGTAGCACCTGGGTATTTGATATTGGTTCTGTTGCTAATATTTGCAACTCGAAACAGGGACTACGGATTAAGCGAACACTGGCTAAGGATGAGGTGACGATGCGCGTGGGAAATGGTTCCAAAGTCGATGTGATCGCCGTCGGCACACTACCTATACATCTACCTTCGGGATTAGTTTTAGACCTAAATAATTGTTATTTGGTGCCAGCATTGAGCATGAACATTATATCTGGATCTTGTTTAATGCAAGACGGTTATTCATTTAAATCTGAGAATAATGGTTGTTCTATTTATATGAGTAATATCTTTTATGGTCATGCACCCTTAAAGAGTGGTCTATTTTTAATAAATCTCGATAGTAGTGATACACATATTTATAATGTTGAAGCCAAAAGATGCAGAGTTGATAATGATAGTGCAATTTATTTGTGGCACTGCCGTTTGGGTCATATTGGTATAAAGCGCATGAAGAAACTCCATACTGATGGACTTTTGGAATCACTTGATTATGAATCACTTGGAACTTGTGAACCATGCCTCATGGGCAAGATAACTAAAACGCCGTTCTCCGGAACTATGGAGCGAGCAACTGATTTGTTGGAGATCATACATACTGATGTATGTGGTCCAATGAATGTTGAGGCTCGCGGCGGGTATCGTTATTTTCTCACCTTCACAGATAATTTAAGCAGATATGGGTATATCTACTTAATGAAACATAAGTCTGAAACATTTGGAAAGTACAAAGAATTTCAGAGTGAAGTTGAAAATCATCGTAACAAGAAAATAAAGTTTCTACGATCTGATCGTGGAGGAGAATATTTGAGTTATGAGTCTGGTCTACATTTGAAACAATGCGGAATAGTTTCGCAACTCATGCCACCCGGAATACCACAGCATAATGGTGTGTCCGAACGTCGTAATCATACTTTAGTAGATATGGTGTGATCTATGATGTCTCTTACTGATTTACCGCTATCATTTTGGGGTTATGCTTTAGAGACGGCCGCATTCACGTTAAATAGGGCATCATCAAAATCCTTTGAGACAACACCTTATGAAATATGGTTTGGCAAGAAACCAAAGTTGTCGTTTCTTAAAGTTTGGGGCTGCGATGCTTATGTGAAAAAGCTTCAACCTGATAAGCTCGAACCCAAATCGGAGAACTGTGTCTTCATAGGATACCCAAAAAAAATTGTTGGGTACACCTCCTATCACAGATCCGAAGGCAAAATATTTGTTGCTAAGAATGGATCCTTTCTAGAGAAGGAGTTTCTCTCGAAAGAAGTGAGTAGGACGAAAATAGAACTTGATGAGGTAACAGTACCTGATCCCTTATTGGAAAGTAGTTCATCACAGAAACAAGTTCCTGTGACGTCCACACCAATTAGTGAGGAAGTTAATGATAATGATCATGAAACTTCAGATCAAGTTGTTACTGAACCTCGTAGGTCAACCAGAGTAAGATCCACACCAGAGTGGTAGATAATCCTGTTCTGGAGGTTATGTTACTAGACCATGACGAATCTACGAACTATGAAGAAGTGATGGTGAGCCCAGATTCCGCAAAATGGCTTGAGGCCAAGAAATCTGAGATGGGATCCATGTATGAGAACAAAGTGTGGACTTTGGTTGACTTACCAGATGATCGGCAAGCCATCGAGAATAAATGGATCTTCAAGAAGAATACTGATGCTGACGGTAATGTTACTGTCTATAAAGCTCGACTTGTTGCAAAAGGTTTTCGACAAGTTCAAGGGATTGACTACGATGAGACCTTCTCACCCGTAGCGATGCTTAAGTCTGTCCGAATCATGTTAGCAATTGCCGCATTTTATGATTATGAAATTTGGCAAATGGGTGTCAAAACTACATTCCTGAATGGATTTCTGGAAGAAGAGTTGTATATGATCCAACCGGAAGGTTTTGCCGATCCAAAGGGAGCTAACAAAGTTTGCAAGCTCCAGCGATCCATTTATGGACTGGTGCAAGCCTCTCGGAGTTGGAATAAACGTTTTGATAGTGTGATCAAAGCATATGGTTTTATACAGACTTTTGGAGAAGCCTGTATTTAGAAGAAAGTGAGTGGGAGCTCTGTAGCATTTCTGATATTATATGTGGATGACATATTGTTGATTGGAAATGATATAGAATTTCTGGATAGCATAAAAGGATATTTGAATAAGAGTTTTTCAATGAAAGACCTCGGTGAAGCTACTTATATATTGGGCATCAAGATCTATAGAGATAGATCGAGACGCTTAATTGAACTTTCACAAAGCACATACCTTGACAAAGTTTTGAAGAAGTTCAAAATGGATCAAGCAAAGAAAGGGTTCTTGCCTGTGTTACAAGGTGTAAAGTTGAGTAAGACTCAATGCCCGACCACTGTAGAAGATAGAGAGAAAATGAAAGATGTTCCCTATGCTTCAGCCATAGGCTCTATCATGTATGCAATGCTGTCTACCAGACCTGATGTGTGCCTTGCTATTAGTTTAGCAGGGAGGTACCAAAGTAATCCAGGAGTGGATCACTAGACAACGGTCAAGAACATCCCGAAATACCTGAAAAGGACGAAGGATATGTTTCTCGTTTATGGAGTTAACAAAGAGCTCGTCGTAAATGGTTACGTCGATGCAAGCTTTGACACTGATCCAGACGATTCCAAATCACAAACCGGATACGTGTTTTTATTAAACGGTGGAGCTGTCAGTTGGTGCAGTTCTAAACAAAGCATCGTAGCGGGATCTACATGTGAAGCGGAGTACATAGCTGCTTCGGAAGCAGCAAATGAAGAAGTCTGGATGAAGGAGTTCATATCCGATCTAGGTGTCATACCTAGTGCATCGGGTCCAATGAAAATCTTTTGTAACAATACTGGTGCAATTGCTTTGGCAAAGGAATCCAGATTTCACAAGAGAACCAAGCACATCAAGAGACGCTTCAACTCCATCCGGGATCAAGTCTAGGTGGGAGACATAGAGATTTGCAAGATACATACGGATCTGAATGTTGCAGATCCATTGACTAAGCCTCTTCCACGAGCAAAACATGATCAGCACCAAGGCTCCATGGGTGTTAGAATCATTACTGTGTAATCTAGATTATTGACTCTAGTGCAAGTGGGAGACTGAAGGAAATATGCCCTAGAGGCAATAATAAAGTTATTATTTATTTCCTTATATCATGATAAATGTTTATTATTCATTCTAGAATTGTATTAACCAGAAACATGATACATGTGTGAATACATAGACAAACAGAGTGTCACTAGTATGCCTCTACTTGACTAGCTCGTTGATCAAAGATGGTTATGTTTCCTAGCCATAGACAAAGAGTTGTCATTTGATTAACGGGATCACATCATTAGGAGAATGATGTGATTGACTTGACCCATTTCATTAGCTTAGCACTTGATCGTTTAGTTTGTTGCTATTGCTTTCTTCATGACTTATACATGTTCCTATGACTATGAGAATATGCAACTCCCGTTTACCGGAGGAACATTTTGTGTGCTACCAAACGTCACAACGTAACTGGGTGATTATAAAGGTGCTCTACAGGTGTCTCCGAAGGTACTTGTTGGGTTGGCGTATTTAGAGATTAGGATTTGTCACTCCGATTGTCGGAGAGGTATCTCTGGGGCCACTCAGTAATACACATCACTTAAGCCTTGCAAGCATTGCTACTAATGAGTTAGTTGCGGGATGATGTGTTACGGAACGAGTAAAGAGACTTGCCGGTAACGAGATTGAACTAGGTATTGAGATACTGACGATCGAATCTCGGGCAAGTAACATACCGATGACAAAGGGAACAACGTATGTTGTTATGCGGTTTGACCGATAAAGATCTTCGTAGAATATGTAGGAGCCAATATGAGCATCCAGGTTCCGCTATTGGTTATTGACTGGAGACGTATCTCGGTCATGTCTACATAGTTCTCGAACACATAGGGTCTGCACGCTTAAAGTTTGATGACGGTTATATTATGAGTTTATGGTTTTTGATGTACCGAAGGTAGTTCGGAGTCCCGGATGTGATCACGGACATGACGAGGAGTCTCGAAATGTTCGAGACGTAAAGATCGATATATTGAACGACTATATTTGGATACCGGAATGGTTCCGGGTGAGATCGGGATAATACCGGAGCACTGGGAGGTTATCGGAACCCCTGGGAGGTATATGGGCCTTAATGGGCTTTAGCGGATAGGAGGGGAAAGGAGCAAGGGAGGGGGCGCCCCCCTAAGCCCAATCCGAATTGGGCCGGGGGCCGGCCCCCCTTTCCTTCCCCCTCCTTCCTCTTCCTTCCCTCTCCCTCTCCAAATAGGAAAAGGAGGAGTCCTACTCCCGGTGGGAGTAGGACTCCCCCCTTGGGCACGCCTCCTCCCCTTGGCCGGCCCTCTCCTCCCCTCCTTTATATACGGAGGAGAGGGGCACCCCATGGACACAACAATTGATCTCTTTGATCTTTTAGCCGTGTGCGGTGCCCCTCTCCACCATAGTCACCTCGATAGTTTCGTAGCGGTGCTTAGGCGAAGCCCAGCAACGGTAGAACATCAACATCGTCACCATGCCGTCGTGCTGACAGAACTCCCTCAAAGCTCGGCTGGATCGAAATTCGAGGGACGTTATTGAGTTGAACGTGTGCAGAACTCAGAGATGTCGTGCGTTCGATACTTGATTGGTCGGATTGTGAAGACGTACGACTACATCGACCGCGTTGTGCTAACGCTTCCGCTTTCGGTCTATGAGGGTACGTGGACACACTCTCCCCTCTCGTTGCTATGCATCACCATGATCTTACTTGTGCGTAGGAATTTTTTTGAAATTACTACATTCCCCAACATATACATGGGCACAATACTATTCATCTACTTATATCGAACTTTTCTACCTCGACACAACTCAATAGTAGTTCATGTATAACACATTTATTGATACATTATTTGATCAATTATACAAATAACAACAAATTTTTGGGTATAACTAGCAACATTAATAACTAAAAATGTCTGTTTACATTAAATGTACAAATTTATCTTGTATTTATCGTATTCACCATTACAAGTACATTTCTTGCACTGCACTAAAATGTATTTTGTTACAAAATTTGTCTATATATTTATTTGTGGTGTTTTTTCTAAGTTACTTTGTTACAATAGGTTAGTAAAGAGCAAACCAAAACTTTCACATTATTCCAGCAAATTACATATGCATGTGATGTCTTATAATGTGTTTATATGTATAATTAAATATCTGTAGAACCTACTACGGTGCTTTTAGAGTATATGGGTCTAGCAAAAAATATGAGATGTCTGGAATTCAAGGATATGGTTCTCTCCTCCATCTCAAATCTTTATCTCATGTGCGCAAAGCTACAATTTTTCATCTGCACCTCCTTCTAGCTCGGCGGACAAGGCCATCACCTCTCACCTCCCTCCCACCATCTTTCCTTACCTCCATTACTTGAACTCATGTGAAAGAAGCCCATGCTAACGCATTGCCATTACTTGAACTCATATATATTTATGACAGAAAATCTTAGCATGCATCCGCAAATACGAAGAATTTATCAAGGTGGACCCAACCATAGCTTATTAAGACTATGGTCATGTTTATCCCATATTCTTTGACTCCTCCACCTAGCCCGGTAATACCCCTCGCTCTAGCCACTCTATGCATGTTCATCTCAATACACTTCTAACCCTCAACTATGATCTAATGAAAATGTGGGGTGTTGGATAGATGTAGTAGTGATGTATGTAGATTTTGGAGAGAAGAGAGTAAAGAGAGAGGGGGTGAATATCAGAATAAAGGGGGGATGGATGAAGAAGAGAGAGTGATAAGGACAGAAGAATGGGAGGTCAATTATTTAGGCACAAATTTTAGTAGCGTTCCGAGCGCTGCTAGTTTTCAAATGTTAGCAGTGTTCACTAAGTTCAAAAGCGTTGGTTGGTAAGACCCACGTGCCTGTCAGTGCTCAGTCTACCAGACATCAAAGTAGTAGCGCTAATAGTGCATGCTGCTACTTAGGGTGACACTGGCGGTGTTTGTCTGTCACACGCTTCTACTTATTTATGGCACCACAACTAGTTTCATGTACTAGGCTTGTAGCGCCTTGTGCCCGAGAACGCGCTAATGTGTTCATGTCTGTAGTGCCCTCCTTTTCTCGGGCGCTGCTGGTAGTTAGTGTAATTAGCGCTTGATCTCTGTTTGAGCTGAACGCTGCTACTAGTAAAATCCTATAAGGGGTTTTCCTACTAGTGGGCAATGTGCCGGTCCCCTAGAAGAGAGGGGAGAGAGCATGCTTCTTCGTATTCCTTGGCCTCCCCCATAGCTGGGATAACGATTCCCCCTCTGGTCCTTAGTGTTCATGGGCCACGTAGGACGAGTGCCCCTCCGAGATTAGATCTAACCCGAGGCAAACAAATTCTGGATGCTGGAATCGGAGTCACGTCATTGTTTCATTTACCGTCGGAGATCCGTGGCCCAAAAGGTGCAAAAAAATAGGGCGGTTCCAAAACTACGGGGACAGGTTTGCGATAAATTGGAAGGTCCCTTGGCCACGAGGGTGGAGCTTACGGCCAGAGGTCCGCGGCGGGTGGACATGTGGCCCCCTGAAGAACCACCCCCCCCCCCCCAGGCGGGCTTCAGCCCATGTTAACCTCCTTGTGACATATGTTCATTCTAATTTTTTATCCTAGAAAAATATTATTTCCGCAACATCCAAAAACACTAGAAAACAATGACTAGCACTTGAAACTAGATTAATATGTTAGTTGTTAGTCCAATAAAGATGATAGAAAATTGTGCCAAAAGTATGTGTAAATGGTATAAATAAAGAATAGACATAACACGAATTATAAATACGTTTGAGATGTATCATCTGCCTCGACCTCTAGCTTATAGCTTAAGCAAAAAAGTGACCATATAATGGCCATGTGTGAGGGCCCTAATTTCCCTAGCATAGATCATCTATAGTCAATCCTCTAAAATTTATAAATGGGGGGACTTTTTGATTTGAGGAACTACATGCTATCCCATCCCCCAAAAGATTAGTTCCCCATTTATAATGCAGCCCCCTCCCCACCTCCCCCCCCCCCCCCCCGGCCCAAACCTGCTCTACATTGGGAACTTGCTAGCAAAATTGGGAGACTCCACATGCCTTCCCGCTTGACCATAGCCATCTTGCTCATCCCTGACACTAGCTGCCTTTGCTCGCCCCGCAGGATGACCGTCGCTAGCCCCGATGACCGCCGAATGGACAAACCCAACCCCACCTCACCCCTTTGGGCACAAATTATGACTATGTTTTAGCTGTTTCTTGGATTGGATGAAGTTCACTTATGTTCGTATTTGATATATTTTTTATGTTTGTGTTGAAACATGTTGCATTTGTTGGATTGTTTGAGCAAGCATTTGGATCAATTGACCAAAAAAATTGGGGAACGAGCTATATGAGCAATAGTTTAGTTCCTTAAAAAATTAAGAATTAAAGGATGTAGGGATTAAGTTATTATGGATCGGCTAGAAATGCTTTTAGGACTGTCCGTAAATCTAAGGCATGATTGTTTGAAGTGATAGCAAGTGTGAAGGCAACAGAGAGAAAAAGGAACAAGAAGTATAACCTTACCGCGGAAGATGTTGCCTTAGTCTTAGAAATTAAACTCAAATCTTGTAATGGTTCTGTCGTACTTGTGTATGCTATGTAATCTATTGATGACTTTCACATCATTGCCTTATATCAACTTCAATAAAGATGTTTTTTTGTGAATGAATTTCAATAAACATACTATGTGCATCACAAGATGAAGAGTCCGGTTGTTTCAACCGTCTTTCAAATAAAAAGTAGAGTCTTACCTTCCATCAGGTACAGTACAATGTACAACAGTTTTACACTGAGCTCATTTGTAATGAACAAAGCTCGAATGCAAGATTACCACATACACAATGGAGTAGTAAGGTACAAAGGAATGCTTCTCAGGTTCAATGTGAACACCTCGAATCGCAAAACAGATACCGTAGGACAAACCAACCGGCCAAAATTATCATTCAGAAAATCAATCAAAATCCACTCCATGCCATTTTTCCTCAATTAGGAGGAGTCAAGAACAAAGTATCTTATACTTCATTCGTGTTTTTTGTTTCATCCAAAAAACAAACCAATCTCAACCAAACCAGACTCAACCCAGCCGCCATCACCGCCATCCGCGGCGGTGTTTCTCCGTGATCAATTAACGGAGAAAGGCGGGCAGTTAGTCCAAAAAGGCTATAAAAACAAGCCATCTCGTACATCTAAAGCTCACGCCAAAAAAAGAGAAAAGAGGCACGGATAAGCTTATCACCAGAAGAGGTAGTACAAAACCAGCAGAACCAGCGCAATGAAAATCTGGTCCCTCAAAGGAACAGTCTTGGGAGGACGGTCAATGCAGCTAGCGTGCCGCCCGACCTCACAGAGACGCAGGTCTCCTGGAGAGTACAAGAGTTCCAGAGACATGAACGGGTTTGGCTCGTCGGTCAGCTCGAACAGTATCTCGCCAACAGCGCTCTTGAACTCCCCATTGGACCATTCCTGAGCAAATTCAGAGCAAACACACTGTCATACTCCACACCTGGAAGCCGGAACAGACATATTGCAAGCGCGTATATACATGGCCGAAGCTGTTCAGAGCAGACTACTGCTCATGCTCCACACTTGGTGGCACAGAGGATTGGGACAGAAATGGGCCAGATAGTGCACTGTATTATGAACAGGCATTTTACTTGGCAAAATTTGAGCTTATTAACAGGTTAAGTAAGTGAAAAGTATGCCATAGTTTAGCATGATACCTGAATCTGCTTGCCGATCGTAACAAGCGCAGAGCCAGCCGGCAGATTGAAAAAGGTCGACCCGCCCAGGTTCCGGAGGCAAATTTCCTGGTCGCGTCCGGAGAGGTGGACGCTCAGGGCGTACGAGTCTGGACGATCGGTGGTGCCAAACTCTCCCCAACGTGTTTTCAACTTGTTGCAGTTATACAGCGTTAGACAGAGAACCGATGGGGCTTCTCTAGGCAGAGCAGAGTCTTTCGGGTTCTTGACGTTGTCAGATAGAACTGTGACCACACATCTTGCGAGGTCCTCCATTTTAGACGCGATAACGTCCATCTTCTCCCTGCCAACAGTAGAAGATCTCATGTCAGGGCATATGAGATCAATGTTTAGATCATATCTTCCTAACACACGCATCAGAGTTTTTTGTTCCGTGTTCTTGACAATTGTCACTCATTAGTAGCGAAACATAGTAATGCGTACTCCCTCCGTAAACTAATATAAGAGCGTTTAGATCACTATTTAGTGATCTAAACGCTCTTATATTAGTTTACAGAGGGGGTACATCTTAAGAGACAGACTCTAATGGCTTATGCACCATTTGTCACCTGCATTTGGAGATTACTTGCCACTTCTATTTTCTAGCAGGGTTTCATGAAATTTTTGATCCTAGGCAAATGATCTGACAGCCAATAGTTCATTTCTGCAGAAGTGAAGGAAGGTGGATTGTGTTTCATCTTGTAATATATGGCATGATATGATGGTGTCACTTTACTCTTCGTTCTTATGTACTCCCTCCGTTCCAAAATAGATGACTCAACTTTGTACTAATTCTGAAGTTAGTACAAAGTTGAGTCATCTATTTTGGAACGGAGGGAGTATGGGTTTTCGGTGTTCCCCACCCAATGCATGTTTGGGAGCTCGGGTGATCCATACAAGATCAATGTACTTCCTAGTGCTTGCTTACTCCATTTTTCATACCAAAATATCGTGGGAATTTTTGCCTCCACCCCCGTGGACTCCACAGAACAACTCTGAATGTTTCCTCAGCAAAAATAAGCTCTGAATCTGTTATTTCATCAGTGTCAGAGAAACAAAGAACCAATGCACCAAATAGTTTGGTAATTCGACTTCGTCGCATACGTTGTGACGGCAGTTCGAAGCTCTGATCGACAATATATAATTGGAATTTTACTTTGAACAGTATTATGATCAAATTCCACTTGCCCAAAAGGAGCTCTAGAACTTCCATGTCAGCTGCAGCTAGGTAGGCAGTTCGGCAATGCGCAGCGGACCAGCGGTAGCTCCAAATACGACGAGACGAGGCAGCACCAGAGACAAAACTTACTACAAGGTGGTAGCAATAATCACCTGAACGCTCGGTACGTCGAGCCGGGCAGGGCCGCCTCCAGCAACCGATCCACCTCCGAGCTCACCGGCCATGGCAAGTAGAGCTCCTCCCCGACGACCCGATCCCTCCTCTGGAACAACCTCCCCAGCTCCCGCTTCACCCGCTCCGGCGCCCCGAACACCGCCTCCCCGGCCTCCACGGCAGCGCGCACCTCGCCGGCCCCGACCGTCCCGCCCACGCGGAACGCGCCGGCCTCCGCGGCGGCGCCAACAGCCGTCCGCGCGGCGGCCGCCTCGCCCGACAGCAGGCCCCGCGATTGGATGTCCGGGGCCGGCGGGGGAGCCGGGAAGTCGAAGCGCTTCTTCCTGGGCAGGGGCAGGGTGAGGGCGGGGACGCGCTGGGAGGCCTCGAGGAACTCGGCGAGGACGAGCTCGTCGGCCGCGGCGGAGCGCGCGCCACGGGCCGTCCGGATCGGCGTGGGCGGCGGCGCGCGGGAGCGGATGCGGGGGCGCCGCGGAGCCCTCGACGTCGACGTCGCCGTCATGGTGGGGTGGCGCCGGCCGGCGAACGATCGGGTGGGAATCCTCGGAAGGTTGCTGCTGCTTGATCGGCCAGCCAGCCAGGCTGGTGGAGGTTGCGTGGGTTTAAAGAAACGGTGGGGACGGGAAGGGGTCGGGGCCTCGTGGGGCGACCCGCGCCGTCGGATCTCGGATGCGTCGAATCGTGGGGGAGGAAGTGGTGGGAAAGTGGCGGCAGCACGACCGCCGACGACTTTTGAGAGGCTGGCCCTGGCCCATGGGAGGAAGGTGAGAGAGAGTGCGGTGGGGATGCCTCATGCCAACGTGGCGCATGAGAGGATGGAAACGGCACGGCGATCACCGGAGACAATGGCAAGGAAGAGTCAAATGAAGATTGGAAGTTGACAAATGACGAAACGCGCTGTAGTGACCTCCTGCCCCCTATGACTATGAGCATCGCTTCCGGAAAACTGTTCTTAGCGGCAAGGGTACTTTTTTAAAAAAAAAAAAGAAGGTTAAGACCCCCTGCTTCTGTATCAATCGATGCATGTAGTTATTTTTATTACTTACTCAACAAAGGTCTGACAAGAATGTACATCAAGTCACCGAAGCCACCACTTATACCTACAAACGCGATAATGTGGAGTGATCTCACTCTCCATATCGAAAACAGGTGTCGTCGCCGATCCATCCACATAACGTATCGGAACCAACAATCGGTGCAGTAGACCTAAAGCGTACACCACATGCACACGTTCTAGAAACCCCCATCATCACCGAACCACTGACCCATCTTCAGGAGAAAGATCTGCATCATCATTGCCAGTCCGGCCATCCGTCGACGCCACTACGACGCCCAACGGCACCCCCTCCCTATGCTGGTCCATCCAGACGCGAAGACTTTGGAAGATCTGTCGCGTGTAGCACCTGCCAAACATGAAGATCCGTCGCATGCGAAGACTCTGGAAGACTCTGGAAGATCTGTCGCGCGTAGCACCTGTCGGCCAGGCATGACTTGACGTCACCATCGAAGCTCCGTGCAAGATGAAGACGCTGCACCTCCTGCCTCTGTCTTCCAATGCTGCTCCGCAAACGATACTCCCAAGAGAGAAACGACAGCGCAGTGCCGCCATCGACTGATCTGGAAAATCAGATCCTAGGGTTTCCCCCAGAGCAGCACGAGTGGGTCGACAATAGTTACAGGACGATGTCTTCAACAAGGTAACGGCGCACAACGCCGCCATCGTCCGCCGTCCGCTCGGTTTTCGCTGGCAACTATGTCTCCCCGACTCGCGGCCTGGACTAGATGACAGATCTGGAGATCCGATCACCCAGCGTCAGGCCGACCACCTCCGACGTAGGAGATGACCACCACATCCATAATCCTCGTGATGCGATGCAGACCCGGAGTGCCACCGCGAGCCATCGCCGAAGCCGACGAGATGTAGCAGACTGAGGACGAAAACAGCAGCCGCCCGCCTAGACCCAAAGGTTCCAGATCGAGCCCGGGATGCGCCCGGCTACCGATGCTGCCATCTCCTACCAATCCCGCCGGCTACAGCAGATCCCCCGCCCAACCCCCCTCCCGACGCACCTTGGGCGCCGCTGCTCGCCATCCTCATCGCAAGGAGGTCCAGGTCAGGCTGCCGCCGCCTCAGATCTCAGGACGCCAGAGGAGGTCCACCACCGCCGCACCACAGGGCCTTTGCCCGGCAACGTTGCCGGTGGCGGAGGAGGGAGGGGAGGTGCGGGAGGACGAGGGGAGGCTGGGTGGTGGCCACTCGGTGCGGCCCGGCGGCGGCTTCATGGGGTCGGAGGGGACGTGTGGTTCGATGTGGGGGCGACCTCCCTGTCTGCGGCAATAACGGTGAGAAATCCACTACTCTACATATACTAATGTTGACTTTAACAATAACTATGTTTAATGCAATTAATTTTGATTCTAAATTATGGTTAATGCAATCAACATGTTTCTTATTGATGATGTAATGGATAGCTTATTGATGGAGCGTGAGATATTGGATATAGATGGTTGGATTGCTCCCATTATTTGCATTCATCAAACTCGCACCTTTACAAGTAGTAAGTAGATTCACACCCCCACCTTTCTGCATATAAGATTTAACTTCAGTCACTAAGTGGGCCCTATGTTGTATATGATGCATGCATAACGCCCCCTCCCATCTCTCTCATACATGAAGGCATGGAGAGAGAAATGTGTGCCTTTTGTTTTCTCTTTGACAATTTCAATCATTCATAGCTTTTAAACTACAATTTTGTTTTTGAATTTTGTATATATTGATAATCCTAGCGCCAAGATCTTTAGAACAAGATCAATCTTGAATAGTTTTCAAGCATGTTTAAATTTCAAAGTTTCAGTCTACTTATTTCCCCCATTCTATTTTAGTGTGTGAAATCGAGTTTTAAAATCTCAACATTTCAATCAGCACCTACTTTAGTGAAATATGTTACCTGAAATTTGTGAAATCGAATTTCTGAAATGAGTGAAATTATTTTTCAAATGAGCAAAATCGATGTTTTAAAATAAGTGACATCGATTAATTAAAGAAGTGAATTTCTTTTTTCGAATGAATGAAATCAGTGTTTTGAAATGAATGAGATCATTTTATAAATAAGTGATATCCATTTTTTGAATTGATAGTTTTATGCGAGTGAAACCATAAACCTGTGAAACATGTGTTTTGTTACTCATGAGAAAAAAAAGTGATTTCATTCATTCTCAAAAAGTATTTTTTAAAATATTTCGAACAGGTTAATTGAAATACGTGAAATTGATTGTGTTAAAGTGTGAAATTGGCTAACTGAAACATATGAAATCAACATTTCTCAATTATATGAAGTAGATTCAGTGTGTTTGTGAAGCCGATTTGTGTTTCACTTTAACACAATTTCTGAATTGCATGTTCTTAAACTGAAAGATTATTGTGACATCATTTTTTAGATAATTAATATATGTTTTTTGAATGAAATGAAATTAGGTTTTCTTGAAATGAGTGTAATTATTGTTTTTTAACGAGTAATTCTGAAATAACTGTTTTTTCTTAAAGTGAAACGAGTGGAATTTGTTTTTTATTTTGGAATAAGTGAAATAGTTTTTAAAACCGAGTGAAATAATTTAAATCAATTTTTGAAATATGTGAAACGTGTTATTTCAATTATGAGAAGTTGATTGTCTAAATGTTTGAAACTGGTTTTGTGAAATATAACTAGAATTGAACTGTGAAAACTATAAAATTTAAACTATTAAAAATATATGTAGGATCGTTATTGTTTTATAGGTCTTTTTTGTCCTAATTCAAATATATGAATAGTTTCTAATTTGGAAATTTGGTTCAAAAGTATCCAATCATTTAAAGTGAGTGAAATCAGTTTTCTATGAGTAAATTCGGTTTTGAAAAATGAGTGAAATATGTTATTGTAAATGCATCAAATCTTGTTTTGAATGATGCAATCACTTTTTGAAATGGGTGAAATATTTGTTTGAAATTAGTTAATTATTATTTTGAATTGAGTGAAATCATCTTTTTTAGACGAGTGAAATATGTTATTTGAAATTGGTAAAATAAAATTTAGTTGAAATGTATCCGGTATTGGTATTATTTTAAAGGTCTTGGTGCGAGTAGTTCAAATATATAAAAATAGCACCGATCGGATTTATGGTTTAAAAGATATCAATCTCCAAAATTTTGGCTATGAAATTTAATAGTAGTCTTTTTTTGTGGGAGAGAAACTTGTGAAGCTTTAAATGCCACGGTACTCCACCCATACAGATTCTAACAAAAGTTGCATAGACATGAGGGATCAACTACATGTTTGGATTCTCACGTATTCAAATGTGAAAATTATTGGCTGGCTTATACTCTAAATGGGTGCACCAATCTCAGCATCCAAATGAGTTGTGGGTCTTCCACCATTACATACCCTTGCAGTTACAGTTACTATTTTCGCATCATTTCGCCTCTCCTCTCTCCCCATCCGTCGGTACCGACAGTCGGCGTAAACCATCCACCGCTTCGCCTCTCTTTCTCTCCTTTCTTTGATCGTCAAATACAAAGTTCTCCACAATTCCTCTTTTGTTCATCTTCAAAGATACTCCCTCCGTAAAGAAATATAAGAGCGTTTAGATCTAAACGCTCTTATATTTCTTTATAGAGGGAGTACTTGAGTAGATTTGGATTGCATGGGTAAAAGTCAGATGAAAATGCACAACACCTTGACAATCCAACAAAAACAGTACAGGGCAGACAAGCTCCCATAGTAGGTGCACCTGGTGATGAGCAGACATGCTGCCATACTAGGTGGACAAAAATTTGGATTGCATGAATAACTTAGATCACCAAAAAGTGGAATCTGGCCATATTTTGCAGTGCATGGTAACTGAAACAGAAGTTGCGAAAAATAATGTAAGGAACCATCCCCTCTTTCGTGGGCACAAGCGATGAGGAAAATAGATAAAAACCAACAAGAGCAAATGGTGAGTGATGAGTGAAAACACATATTTATAGATAGTATATAGCCATGTTCAAATTCGATGCTCAAAATAGATAGATCTCTTACATAAAGATCAACATTTTGCATCCGCAAAAAAAAGATCAACATTTTGCCTCTTAACAGAATCTTCTACGCAGTAGACTGAACAAAAGTAGAGAACTCATCCAATACCTGGACTCTCATGAGTGTTTATCAGGAAAATGCCGAAAGAGAAACACATGGTTTACTCTAGGCGGTCAAAGTGCAACGAGTAAGAAACCATACGGCCATGTAAGCCTAGACAGAAGAACGTACTGGCATCATGTTAGATATTACTATAGACCGATCAAAAGCAGAGCACTCTAGGAAGCTAATTCTGGGGCCAGTCGCCGGCGATGTCGGGAGCTAGAGAACCGGCGCCGAAGCCACCGCCAGCACCATCGGCGCCGAAACCACCGCCGACGCCACCAGAACCCCTGCCGACTGAAAGATCGTGGATGTCGTCTAGAGAAGGGGTGAATAGGCGTTTTAAAATAATTACGGTTTAGGTTTGAACAAATGCGGAATAAACCTAGCGGTTAATTTGACAAGCACAAAACCTACAACAACTAAGCTCACCTATGTGCATCAACAACTTATACTAAGCAAGATAAACTATTAGGTGATAGCAAGATATATGACAAGAAACAATATGGCTATCACAAAGTAAAGTGCATAAATAAAGAGCTCGGGTTAGAGATAACCGAGGCACGCGGAGACGACGATGTATCCCGAAGTTCACACCCTTGCGGATGCTAATCTCCGTTTGGAGCGGTGTAGAGGCACACCCCAAAGAGCCACCAGGGCCACCGTAATCTCCTCACACCCTCGCACAATGCAAGATGTCGTGATTCCACTAAGGGACCCTTGAGGGCGGTCACCGAACCCGTACAAATGGCAACCCTTGGGGGCGGTCACCGAACCCGTACACTTTGGCAACCCTTGGGGGCGGTCACCGAAATCCGTCAAATTGCTCGGGGCGATCTCCACAACCTAATTAGAGACCCCGACGCTTGCCCGGAGATTTACACCATAATGATTGAGCTCCGAACACCACAAAGGTTGGGGTTAACTCCCCAATGACACCACGAAGTTTCACTACAATGGAATATGGCTCTGAGGTGACCTCAACCGTCTAGGGCGCCCAAGCATCCAAGAGGAACAAGCTCAAGGGTACCAAGCACCCAAGAGTAATAAGCTTCTCAACTCGTAACTTCCACGTATCATCATGGAGAACTCAAACCTATGCACCAAATGCAATGGCAAGGGCACACGGAGTGCCCAAGTCCTTCTCTCCCAAGTCCCACCGAAGCAACAAATGCTAGGAAGGAAAATGAGAGGAAGAACGAAGAAGAGAACACGAAGAACTCCAAGTTCTAGATCCAAGGGGTCCCCCTCACATAGAGGAGAAAGAGATTGGTGTAAATGTGGATCTAGATCTTCTCTCTCTTTTCCCTCAAAAACTAGCAAGAATCCATGGAGGGATTGAGAGTTAGCAAGCTTGAAGAAGGTCAACAATGAGGAAGAACACGAGCTCAAGAGATAAGGTTCATTGGGGAAGAAGACCCCTTTTATAGGAGGGAAAAAATCCACCCGTTATGTGCTCAGTCCGCACACGAGCGGTACTACCGCTCCACGAGCGATACTACCGCTCGGGCGAAAGAAGCAGGGAAAAGGAGCAACACAACATGAACCTTGGGGCGGTAGTACCGCATATGAGCGGTACTACCGCTCACCCCAGCGGTACTACCGCTGGAGGAGCAGAACACGTGACCAAAAGAGGCAGGGCAGAGTAGTGTACAACGGCAGTAATGCAGTAGCGGTACTACCGCCCGACCGGAGCGGTACTACCGCTTAGGCGGTACTACCGTGCCTTACTGTCGTGCAACTACTGCTAAACCCGACACGAAAAGAGTAGGACCCAAAATCGAGGTAGTAGAAGAGCGACACTGCAGCGGTACTACGGCTGAGAGCTCCAAGCGGTACTACCACTTGGGCTCACGGTACTACCGCTGGGACCAGACAAAAGCCACTTCCAAGAAAACAAGAACTGCCATAACTTCTTCATATGAGCTCCGAATTGAGCAAACAAATGGAAGAGTGAAACCTTCAACAGAGAAGAACGGACATAACCTCCAACATCGAAAACATCATAGAAGATGCAAGTGAACTCCGTTTTCGATGAACTCGAGCTTGTCATCAAGATGACCATAAGCTCTAAGACTTACAAAGAGAACCAAACAAGAACCAAGAAAGAAGATGCTAGGATGCAATGGTTTGAGCTCTCTACGAAAGATACAATCAGGCTACTCATCGAGAGCCCCCCTTGATAGTACGGCAATCGATCCTATAACCCGGTCTCCCAACTACCATCATGAGACCGGTAAAATAGAAAACCTATCAAGGGCAAACATTTGTCTTGCACATAGTCCACTTGAGCTAGATGATGACGATCTTGACTTCCTCAAGTTGGACCCCCTTTTTTGATTGTGTTGGCTCGATGAAGACTAGTTGATTGCTCACCCATACTCCACTATGGGTGAGCCACTCTTAGGCACATCTTCATAAATCCATTGTTACCATAATGGCGGCAAGTTTCAAGCATTTGATCTCTTCATAATGCTCCACTTGAACTTGCACATCGCAACCATACCATGGGATCACTTGATCCCTCAGTACATCTTGTATGCTTTGTGTGTTGATCAACTTGATTCATTCTTGACTTAACCTTGATCAACCTTGAATCCTTCCAATTCTCTTCATTTGGACGATGTCTTGAAGGTAGACATGAATGCTCACACAATCTTCTTCTTTAAGACATGCTTGCAATAAGCTCAACACTTACATGACCAATCTTTGGATAATTTCTTGAATAGCACCTTGGTCGACACAAACTCTCCTTGAAACCAACACATATACTTCAAGAAAAGCCTATGGACAAAACCTTCAAATATAACTCGCGGCAACCATTAGTCCATAAAGATTGTCATCAATTACCAAAATCAAACATGAGGGCACCGCATGTTCTTTCACCGACACCACCAGGACCGCCGCCGACACTACCAGGACGAGGAGCTTGGCCCTCAGGTCTTGGCCCCTGCAAAATGAAACTACAGTATCAACCACTTGACACAACAACATTAGGCCAGATGGTAGAAATTGCACAAATAATAATCCACATAAAGGTAGAGTATGTGGTTTGGATCAGTTGCACCAAAAAATAAGTAATTCACACAACAATGTCTTCTTACAAGAATGAATCATTTGACTATACATACCAAGCATATAGCTCGGACATTCTAGTATTACCAGAGAGATCAAGATTGCATATATAGTATATTTGATAGCTAAAGGATCATCAAAGCATACCATTGGTGTGTGCTAATTCAAATACAAGGAATAGCTAGACGACCAAGCATTGGCATAAAACAATCTGTACTTCGGCCTTGAAGTACAATATTGATAGAAAAAAAAATCAAAAGGCTAAATCTCCCAACGACTGCTTGTTTCCCCTGTGAGGGAACACGAGTACACCACTAGCAAGAACAATTCATTGCATACAAACCCCTTATACAAGGGAGATATTACACGGCAAACACATGAAAAGTAAATACAACACTAACACTATCTTTACATAAACATTTCACAACCTTAAGGACTAATTCAATCCACACAGGAACTATATGTGTTGCAAACGGGACATACATGCAGTCCAAGGATATCAAGGCATGTCAGTTACTTCTCACTAAAATAAAACAACAAGCTTGACAAGTATTCAGCACTTCACAGTTCACAATTCATGAAGTATTCAGCACTAGATGGGTGATTGCCAAAAGGTTGGACCCTAAGCACATCCATGCGGATGTTTGCAATTGAACATGGAAAATGAGAAAACTCGAACGAGTCAAAGACGAGGAGCACGTACCCGGCGGCGGACGTCTTCCGGAGGTGCGCGGTTCTTGCGGTCCTTACGGGAGCGGATACTGAACTTCTTCTTATGGATGGCGCAGCCATGCACCAGCGCTCCTTGAGGTAAATCTTGGGCAGATGGTAGCCTGCAACGAAGCACTTGTCGATTATGCCACAAACGCACCAAGAGTTCAGAGAAGAGGTGCGACACTGAAATTTCCAAGTTGCAGCCTTGCAAGGCAGCACTTTGATCGGCGATCACAGATCCAACAGTTAAGAACAGGAAAGAAGAAGAAATCAAAGCCACACCGTCAAGGACGGACGCCTCCGTGAAATAGCTGATGCCTTCCGGTGCGACGATGTTCTGCACCTTGTACCTCTTGATCGCCTTGTCCTGAACCACCACAAGAAAATCAACGGACCGGCGCGGCAGTTCGTGCATGAGGAGAGAGTTTTGGACTACGCGGCATGATCCAGCGTACCTTGGGGACGCACTTGCCGCAGTTGTCGTAGCGGATGAACCTGACGTGACCGCGGCCATGCTTGTTGCGGCCGCCGTTCCGGCGCTTGAAGGTCTGTGACGGTAACGGTAACACGCAGCGAGGGAAAGGGTTAAACCTGCATTGGGGTCGCATGCCGGAGTTGAGGTGAAAGTACGGGCAACCGGCTCCTTACCATGGCGGCGACGACGGCGGTCGGGCGAAATGTACGGCGCGTGGTCGGCGGCGGCGTCTCGGAGCTCCGAAGTCTCCGGGTCCTTGTAGGGTTCGATCTGCCCCAGCCAGCCGTCTTCTCGTCTTTATATAGTGAGTGGCGGGACCTAATGGCATCCCAGCTGTTCGTTCCTCGATCGACGGTCGGCAGCAGATGGGTCTAGTCAAAGGCGTATTCACTGCCTTTCCGCTTTGGCACTCGTCAACCGCTTCCAAGTGCTTCACCTTCACGTAATGGCATGTGCTGTTGCCTGTTGGCACACATGGGCCTGAGAAATCAGCACACATGGGCCTTTCTTTTTGAGAAATCAGCACACCTGGGCCTAAGAGGCCGCAACCTCATTCTGGTTCGCCAGTGGGTTGAAGTGTGCGCGTGTGTCTGCGGGAGCAACTAGTTAACGAGCGCTCCTTCGGAAGCCTTGCAACGATCAGCGTCACTTGGCGCGCTCTCAGCCATTCACCACCTGTCGCGTTCTGGACGCTCTCTTCAGATTTTGTTTTTTTTTTCGCACGCGTTTACAGCTTTTTAAACGGGTTTTTTCTGGGTTTTTTCGACGTTTTGGTTTTTCTCCGGTTTTTTTTAGCTTTTCGATCAAAAAAAATTTGAAAAAAAAATTTGCGTGAAAAAACGTGTTTTCTTTTATGAAAGTCACGGTTTTTCTTCCGTGAGAGGCACGGTTGTGCTTTAGCGAGAGTCACGGCCGTGCCTTTCGGAAACGAAAAAAACGCATTTTTTGTTTTTTTTTCTTTTGCGAGAGTCACGGTTTTGCTTCCGCGAGAGGCACGGTTGTGCTTTCACGAAAGTCACGGCCGTGCCTCTCGGAAAGGGAAAAACAAAACGCATTTTCTGTTTTTTTTTTATTTCGTGAGAGTCACGGTTTTGCTTCCGCGAGAGGCACAGTTGTGCTTACGCGAAAGTCACGGCCATGCCTCTCGAAAACGGAAAAAACGTGTTTTCTGTTTTCTCTTTCTTTCGCGAGAGTCACGGTTTTGCTTTCGCGAGAGGCACGGTTGTGCTTTTGCGAGAGTCACGGTCGTGCCTCTCGGAAACGAAAAAAAAACGCGTTTTCTGTTCTTTTCCTTCCACGAGAGTCACGGTTTTGCTTCTACAAGAGGCATGGTTGTGATTTCGCGGGAGGCACGGGCGTGCCTCTTTCGGAAAGGGAAAAAACCGTGCTCCCGGTTCGGTTTTTTGGCTCGGTTTTTTTCGTGAAAAAAAAATTCATCAAAACCTATCAACATGGGATCCAGTTTTGAAGATCTCGACGTGAGGAATCCAATGGTGAAAACGGTTCGAGATTTGGACGTACGGTTTAAGAGATAAAACGTTTTGAATAAACGAATCTACGAAAAAAGGGAAAACTGGCGCGCTGCATGTGCGCCACTTGTCGCGATCTGGGAAAGTGGAGTGTTCTTTGCAACGAGTACTTCTTAATTAGTGATTTCATGTGTGTGCCCCCAATGTGCGTGTGTATGCCTCAGCTAGCTAACGTGTGTGTTAGACTAAGAAAAGCTAACGTCTGTGTGTGTGGACTGCGTGTTCTTGCTTTCTCTGTGTGTGTGATGAGTGCATGTGTGCGTGTATGTCTCCGCGCGGTAGAAATGAGGTCACTTGACACCAATGACATAAGACTTTCTGACTGTTTACTACTACAAGTTTTGTCTCGCTCCGGCGAGAGAGGGTTGATGATAGCGGCGTGTCATCGGATTGCTATAGTGCTTGTAGTCGTCGATAGGTGGTCTACAGGTCTGGATGTAATTTTTATTATTTCTAGTGTACGTTGTACTAGCATGATTGAAGATTAATAGATTGGAAGTTTTGCCAAAAAAAGAAAGATGAGAGGTGATTATTTTCCAACGCTGATGTATTGATTTCCTTGTTTATTCATGTTTCATTGGATTTTTTTGACTGTCGAATTTTCTCTAATATTTTTTCATGTGATAATGTATTTGATGCTGCAATTATGTGCGTTAGTTTTGTGTTAGGATCTTAAAAAGTAATTAATTTCTGTAAAGTAATCTACTTCAATCAAAATAATTAATGAAGTTGCACAATATGCTTGTTATTGCATATTACCTATGCAAGTTCTACTAAACTGTTGTAAGTTTAGTCATCAGCTTGAGTTTATTCCTTATTTTTTTTGTTTTAGCATAGTATCAATGCCCTTAATTCATTCTACCTTAAAAATATCCCAATTTTCTTTTATAATGTCTTAGTTATTATGGCTTAGTTGATTTTTTGGTCGCCGGATTTTCCCAATATTTGTGCATGTGACAACATATTTGATGTTGCAATAGTGTGCCACAACTTAGTTTGGTGTTAGGTACTTAAACTGAAATTCATTTTGTAAGCGACCTACTTAAATCATAATAATTATTGAAGTTGCACTACTATATGCTTATTATTGCATATTATGGAACAATGCAAGTTCTACAAAATCTGTTACAAATTTTGGTCATCGTTTGCTTTGGGTTTTCTTCATTTTCTTTCTTCTTTTAGTGTAAACCAATCCCTTAATTTATCATTCCTCCAAATAAGATTTTTTTTATCTTTTAAATTTTGTCTTTGTCTTTGGTGTTTTTTTTTCATGTAGTCTTATGCCTTTGTTATTCATGCTTAGTCAGTTTTTTAACTATCAGATCCTTTCTTATATATGTGTATCTAACATCGTATTTAATGATGCAATTGTGTGGCACGACTTCACTTTGTGTGATGAATTTAAAATGAAATGCATTTTTATAATCAATCTACTTGAACATAATTATTATTAAAGTTGCACTAGTTCACATGTCCTTGTGGATTACCAAATAGTGCAAGTTTAGCATAATTGTTTGCAGTTTAGCGTTATATTCTAATTCTTGCATATAGGAAAAGAACTTGAAAATAAGTCTTTATGGTTCTTCACGTCAGGCTCAGTTGTCTAACATTATCGTTTTAAAATTTATTATTGTTTCTTTTATTGTTAAAACACTCTTGTCATTCATCATTCCATGCAATATTATTTTTCATGTTATAAAGAGTGTAATTTTATGTGCATGTTTTTGTCATTGTTTGTTTTTATTTTTTTAATGGTAATAGCAATGCCACTAATTCATGTTTTCTTAGAAAATATTATTTTTTTGATTGTGTGTGTAAGTATACATGTAAAAACTATAAAACAAATATGTGTGTAAATTATACTAGAGTTCAAAAATTGCACTATTATATGCTTACTCTTTGCATTTTATAAAAAGTGTAATTTCTTTGCTAATTGTGTGCAAGTTTTTGTCATGTTTGTTTTTTATTTCCTTTCTTATTTAGGGTAATACCAATGCCACTGATCCGTTCATTCTTAGGAAACTTTTTTTTACTTTTTTTTCACGCGAAAAAAAGGGAAGAAGATGAGATGGTCATTGATTTTCAATCTAATGGTCAGTCTGATTGAACGCCACCAAGTTTCAGGCGTCTGATGGATAGTCGCCCGTTTATATTTTCTGAACACCATCTCTTGAATTCTTCTTCCTTAGATTTATTTTTATTCTTTATTTATGTTTTTTTTGCATTGATTCATTTGGGTAAGATGACTCCGTGGGTTTGTTCCTTACACTGTGTTTTTTTGCCTTTTGTTGATTTTGAAATTGATTTTTATCTCTTGTTTATTTCTTGATTGTTTAGTTCACTATTTTGAATGGACATTTTTTCCTTGTCTAAATGTGTATGGTGCTTCAATTTTAATTCAATAATTAAATTTGCTAGAATTACATATAACCGGGTCATTATGTTGATCTTAATTACCCAGCTTATTGCGCATGACGTAAAATGTATTTGAAATTTCATATAACCAATATCATTTATTGGTTGATTATAATTATAATAACGTTTAGCGTGATGGTTGCTAAATACTCCCTCCGTCCCAAAATAAGTGACTTAAATTTGTACTGACTTTGTACTAAAGTTAGTACAAAGTTGAGTCACTTATTTTGAGACGGAGGAAGTACAATCCTAGTGAGGGTTTCTATTCTTCTTTTTTTCCTCCATTTATCTTTATAGTTACGGTGTATATGTGTGAAAGCAAATATACATGTCAAAGCAAAACAAACAACCTGTTCTAGCCATTAGTTTGTCTAGTATACTAATAGTACGTACTAACATCTACCATGCAGTTATTTAATGGGATTTGACCGGCTGGGCACATCGTTATTTGATGGACCTGCTGGGCACAAATAATGGGCGCGCCTATATATCGCTTCATGCAAGCTGGAAGAAGTGCTTGCGCGCTGACCCTACTACAGTGCACACATCATGCGCCAGGCCCAGCAACGGCAGCTTGCGCTCGCCCTACAGAGCGCGCAAAATGTATGCAAATAGAATACAAATGTGTATGAGAAAATGTTGATCTTGTGTTAAAAAATGTTAAACTTGTATATAAAAATGCTCCTTATGTATATGAAAATTGTTCAATGTGTTTGAAAAAGTAGGCATGAAAAATATATTTAAAATGTTAATCATGTACTTAGAAAATATTAAATGTGTGTATAATAATTGTTCCTGGTGTATACAAGGAACGCAAAATGTTTGAGAGAAAATATTAACATAAAAATATATGTTTGAAAAAAATGTGAATCATGCATTTGAATAAATGTTCAATGTATACATAGAAAATGTTTGTTGTATTCAAATGTAATGTTACATTTGTATAAAAGTATGTTCCAATTCTATATCAAAAGAGAAAAAAAATGGATGAAAATAACAAAACAAACAAAGAAAAACGAAGAAAACCAATGAAATCCGAAAAAGAAAGAAACAGAACAAAAGGAAAAAGGAAAAGAAAATTAGAGAAAATAGAAAAACAAAAAAATCAAAGTATAAGGAGATAAAGAAAAAAGATACCAAAGAAAAACAAAGAACAAGGAAAACAAATCCAGTGAAACCCGAGAAAAGAAACAAAGAAACCGGAGAAAACAGGAAAAAACGTGAGAAAACTAAGAAAGAAACAATGAAAATCGTTGAAAAAGTACAGAAAACAAAAAGTAAAGAAAACAAAAAACCCGAAGAAAACGATAAAAACAGAAAGAAAATAAACGAAAAAGAAGCTAAAAGCAAACAAGACCGAACCGTCCGTGCATGTAGCAAGGCGAGCGAGCAACTGTACCGACCGTAGCACGCGAGCGAGATGGATAGGAGAAGAATTGGGTTGGCCCAGTTAAAACGCGAAGAGGAAAATCTTCACGCGAGGGTATGATAGGTCTCACTATAAGCGAGATGCCCTCGCGACAAATAATGTCTAATACTTGTACTAATTTCTCTCTATTGGGCTTTGATGCGCTGGGTATTGAAAATGACTGAAAAACTTTAGTTTTAAGTGAAATCAGAATAAGTAGTTTGTATGTTGTTCCTTGGATGTGAATCCAATGGTTGAGGGAAAAAGTGACCAAAATAGATAAATTTTTCAGGCACCTAATCCATATGCGCGCCCATTTACTTTTCCCTTTGTTTTGGACTCTTGAAGACACAACACCCCTCTTTATTAGTTATACTGGTTTACTTTTACTAGATTGTAAACATGGTTACCTCATTAATCAGGTGAGTGATATGATGACTCTGTTACACAACAATCTCTACGTCAACCTATCAATCTCACGTGCTACCGTATTTGCTCCTCTATTGCAATGTTCAAATAGAGGATGGAGAAACTCAAAAGCCAGGGGATCACAACCATCAATGATCGTGTTTTTTCTACTACCCCCACCAACCTATCATCATGGTTTGAGTGACCTCCAAATTATCCATTTTTTGCAAACCCAGTTTATCCGAATTGATCACTAATTTATGGCATCCAGTAGATTGCACTAGAGAACAATCAAAACATAGCGTCGATGCTTCAATTATGAGGGCCTTTCCACACCTGTCGATCATCTAGTTCTCCATAGTATTGAACATGCCACACATAATTCTCAACGCTGTAGTCAATGAACCTTATATGAGATCTTGACCAAAAGTTGCATCACCGTTAAGTTTCACGTAACCTCTCGGCTGTTTAGCCCATCCTCATCTCTTCATGGTCGCCTTCAAGGAAGAAGACACCATATATTTTGGCGTCAGTGCATGTATGGAAAGGTTATATGATGGAAACCCTAAGGGCCTGTTTGGTTACTAGCATGGATTTTTGAGTGCTTGCATATGTGATCCAGTTGAGCCTGCTTGAGGGTATACATGCTCTGGGCCACATTTTGCATGTCATTTGGTCGCCTACATATACCTCAACTCGCATCGTCCCTATAGTATAAATTGCACTAACGTGAGGCTACATTTGGAAAAATGGTAAAATCGGGTGTTCCTGATGAGCCTGGTTGAGGCGCGCTTTAAGTTCATGTGGTGCGGCTTATTGGTACGAGCCAGCCAACCAAATAGTCCAAACTTATCCCAGAGTCTGTTGAGCTTAATGCAGGTAGCCAAACATGTAATACATGTTCTCAACATGAACAAATCTGCACCTCTCCCACCATAGGTACCAAGCCCCAATAGGCATCATCTTGTGGTAGTTCCTCCGGACAAGGAGAGAAGTCACCTTGTTCCGGGAGGGAGCGCAAGTACTTCAGAACACGGCCAGTCAATATTGCATGCTCAACTTGCACGAAACTGTAAAAGAGAGAAAAAGAGAAAGGGAGCAACACTACTATTTCCTTTTAATCTATACCACTATATAGTGTATGAGTTTTGAATGGGTCGAGAGCATCAATCCTGATCGTTGATATCCTAAATCAAGTGGTTGAAAGCAATGGGATTCGCATGAACAGTACCCATCAGCTGCTTCCAATGTATTCTAGAACCATCGCGCTTTAAAAAGTGCATGCCGCTCGGGCCATGCTGCGGATAGCAAGGACGTGCCGAGTGGCTTGATATGGGTGTAGAAAGAGAACAAGAGAGAGAGAAATAAATCTAAATTAAACAATTAATGAATCTGATCCCGCTGGTTATTTTCCTTTGTTTTTTACAATTCTATCACCAATCAATAGGAATTTCCCTTTTCTAATATTTCCTTTTTACAACAATAATATTCCTCAATGCATTCATACATAGAGCATATTATTTTGCATTCCCTTTTTTGCAGCGTAGCCTAATGCTTTTTTTCACCAAAAACACTTATGTTGATGTGCATCGCACGTGCATACATACTAGTATACACTAGTTCATCAAAGTAGCACTCACTAGTGCAGAGATGCTTAAATGCAATTTTAATTAGTGGCATGCCCAGTTTAATTCGGAAGTAGCGGCAGCGTGGACATATTTCGTACACCAAAAGTAATAGGTTAGTGGTGGTGTGCTTGCATTCTCACATGCCATAAGTTTGTTGGACCAAGTATCTTGATCAGACATAAGTTAGTGGTGGCGTGTGAGATATGTGGCACGCCATTAATAGTATCACTAGTGCTGGCGTGATATCTAACCGGCATGCCATTGATAACTTCTGCCTTCTCTGCACACCACTGGTATGGTGCACCAATAATTGTGTTGGCAGCCACTCTCTTGTTCCTCATGTAACTTCACTTCTTTCTCCCTTTTCTGTTCTTCTCCCCTTTCACTTTTCCCAAGCTAGGTTCTCTCTTAGTTTTTTGTTCTTCCTCTCCTAGCTTTGTGGACGGTAATGAACCCATTGGAGCTTGGAGAATCGGCACGAGCCCCGCGCGCGAGCCCACGTCGGCTGATAGTGTTGAAATATTGGGCCTACACCGCCTTGGCCAGGCTCCCCTCCGTCCCTTTTGGCTCGGCCATGAGCTTCCCACCGTCGCCTATGTAGTCGGCCATGTCAGGTGAATCATCCCGCTGCAACAGCGCGTCTGTCCGATCCGTCGGTAAATTCTGCACCACCGGTGTAAATGACACCCAGATCCGGTGAGGCCGCCCGTGCTCCTTTGCGTCTACCAATGCCCTTTTGATAGGAGAATTTCCTACACACCAAGGAGTCTAAAATGAGGGTTCTTCATCTTCTCTGGACGTGGAAAGGTATGGCGTCAGTAATTTGGCATGCAAATAAATCTCACGCTGCTCACATCATTATATATACACATGTGCAGAAAGAAGTCTCTTGCCACACCGGTCGCCCGGATGCCGACACACGTCGCCGGCTACCCCTTGTGCGTCTGTGCTATTATGTTGGCATATGTTACGTCGTGGGGTGCCTCCTCATATATAAGAGGCCAAGGGTATAACGTGTCCAACTCCGACACTATACGTGTCATACCCACACTACAACACCAAGTCCAACTGTAACCTACCTTGTACACAATATTCGACACAACTCTAACAATTACATCACCAATATTCGACACAAGACGATTATTACGACATCATTTTTTTAGATAACTCATATATCTCTTTCGGATTGAAATGGAATTTGGTTTTTTGAAATGACTGAAATTATTATTTGTTAACGAGTTAATTATTTTTCTGAAATATTTTTTAAAAATTGAAACGAGTGGAATTTGTTTTTTTCTTTAATTTTGGAATAAGTGAAATAGTTTTTGCAGTCAAGTGAAATAATTTAAATCAAATTTGAAATATGTGAAACGTGTTATTTTAATTATGTGAAGTTGATTGTTTCAATGTGTGAAACTGGTTTTGTGAAATATAACTAGAATTGAATTATGAAAACTCTAGAATTTAAACTATTCAAAATATATTTAGGATATTTCTGGTTTTATAGGTCTTATCGCCCCTACTTCAAATATATGAATATTTTCTAATTTGGAAATTTGGTTCAAAAGTGATCAATCATTTAAAATGAGTGAAATCAGTTTTTTATAGTAAATTCGGTATTGAAAAATGAGTGAAATTTATTTATTGTAAACGCATCAAATCTATTATTTTGAACGATGAAATCATTTTTTTTTTGAAATGGGCGATTTTTTTAAGTTAGTTAATTATTGTTTTGAATTGAGTGAAATAATATTTTTTAGATGATTGAAATATGTTATTTAAAATCACTAAAATAAAATCTAGTTGAAATGTATCCAATATTGGTGTCTCTACTCCTATAAAAGATTCGGTTGGTGATGATGGTGTGTCTGTCATCCGTCATTTCTAACCATTAGATCTGCACCTAACGACTGTGATGTAAGTTGTGGCCTTTTTGCAGCAATATCCCACTTTCTCTGTTCCAATTTATAGAAAACTCCTTAGTATCTTAAAACCAATCACATTCCTCCCTTACCTCATCAAAATAGCCCAAGGAATATATTTTGAGTGAAACATAATATATTTTTAGTGATATATGTATATCAAAACTTGACTGTTTTTTCAAATTTGTGAATATGCATTATTCTACTTTGGATCCATTGCAACGCACGGGCACATTGCTAATTATTTTAAAGGTCTTGGTGCGAGTAATTCAAATATATAAAAATAGCACCGATCGGATTTATCTTTAAGAGATATCAATCTCCAAAATTTTGGCTATGAAATTTAATAGTAGCTTTTTTGTGTGGGAGAGAAACTTGTGGAGCTTTTAATGCCACGGACTCCACCCACAAAAGTTGCATGGAAATGAGGGATCCACAACATGTTTATATTCTCACGTATTCAAATGTGAAAATTATTGGCTGGCTTATACTCTAAATGGGTGCACCAATCTCAGCGTCCAAATGAGTTGTGGATCTTCCACCGTTACATACCCTTGCCATTAGAATTACTATTTTTGCATCGCTTCGCCTCTCCTCTCTCCCCATCTGCCGGTACCGATAGTCCACGTGAACCATCCATCGCTTTGCCCCTCTTCTCTCCTTTCTCTGATCGTCAAATACAAAGTGATCCCCAGTTCCTTTAGTGTTCATCTTCAAAGATACTTGACTAGATTTGGATTGCATGGGTAAGAGTCAGAGTAAAATGCACAACACCTTGACAATCCAAGAAAGAACAGTACCGGGCAGACAAGCTTCCACAGTAGGTGCACCTGGTGATGAGCTGACATGCTGCCATACTAAGTGGACAAAAATTTGGATTGCATGGATAACTTAGATCACCAAAAACTAGAATCTAGCCAAATTTTGCAGTGCATGGTAACTAAAACAGAAGTTGGAAAAAACAATGTAAGGAACCATCCCCTCATTCATGGGCACAAGCCATGAGGAAAATAGATAAAAAAACAACAAGAGCAAATGTTGAGTGACGAGTGAAAACACATATTTATAGGCCGATTATTGATGGTTGATCTGAAAAATCATTGACATGGTCTAAATTGTAAAGCAAATCCAAAATTAAATATCTCAATTAATTGTGAGGCCTTAAAAATTAGGAAACATAGTGTATAGTATACAAGAATTGAATGAGAGAGCTTTGATAAATTGTTGACCCGGTCAAAATAGAGTGACCCAATTCCAACTGGAGACCTCAATTAAATGTGGTTAGGAAGCATAGTGTATTGTATACAAGAATTGAATAAGAGATCTTTGAGAAATTGTTGACCCAGTCAAAATCGGGTGACCCAATATCAATGGGAGACCTCAATTGAATGTGGACTCCTTAAAACTGGAGAGCATAGTTGAAAGTGCGTTAAGTCGACTAGAGGGGGGGTGAATAGGCGATTTTTATGAATTTTTCACTAAGGAATTTCAGGGTGAGGAAATTCCTAAGAGAAAAACTACTTGGAGCGGAATAAGTACTCAGAAGTAAACGTAACAGAGCATCAACATGGTCTTCATGATGAAATGAAAACAAGCACAGAGTACAAAAAGCGTAAACACAGGATAAACAGAATGAAGACAAATAGACTGAAGAAATTTGAGCTGAGAAAATAGAAAAAGTCTTCAGTCAAAGTCTTCAAACAGATATGAACAAGCACACAACACAGAAATGAGGAAATGGAAGGGTTGATGAAATGGAATCAATTAGCTCAGTAAAGACAATGATTTGGTAGACTAGTTCCAACTGTTGTGATAGTTGTACGTCTGGTTAGGGCGGCTAGGTATTTAAACCTGATGACACACAGTCCCGGACACCCAGTCTTGAACACGCAGCTCAGAACACTTAGTCCTCACCATATTCCCCTTGAGTTAAGGTCACACAGACCTCGCCCAATCACTCGTGGTAAGTCTTCAGGTGACTTCCAAACCTTCACAGACTCGGTCACTCGGCGATTCACAATTTCCTCTTGGATACTCTAGACCATGACACCTAACCGTCTGGAAGATGCACAGTCTTCAAAGGTAACACGCGTCGGATCCACGCAGTATCAATCTCTTCAGTGATGCTCAATCACTTTGGGTTTGTAGGTGTTTGGGTTTGAGTTTTCCTCACTTGATGATTTTCACTCAAAGTCCTCGGAGGATGAGATGCTCTTAAATGACAAGTGTCAGTTTCTTTTGGAGCACCCAACCAGCTAGTGGTTGTAGGGGGCGGCTATTTATAGTCTAGGGAGCAGCCCGACATGATAAGACATAAATGCCCTTCAATGATATGACCGTTAGGTGGGTAGATATTTTGGAACAGCTGGCGCATAGCACAACAACGATCGGAATTTTGAGTATCAAATTCCTCAGGGCTATTATGTTCCTCACTGTGTAGGCAATCCACACTGGCGAATTCCTAACTCCCCAGTCAGAAAAAATTCCTTAGAGACCAGAAGAACTTCGTCTCTGTCACTGAAGAAATTGACTGAGTTGTATGAGATTTCCAATGGCTTCACTCGAAGGGATTGGTACGCAATTTGGTCTTTCTTTTCCTCTCGGGCTGGCGACTAGAAACCCTAGCCGCCAGGAGAGTCCCACCGCCTCGTTCCTCTGGCGGTTCCCCTCCGTCGGCGACCTTGGTCATCGGTGGTGAGGAGGGTCGCTGGATCTACGTGTGTGAATCGTGTAGCTTTAGGTTAGGCTATAGTAGCTTTGGTTTTTCGGACGTTCATCGTCTTCACTTATAAGGAGGCGATGGCGACGCTGAATAAAGAAGGTTCAGATCTGGCCCCAACGAGGCAATCAATCCTATGGTTGGGGATGGATTTGGAAATCAGTCTGTTCAAACAAGGATGGTGTGGCGGCAGCATCATCCTCGTGGAGGACCTGTGTCCTCGGGCTCCGTTGTTGCGATGGTGTTTGCTCCAACACCGGTGTGGAGCTTGGGAGGTAGTCCAGGAGCGGATGCAGATTATGGTCTATATCGATGACATCTGAAAGACAGCTCGGTCTTTCAGAGATGCTCATAGGGGTAAGGTGTGCGTGTGTGTGTTCATAGGGATGAGTGTATGCGCGTGTATATGAGCGCTTGTGTTTGTACGGCCAAATAACAATAAATAGGGTCTGTCCACGGTATATAGATGTGCCCTTATTATTGCACATCCAGATGACTCAATCAAACTAATGAAAAAGACAAAAAATGTTTGCGTGAATCTTCGTGTAAAATCAATGGGGTAGGACTTATATGTGCAATACTTATAGAGCATGGTCAATAGTAAAGATGTTACTGGCTCTATAGCAATGCCATGTCATCTATGGCCCATATTTAAAAGTTGGATGTGGCTAGCGAGCGCCTAGGCGCTTGTTCACAAGATCCAGCGCTCTTACTTTATATGGAAAATGCAATCGGTCCATCCATACACGCTTTTAGAAAAGGAAACATCTTGGTCCCTGCCACTGCCACTACCTCTCCCATGCCCACGTGACCATGCTACGTTTTAACAAAGAAATCAGCCTAGATCTTGTCCCACATGCATTTATGTGCGGCTCAAAACATGTTAAAAGTCGTAACTTTTGATTCAAGTGTCAAAATCCGTTGCGTTTTCACCGTTGGGTTTCTCACGATGAGTTCTTCAAAACTAGATCCCATTTGAGTAGGTTTCGTCGAACTTTTTTTGAGGGCAACTTTGAGTGCTATTTGAGGCAAGTATAGTGCTATAGGGAAGCAACTTCTTCCTTTTGGCCTAGTAGGATTGCCAATAAGTTGGTTCACATAAAAATGAGAAAAATCACACAAAACACAAGGCACCTTTAGTGCTACATACAAATAAACTTCACTGCACTATGTGTACCTGTGAATTTTGCTAATACTATCCCAACTTGTTTATTATGGCTGCAGTTGTCTTTTCTTGATGGTCAGTTGTCTATGGTTGATATAGGTTTCCTATAAGTATTATATATTGCCTACCATTGATGCCAATTGCCTGCTATTGGTAATTAGTTGCCTATCATTGCTGCTCAGTTGCTTAACTTTATAAAATAGTTGCTTATAATATTTTGAAGTTTTTTATCATTGTTTTTCTAAGTTGCCTGCAAACACTCTGAAGTTGCCTAAATTCACCACCAAGTTGCCTACCATAACTAGCAATAATAGACACAAGAGCATTAACAGCAGGCGACTTCATAGTTTTATAGGCAATTTATAAAAAACAACATAGGAGCACAAACAATAGAAACCTTAGAAGCACCGGTAAAGAAGTTAGAAGAATGTTAGACAAAATTAATTAGGACACAAAATATAGTGAAGTCGTCTATTTTTAGCACTATAAAGATGCTTCTAGTAAAAGGAAAGTTGGTTATGAAGGTGATTTGATGTTATCTGCCTCTGTTTCAAAGTTGATCTCTATTACTACTTAGTTGCTTATTGTTTGTGATTACTTAATTTTAATGGAGTGAAGTTGCTTATGTTTAGCACTAAAGTTGCCTCATCTAGTATCAAAGTTGCTTTTGGAAAAAAATCAAGACATATCTAGGTGGGGTTTAATTTTGAAGAGCTCGTCGCGACCTGGCTAGCCAACATGCGTGCATTCAATAGCGTTGGCGGGCAGACTCCCCCACAAAAGGAAGGCACAAGGATCTCACACCATCCATCACACATAGTTTAGAAAATTGGAATCATGATAGACGACTTAGATCCCACAAAAACTTTTCGACATTGTAGTCAACTTAGGTCCTTTGATGGACAACCTCCATAGTATTGCACGCAATTGAGGACAAGTCATACATAACTTCGCAGCGACGTATATAAACTTGGTTTGTGAAGTAGAAAACTTGGAATCCATGTTATGCAACTTTCCACTCTATGGTAAACAACTTTAACAGTATGGTAGGCAACTGAACTATTTACAACTTATTTTTCGATATGCAACTTAGCAACCATGTTAACCACCTATTACACTATTGCATACAACTAATTGGGAGGCTACTAGAAGAATTCAGTTATACAGAAGGTGCAATTCATCTAGCATCAGAGTGGCTCATGTTTAGCACTAAAGTTGCCTCATCCAGCATCAAAGTTGCTTTTGAAAAAAAATCTTTAAAACATATTCATATGAGATATAGTTTTGAAGAGCTCGTCACGAGGAACCCAATGGTTAAAACAGATCATGATTGTGACATGTGGTTTAAAAGTTATAGTTTTTTGAATTTTCTAATGCTCGAGTTAATGCATGTTACGCCATCCTGGGTTCAGATGGTTGGTCAGATGAGGTGGAGAAAAATCAACGTATTGTACCTGAGGAATCTTTCCATATATAGAATGGGTGGATGAGCAGTTTTCTAAATCTGGAACCGATCTGTTCCATCGTGCAGTCCATGCGCGTGCGCTCGCGACGACGTATAGCGCAGCTGCACTTTTAAGCATTTGGGTATTTAAAAAGGCTCATATAATAGAATGGTTGTATCGTTGGCTATCCATTTAAGAGCAAGTACAATAGGATGACATAGGCAAGCTATAAAACTTTAAATATTATATTTTTGATGAGTTGACGAAGAGAGAAGAGAAACGGACTACTTACTAACAGCTAGCTATAGCACGTGCTCCTAGACACTCTGTGAGAGAGGAAGATGGACCATGTATCAAAAAAATAGTATAAATTTATATGCATCTTATTGTACTTGTCGGCTATAAGCTAGCTATAGATGACGTGGCAAAATCATATAACCAGCTCCTGGTTGTACTATTAACCATGCTCTAATTCTTGCATGCTGGAGGAGACAAAGGAAAGGCACATGATTGGGTAGGAAGAGCTAATTAAACGCCTGCTGTATCGCTCGCGTATGGGCTGCATCCATGCTGCTTTTACTCATTAAAAGTGTTCTATAGCCCGGCTTGCTTCTCTCTCCTCCAACTATAATTTTGCTTACATGAAAGATGCTATATCACTAGGCTTTAGCATACTTACTTTTATACTGCTCACAATGAGGAGTAACATAGAGTAATAACTTGCCGATGTTACAGTCTATGTTACTATCTTCATAGTGGGTAGTAACATGTGAATGATATCATGAAAAAGTTTATTTATTAGGCTATAGACTCATAATGCCTTAAAATGTGTGATGTTACAGTAACTATCTAAATTACCACAAACCCCTCCCTCCTCATTAATTAGCTGCCACATAAGCAATTTTATATTGAAATGTGTGATGTTACTAGTTAAGTTAATTTCATTGTGGCTAGTCTTAGGCTAGTCATAATGGGAGTAACTTAGCTAGTAATATAGCGCACTTCAAGAAAATTTTGCTTATGTGGCAAGTAGTTAATGAGAAGTAGTAACATAATATGTTACTGTAACATAGCGTTTTCCAATACAAAATGAGTCTACAAACTAATAAATAAAGTCATCTATAATTATAACACTAGTACTATGTTACTTTGCACTATGAAGATAGTAATTTAAACTAATGTCATATGCATGACACTAGTATAAGTTACTCCTCACTATGACCAGTCTTAGAGCATATCTAGATGTGTTTTACCAAAACTGCAATAAATATTCGTAAATAGCAGGTGCCATGTTCAAAGCTGATACTCAAAAAGTAGGTAGGCCCTACGTAAAAGATCAACATTTGGCCTGTTAATATAACAAAAATCTTCAACTTAGTAGACTGAACAAAAGTAGAGAATTCATCCGGTACCAGCTGGAGTCTAAAGTTTACGAGGAAAATGCTAGAAGAGCAACACATAGTTCGGCCTAGAGCAACGAATATGAAACCATACGGTCATGTAAGCCTAGCTAGATCATCGTACTGGCATCATGCTAGGAAGCTAAGTCAGGTGCTAGCGACGTTGGGAGCTGGAGCACCGGTGCCGAGACCACCGCCAGCAACACCCAGACCACCACCGCCAGCAACACCAGGACCCCCGCCGACACCACCAGGACGAGGAGCTTGGCCCTCAGGTCTTGCCTCCTGCAAAATAAAACTACAGATCAGCCACATGGTACCGATTGCATACGTACGTACAGTATGACTACCAATTCTTTGACTAGTGCTACCGATTAAGCAGCACTGCCAATGGAACAGAAGGAAACTCGTGTGTCTGAAGCGTACCTTGAAGCGGCTGAAGCGTTCCGGCGGCGCACGGTTCTTCCGGTTCTCACGGGAGCGGACACGGACTTGATGCTGATGGATGGCGCAGGACACGCAATAATGCTCCAGGATATAAAGCTTGGGCAGAACGTAACCTGCAACGGAAACACTTCTATTACGCATCACGAGTTCGACACTTGTACTCCCTCCATTCCAAATTACTTGTCGTGGTTTTAGTTCAAATTTGAACTAAAACCACGACAAGTAATTTGGAACGGAGGGAGTAACTCACAAGCGGATCAGATAAGAGGTGCTGTATTTAATTTTCTCAACAAGTTTATCAGCGATCGGCGATTGCTGCTCGAACAGTTAAGAACCGGCCGAGAGAAGAAAACAAAGGAGGAACTAAAACCGCACCTTCAAAGACGCAGGCGTCCTTGATATCTCTCATGCCTGCCGCCTCCACGATGTTCCTCACCTTGAACCTCTTGATCGCCTTGTCCTGAACCACCAAAGAAGGATATATACGGGTGTCCGTGAACAAGGAGAGGGTTTTGGACTAGGGCAACATGATCGATTGATGCAGCGAGATACAGGATCCAGCTTACCTTGGGGACGCACTTGGCGCAGTTGGAGCAGCGGACGAACTTGACGTGGCCGCGTCCTTGCTTGTTGCGGCCGCCGTTGCGGCGCTTGAAGGTCTGTGGTACGCAGAGCGATAATGGTTAGACGTACCTGCATGGGACAGCAGCCTAAACGAAGTTGACGTGACGACGAGGCTCTTACCATCGCGACGGCGCTAGGGCGGAGGCTCGAGGTCGGCTGCGGCGTCTTGGAGCTCCGATGACTCCGGGTCCTTGTAGGGTTTGGCCCCAGCCGCCCTGGTCCTTTTATAATCAGTGGAGGGACCGGCCGTATAGCATCCAGGCTGTCCGTTCGTGGATCGACGGCCCGAGTTGTGAATGGGTAGCTGATTGGTCTAATCGAAGGCGTATTTACTGCGTCTCCGCTTTGGCACTCTTCAACCCGTTCGAAGTGCTTCAAGTTCAAGGTAGCCCGCAAAAAAAAAGTGCTTCAAGGTATAATGGCATGTGCTGGAGAGTGGATCTCTTTTTCTTTTTAAAAATATCAGACCTATTATAAAGATTCACCGGAAATACAAATTACCCCAAACATAATAAAGATTACATCGAGGTCCATGAACAACCGAAAAACCGTTGCCGCCGCCAGAATGAGCTGCCGATGCGCCGTTGGCGCCGCTCCCATACCGGAGCCGCTTGACCTTGTTGATGATAGCTGGAAAGTCTTCGTGCACGTGCCCCTAAGGACCAACAGTTGTCATCATTGAATCCTTGGATCGACCTGCACCGTTGCTTACGCACGAGAGAAACCCTAACCTCGCTGCTCTGAGGAGCTGGCAGGAATCTACGTCGGAGCGCCGTCTAATCTGTCCCACGAACGAACTTGAGAAGGATCGGATCCCGGAAGACTGACTTGAAGAAGAAGCGCCGCCATCTGTTCGAGCGCCGCCCTTGTGAGAACCAACACCCTACCTATCTAAGCAGAGGCACGAGGAATACTCTCCCCGCCACCGGCCACCGGAGCGGCAGGCGGAGGGGAGGCAAATCCACGGGCTCGCCGGCAAAGATAGAAGGGAAGAAGGCTTTCCCTACTTGCCTTGCAAGAGCGGAGAGTTGATTTCTTTCTCTCATGGAGCCATGTTTTTGAAAAGAAAAATCAAAATCATAATTTAAAGTTTGGAATTTGTAATTTCTAAACGTTCGTGATTTGACAATAGATCCGAACGATCTAATTGACGTTCGATCCGAAATTCTAGCGTGCGCCAGTTTCTCATGAGATTGATCCGGATTTTCTATGCATAGCTCGTGATTGTTTTTTTTTCTCCAGCGTACCGGAAGACAAAAATTTCTGCGAGAAGTGGGAATCAAGCCCACAGCACCAATCTCGACAAGCACATGTTTACGTTAAGTTTGACGTTAGTTTTTTCCTTTGTACTTTAGTATATGTGAGTAAAAGAAAGCCACAACAATCAAGGCCATTGCATTGGATTTTTGACGCAATAACCATGGCACACCAGCTTTAGTCCTTGTCCAATATACCTTAAAAGCATATCCTCGCTAACTCATGTATGGATAACATGGTAACATACACACTTCGGATCTGATAACTTATGTACAAATACAGTGGTAGCTTTGATACTAAGAAAAAAAGTTGTTGAGATATATTCTGCTAACTTCTGCGAAAAATCATGATAATTTACGCCCGACAGGCATGATAACTTACGTACAAACACCGTGGTCATCTCAACCCAGTGAAAAAAATTATAGACATGCCACCCATAATTTTATGTGTAAATACCATAGTAAGAAACGCACGACAGGCCTGATATATTACGTACAAACACCCTGATAACTTTGACCAGCGAGGAAAATTATTAAAAATAATAGCCGTTAACTTTGACCCCATAACTTCTGTATAAATAGCATGATAATATATTCATCGCATGCCTGATAACTTAGGCACAAACATCACGATCGCTTTAAGTCGAGGAACAAATGTTGTTGAAAACATAACTCCGATAACTTCTGTGCAACTATCATGGTAACATATGCACCGCAGACATGATAACTTCGGTACAAAAAATGCGGTAATTTTAACCATGGAAAAAAGTTGTTGAAAACATAGCTCCGGCAATTTATGTGTAAATAACATGGTAATATATGCACCACAAACCTGATAATATATGTAAAAACACCGCGGTAACTTTTTTAGCCATAGGAAAAAGAATTTGTTGGAAAAACATAGAAAAAAGTCTATTTTACTACCCTGAAAAAAGTTGATGGTTCACATAACCCCCTGATCTTTTTTCCGGTTCCCTTACCCCCCTAAACAATCTCAAACCGGGCAAAAACCATCCCTGGCTGGTTTTGCCCATACTGGATGTTGACGTGGACACAGTCAAAGGCGGTATTTGGCCTGCGGGTGGGTCCCTCTCAGCTAGACACTCTCATTGACTGTTGGGCCCGGTCAAATATGACACATGGGGCCCACATCTTGGTTGCACGAAGATTAACAAGGGACTAATTTAGCCCTAATTGCATCATTAACAGAAGGGGACCCACATGTCAATGTCTCAGACTAACCCTAGTGATGAAGGGGACCCACATGTCAATGTCTCAGATTAACAGAAGGGGACCTAAACTAATGATGCCACATCAGCGCGGTCCTGCTCCGAGGTCGCCGGCGTGGAGGGCTTCATCGGCGGCGCATCGGCGCGGTCGTGCTCAGGCGCAGCCGTGCGCAGAGGAGGCCGGGGCGACAGTCAAGGCGGCTGCGGAGGTCGTGGCCTCCCGTTGACCAGAGGCGGCCGGCCAGGGGTGTGGATGCGGTAGCAAGGGCCGGCCATGGACGTGGAGGTGGCGGCGCTACAGCGATGCAGGCGACGCGGGGAGGCGAGAGACGACCAGATCCGAGGGTGGCGCCCCATCTGATCTGGTTCCGGCCGGATCCGGACTCCGGCGGCGGTGTGAAGATGGTACGGCGGCGAGCTTGTGGCGGCGGAGTGACCTGTACCTGAGAGAGAGTGAGTGAGAGAGAGATACGAGCGAAGAGAGAGGGTGAGGAAAGAGAAGGGAGGAAGGAGAAGCGGGGCGCTCGGGGTGGCGCCTTGGAACTCCGGCAGTCACCGGCGTCGGTCGGAGGCGGGGCAGGGTTCGGGTGCGAGGGAGCGATGCTCGTGGAGGGAGGCGACGACAAAATGTGGTCCACCTAATGGA
Source organism: Triticum urartu (assembly GCF_056163025.1). Classification (NCBI taxonomy): domain Eukaryota; kingdom Viridiplantae; phylum Streptophyta; class Magnoliopsida; order Poales; family Poaceae; genus Triticum; species Triticum urartu. The sequence continues at coordinate 575,209,871 of NC_141875.1, read as the reverse complement.
GGTCGACCATAGGTCAAAACCACCATTTGACTGTTGCCACGTCAGCGCCAAGATGAGTCAAAAACATCCAGGGATTGATTTTGCCCAGTATAGGATTGTTTAGGGGGTGAAGGGAATCTAAATAAAGATCAGGGGGTTATGTGAACCACCAACTTTTTTCAGGGTAGTAAAATGGATCTTTTTCAAAAACATATTGTTGATAACTTACGTGTAAATAACGTGGTAAGTTAGGCACCGCGGACCTGCTAATTTATGTACAAATATCATGATAACGTTGATCTAACAAAAAGTTGCTGAAAACATAGCCCGATAAGTTCTGTGTAAATAACATGGTATTTTACATGCCGCACATCTGATAATTTATGTTTAACACCATGATAACTCTGACCCAATATAACAAAGTTGTTCAAATATCATACCGTAGGGCTGGTAACATAATGTATCCTTGGGGTTGGTAACTTAAGAAAAGAAAAGAAAATCTTGATATGAAAGTAAAGACGGTGCCAGTATATATATATATATATATATATATATATATATATATATATATATATATATATATATATATATAGTAAGACAATGATTGTAGTTGGTCGAGCTGGTTAGTGTGTTGCACATTTGGGGTAGAGGTTATGGGTTGAAACCCATGTGCATGCATTTTCCTTTTTTTTATATCTAGAAAAGAACACAGCGGTAAGTAACGATCAAGTAGATGGACTCCATTTTGTTGGACAAGAAATAACATAACGTGAGTTGGTCGTTCGATTAATACTTGATACAAGAGACCAGAGCTCGAATCCTCTCCAGCCTGATTTTTTTTTTGTCTCCCTTGAGTGAGAGAAATAAAAAAGGAAGGAATATGAAGAAATCGAGGGACACTGGGTAGGATCGATCGGGATTAGGAAGAAATCGCGTGGGGGACACGGGATGAGATCGTCCGGACCTATCCAATAGGCACAAACGTTTGGTATATATTGCTGTCCTTTAAAGTTTCATAAAATTTATAAAAGATATGCAGGAACATTGAGTAGTGTACTACATTTTTGTAATATTTTGTGATCAAATACGATTTTCTGTGCGCTGTATAAAAAACAAAATCATGTCTTTTTTCCATAGTTTGAATTACAATGTATTTTATCATGAAAATTTGCGGAGACATAGTATACATCCCTAGGTTCATGTGTAATTCTTTTAAATGAAAACTTGAAAATAAAGTTTTGTATTTTATTTTAAAAAAATCTGGGCTCCATGGAGCCCGGGATCCAAAAGCAATTTCAGTTTGTGCTGGAGAGTGGATTTCTTGCTCCCGAGCTCCATGAAGCCCTACTTCTAAAAAAAATTGGAAAGCATAATTTAAAGTTTCAGAAAAAACTGAAAAAAATACACATGAGATTGAGTGTATACTATGTTTGTGGAAAGTTCCATAATCAAATATGCTTTTATGTGAGCTGTATAGAAAAGGCAGAATGTTAGACTTTTATAGTGAATAGTGCATATCCTAGAAGACATTGTTATTTTTTAGTACCTTGAACCACAATATATTTCGTCATGAAAATTTACGAAGATGTGGTATACATCCCTATGATAAAAAGAAACAGGCTCCATCCAAAAGCAATTTCCGCATGTGCTGGCACTGTTTAATTTCCTATTCCTTTTTCTTGTGTCACGGCAAGAGTCGTGAATTGATGGGACGAAAGCCGAATGGAATTCTCTCTTTTTTTTTGAGAAACGCAGAAAGGAATTCTCTATTTGGCGCCTTAAGTACAAAATAAGGGCCATTCCCTAGCGAGCGCACAAGGGCCGAAAGGGTCGATCAGTAATGGCCCGGCCCATGTAGGGGTTTATCTTTGCACCAGTTTAACCAACATTTTAAATTTCATGAACATTTTCGTTGGCTTTGCTTTGTTTGGTTTTTCCATTATTTATTTATTTTTATTTTTTATTTCTAATATTCATTTTCATTTCTATTTTATGTTTTCATTTTCAAATTTATGACTAAATTTCTTGAATCCGTAAACAATATAAAAATTCATGAATTGTTTTTGAAATTTTCCAATATTTTTAATGCCATGAACATTTTTAATAATGTGTTAAAATTTAGAAAATACTTGATCTTTTCTAAAATTCATGAAGATATTTTAAAATTCGTAAATATTTTTTCATTCGGAAACTACTTTTTATAAAAATTCATGATTATTTTAAATTTCGTGGAAAAAATCAAATTCATGAACCTTTTTTTCAAAACCTTGAACTTTTTAAATCCATGAACTTTTTTTCAAACCATGAACTCTTTCTCCAATTCATTAACTTGCATGCACGTTCTTGTAAACCTCTACAAGAGTCAAAGCCACTTCATGTGCTCCTTGTGGGATCTATAATCTTACTTCAAAAAATCTACAACTCAACTATGTGTACTTGAAAATCATCATTAGACTTGGTCGCAACGGCGGTGAGTCGACGACGAAGATACGTCTGTGGTGCAGAGCTGCTCATCTGCGTCATAGATGGAGGTACATGGCTCTTTCATCTCCAGTCTCTCTCTCGCTGCTCTCGGTTGCTTTCGACCCTCGGTTGACGACTCTGATGAACCGGGGTGCGGGTGGAGCTGGCAAGGGGTAGGGGAAACCCTAGTCGGTCCGTCCGGCCTGACGACGACAAAGCCGAGGGGTGTCATTTTCCTCCTTGGAGTTGCCGTTGAGGTCCCCTCTATCCACCCGGTTCCAGAATCCGCCTATTTTACTAGTCTCCGGAAACGGAAAACCTATCTCGGGTGAAAATCCAAAATACGACTAGAGTACAGTGGTGGCTGCATCGTGTGTGTCGTACCCTTCTTGAAGGCGTTGCCTGGGGGAAAATGGGTTCTCGGGAGAGCAATCATGCAAGCGAGCTTGGAGTGGCTTTTTTCGAATGATAAAAAACAGTGACATTTTTCGAGTGGCAAATACCCAATCAATCCAAGGAGTTAATTGCATAGAAGTACCACAATTCGGGCATCACATGCAGATTGGTACCACGATTGCAAATTTTTACGTGTCAGTACCAACATTGGTCCGGGTTTTTACAAATTAGGCTAAAAGGCGTATTTATACGTATTGACGCCCGATCCGACAGCTCGGGCCCACCCGTCAGGTGCCACGCTGGCCAATCGGCGCGTGCCCGCGCGCTGACTAGGACGAGCCGATGCGCTGCTGCTCTCCAACCTGGTCCGGTCGCACCAGCTCCAGCCCGGCCGCACCATTCCCCAATATGTTGTACTTCTGTGCAATTAACTCCAATCCAAGTGTTACATGAGTTTTTTTTTTCAGGCAACATAGGACAAAGATCAGCTGATTATCAGTCGACGGCATATCATAGTAGTACTACTTATAAAACGGGTAAACCATAAGTAGCATTGTTCATGGTCCCCAAGATAACAAGTGTACCCCACAACCACAAACATCTCCCAACCATATGGCAGGATTCGGGGGTTTACAACGCAACAACAGAAGTTACAAAACACTCTCACACATGAATACAAAACACTCCATGCATGTACTTCTAAAGTACCCTTGAATAAGATCACCTTGCGATGTTTTCACAACGCAAGGCCACACTAACAATGATCAAAATGCTCAACTCCACAATAAGTAATAACTTATTTATGTCTACTACTGTGCTACTAGTATGAAGAGAAGGGGAGGCCTAAGCGGGTGCTGGTCAGCAGCAGCCTCAGAATAGCCGAAGGCCTCTTCTTTACTATAACGAAGAGGTTTCCTTCCTCTCTTGCTCAAGCTCCAAACCAATGCAAGCAATCCGTCCATCGACGAGAGGAGAAGTCGTCCAGCTCGCTAGAACTGGCTTCCTTCGAAGGTCTGGCCGAAGGACCAGCCGGCGGGGGCGACGTTGTTGCTGGTGACGGTGCGGCCGTCGCTGAGGGTGACCCGGAAGGAGAGGCTCTGGCCGTCGAGGTCCGCGTTGCTCTGCCAGTTCTGGCCCCAGTTGCGGGCCATGGCCTGCCACCCGGTGCTGGACCCCTTGATGGCCACCGACTGCACGTCGCCGGCGCCGGCCACGTTCGTCACCAGCACCAGGTTGAAGTAGGAGTGGCCGTTGATGGTGAACCTGATCCCACCCTTCTTCACGCACGGCACCCTGCAGCACAATCGGTGAAACACAAATCTTCAGTAGTGATTGGATCATGCAACTTGGAAGTTGGAACACATCATGGTGGTCAAGTGAGCGTGACGCCTAAACTATTTCGAAACAGCACCGAGAGTCGCTGTCAGACCGAACTGCACCAAATCTGCACTCTGGCCCACCTAACATGGTCCATCGACACCGACACGGGACCGGATTAAGGAAGTTTGTACACGCGAAAGGTTTGTAACTGGCTGGCTCACCTCCGGTAGGCGACGGCGACGATGCCGGCGCGGTAGATGCCGATCTGGAGGTAGGCCGGCTCGGCCATGTCGAAGTGGGCGCGCGGCGGGTTGCACCAGCCACCGTCGTCGTTGGGCAGCGCGTAGTTGGGCGGGCAGAGGTTGGTGGCGGTGATGGTGATGCTGCCCGGCAGGCAGGAGCTGCTCACGTCCTGGCACTTGAGCTCGTAGCACGACCCGCACGCCGCGCCGTCGTTGAACAGCGCCGTGCTCAGCGCCGCCGTGTTCGTGCCGTACCCCGTGCTGTACAGGTTCCCGTACCCGCACGCGCCGCCTGCAGGAGGACACTTCAGTTAGACACTGTTCTACATTCACTCATGTCGGGAACCACCCACATACAATACAGGTAGGTATAGGTAGGTGCTTCTTTTTTCGCTTCAACAGTGTAATAATACTCCTGATGAAGATGAGCTCACCCATTGTGCCGGACGCGTCGCCGCCGCCGTAGAAGGTGGCGTGGGCGCTCTGCCACGACCCGTAGTCGCCGGCGGCCCGCCGGGCGAGGAGGCAGAAGGCGGCCGAGAAGAGCAGGAGCAGAGCACTGGCGGAGGCCATTGCAAAGAGCGCGAAGCTAGCTAGCTGCTGGTGCCTTTCTAGCTCGGTAAAGCGACCGACCGAACTTGCTAGGAACCGATGGATGGTTGCTTGGCTGTGAAGAGAGAGCTGCTACCGGCTAGGTATTTATAGGCGAGCCGGCGAGTGCTCCTGGCCGTTGGAATCGTTAATCGCTTTGCGGAACGGCAGAGAGAGAAGAGGGGACAAAAGTCGGAGATGGAAGTGGGGACTGCGTAGCGTATCCATCCCCGGCCCGGCCCCGAACCACCGCCGACCACGAGCGGCCACGACGGCGGTTAGCACATACGAATCGCGCGCACATGCGGGTGCTCGTCACCGCGGACGCCGCACACAACGAGACAGCAACCGGTCGTGTGCGTACAGTTCATGGACAGATTAAGCTCGCATGCCCACATGGCCACATGGCTCCCACGAGCTACAGGCCATGGATTTCGCCACTGGGAAGAAGAAAAACAATATGGATCCTCTTGATTGATGCATAACCATAAAATACAAAGATTAACCATGTGATCGTGTGAACCTGATCGGCATATATCACGATCCAATCAGGATCAAGATGCTGCTGCTAATGAACTATGCATGTTCCCGTCGCCGTCTGGTAATTCAGTTATAGGAGTAACATGCATGCCATGCCAAACTTTTACTACGACGTCTGGCAGGGACAGGATGTCGAAGTCGCGCGCAACAGTTTGATGCGACGGCCGACGGAATTCGAAAGCCTAAAGCAAACCCACTTGCTTAGTGATGCTCGATCGATCAAGTTGCACGTAGATTAATATGGGGAGCGGAAAGAGGGCGCATGACAACCAATCGTCCCGGAGTGTGAAGCATGTTCCTCCTCTGGACGTACGCCTTTCCCCTTTCCAACGGTGGCGAGGAGATTCGAAACTTGCGTTCTTCAGTTAGTTAACTTTTCGTCGGTTGTAACCTCCGGCCACCCGGAGCCTGTCGCTCTGCTAAAGTTATATGAACCTGAGATCTGGCTGTCGGGTGTGGAAACCAACCACGGAAGAAACATCGGATTAGACACGCGAATCATGGGAGTTCTGGTCCTGAGACAGATTAATCTAACGAGGTTAAAATGCCACTACCCTAGCACTTGCAACATGCATGCCCAGCACTACCGGTCCAACACCAAATGATAAGCTCGGAGTTTTATATGGCGTGGTTGGTTGATAATTTACAGGGTTCTCGACTTCCACATGCATGAACATGGCCACGTACGTACGCGGACAAAGGAGTACAGAAATCGGTATCTTCAGACCAAACTGCAGATGCTGCGGCTGCATGCGCATGCAGGTGTGTCATGCATGTACATACAAGATCTCGTCGGCGCTTCCTCCGTCCTGCGCGCCAAGTGTCAAACGGATCGGTGGCTGCAATCAACGCACCAGCCCTTGCTCCAAACCTCTACTCGATCTACTCCGACTGTTATATGTCAATGCTGCTATAAATTAAGCAGGTAACCTTCGTGTGATGCAAGGGTCGATGCACAGGAAACGTTGGTTAGTGGCTACCCAGATGGGAAAGAGACTTTGGCGCACCGGTTGACCTGCCGCTCATGCATGCTCTGCACGTTTTGTGTAATGCACTTCTGTACTGTACCTTCCTTTTAGTTGGTTGTGCCTCACTGCCTCGTGCTTAAAACTCAGCTTATAGCATTTTTTTCACCTTCACAATGGGTACAAACTCCTTCGGCATATGGTAACTAGTACTCCCTCAATAGAAGAGCGTTTACTACTAAAGTAGTGATCTAAACCCTTTTATATTTATTTACGGATTGAGTAATAAACAGCCAAGTAACTGAAAAATACGCGAGCGGAACAGGTAAATGATTTGGAACCGTCGGCGTCTCATCATCATCACGTATTAGTAGAGGATATACAGGGAGGTGGCCGTTAGCTTTCCTGTCATAATCTGTGGCTTTCAGAGATAACATGCGCGCCGAGCGCCACGCTTTCACAAAAGCAATAGTCTCACTCTCACTCTCACGGCGGCAGCGACTAGAACTAATTAACCGTCTATTTCCTGGCCCCCACGGCGCCATGTTACTCGCACATGCATGGCCGCCCGCCCATCACGGCCGAGCTCCTGTCGCTGGAGGATTCGCCTTATCTTGGAAGCATTCTGCAATTTCCAACATCATCAGCGGCTTCATGATTTTTAAAAGTGTTTTCATTAATACTGATGATCGGGTGAGCCCATGCCAGGTGCTCTGTTTGTGATGCTGCTGGGTGGTGGAGTGTTGGATCTGGGTCGGAGCCTCGGAGGTGAGGTGCAGCGAGCTCTGTCTCCGACAATGCTAACGGACAATGGGGTTTGCACGGTGGAGTGTGTTCAATGTTCGTGGGATCTGTAAGTCTGAAACCTTCGACAAGTATTGCAAACTTATGATTTCAGTTACTGCTGTCCATTCTGCCCTTTTATTTTTAGTTTTATAAACCTTTCTACTATTGTACACAAATGGCACAAAAACTGCTTTTCAATAACAAAAACATGACATGGGCAAAAGTAGAGGTAATCACGCCTCATGTGTCCCTCCCTCCTCATGGGCGACTCGGGCTAACCGTAGTCGCCGCCCTTCTCTTGAAACAGGCATTCACCCGCTTTATAGATAAAACAAACACCACATTCATACAACAAATTCAAATAATGATAAAATAAATATAAGTCCACCGAGGCAACAATACAAGCACACCTTATTAAAAAGAAGAAGAAAGGGCCACCAAGTGGGCGGCAGATCAGTAGCTAGGTGACATCTTGCAGAAGTCAACGCATCAACATGTTGTCCACGATTTCAGACTTGCTGCCAAGAGCAATGCTGCAAAAAAATCAGAAATTTGAATATAGAGTCAGTGGCCCGTCATAAGAAGACCCACTCAATAATCATCTTGTTACGCGTCATCCAAAGGGTCCAGATCATCGCTGGGAACACTTACCAAAAGAGGCATCTCCTCCTCCCGGTTCAGTTAGCCCGAGTTTCCAGGAACTCGGCCAGGTCGAGGGCCTCCCATTCAAGACACAACACCTCACGGACAAAGCACCAAAGAAAACGGGATAACGGGACAGACGAAGAAGATGTGTGTCCCAGTCTCCGAGACACCACAAAAGAGGGCACAACCAATCGCTAGGCCCATGCCACTTGGCCAACTTCATCTTCGATGGAAGGCAATCGCGCGGAAGTTGCCACACAGTGATAGTTGATCTTCAAAGAGAGATATGCTATCAACAAACGTGTGGTCAAAGCGAGAGTCGACTCGCCGCAGAACGCTATATGCCGAGCTAATCGAGAAGAGCCCTGACGGGGCCAAGCACCAAGATACGGTGTCAAGATAGTCCAGAAGCATCAGCAGGAGAGTCGCTCGAAGGTTGGCCCAAGCTACGGTTTCCTTGGGCCCAAATATTTTTCAGACGTTCCAATTCCCACTATGAATGGCAACCAACATTATCAGATCTGAGCAGATAGTAAATAAGTTTGGGAACTAAACGCAAAAGTGGAGATCTGCACAACCATGGATCAAACTAGAAGAGGATCCAATCTCCATTTCATGTGGAGTCGAAAAAGTCCAAGTCAAATCTCATGCTTGATCGACTGAATAGACTTCCAGAATTGGGCCCTACGATCACAAGCGAGAAGAGGGCAGCCCTGCAGGTACTTCGCTTTAATAAGATGTAACAACAAGCCCCATACTCCCTGAGAACCCTTCATACCCACCACAACATAAGGGACACATTCATGCGACGGGACACGAGCATACCTAGACGACCCAGGTCCTTCGGCAAACAGGTATCCGCTCACTTGAATATATGTTATTTCTGGTACCCGTCCACTGCCTGCCAGAAGAATGGTGATAGATCCTTCTCAACGGTGATATGCACCCCTTTTGGAAAAATATACAGCCCCTTCATATACATGGGGGCTAGAGAGACATGAGTCGATAAGCATCGATTTACTCCCTTTGGAAGTGAATCTCCCGCACCATGGCTCTAACCGAAATACAACCCATCTTGGAAGCGGGTCAAAATCCTGAACCAGGGTCCTCGAGTCAGATGGCAGAATCCACAAGTGCATAATGCGGAAGGAGGACAACCCACAATTGAGGTTGTCTGTAATCTGTTGTTGAACCTCGGTCTAGTACCTCATAACCACAACCTCACTCTGATCAAAATTGATATTGAGGCCGGACATGGCCTCAAAGCAGAGGAGAAGAAACTTGAGCTTGATGTAGTTCCAACCCCTCTACCATGTTCATGGTCTCATCGGCATACTAGACGTGGGTAATACCGCCTCCATTAACAATATACACAACCACACCTAAGATGTGGCCAACCATCCTAGCCTTTTCCAGGTTGGCCACCAGGGTGTCCACCGCAAGGTTAGAGAGAAGGGAGAAATAGGACCCCCCCGGTGTCTCATCCTATGAGAATATCTGAAATAGGGCCCCGTCTCCCCATTAATGTTAATCACGATGGTACCACTCCTGATGAACTGCATGGTCCAACAACATCAGCAGTCATCAAACCCCCTCCGCTTAAGAACAAGGCAGAGGAAGAACCAGTCCAGACGGTCGTAGCCTTTTTGGAAATCTAGCTTGAGGGGTACTCCTTTCTAGTGATGTACCTTAACCTCATGAATAATTTCATGAAGAACCAGAATCCCATCATGGATACGATGACCTTTAAGAAAGACAAACTCGTAGAGATGAGAGAGGCGTTCCACCATTGAGCGAACCGCATCGCACACACCTTAGAGAAGATTAGTTGTAGAACATTCGTTGTCGTGATCGGCCAAAAGTGTCGGATCTTTTCATACCAAATAATTTGGGGACCAGGCTAACCACATCATACTTCAAGCGAGACATGTCTAGTGTTCAAATGTAAAATTCTTGGAATAAAGGCATAATCGCCGGATGAAGCTACACCCATAACTTCTGGAAGAAGGAGACCAGAAGGCTATCCCCCCGATAATTTACAAGCCTTCATCTCAGCAGTCTCCTTACGGACCTCCTCTGGAAATAATGAGAAGGTAGGTTCTGCATTCTCATCAGCTGAGACCCTGGCCTCGATTGGCCAGCAATCCATCGCCAAAGAGGAGTTGGGCTCCGCCGTGAAGATCTCCAGATAGAAGGAGTAGATATGTGTATTGATATCTCCCACCACCTCCAAGAGGGCATCTCCCTCCCATAAATAGAGAATGGAGACCTTCCGATGCGGCCCATTCACAATGGCATGGAAATAAGTGGTGTTTACATCGTCCTTGAAGAGCCAATTTGGTTGCTCCTACGCTTCCAGAAAAGCTTCTCACCCTTGAAGATCTCCATAAGGGAGGCCTCGCAGGTGAAACCTTGGATCCACTTGTCGGCATTAAGGCTAGTCGTTCCGCTGTCACATCCAACAACTTAATTTGCTTAAGGAGGCTCCCTTGCAAGCCTTTAGATCAGAAACAAGATTGGCCCCCCAGCCCCACATGAATTGTCATAAGATTTTGGCACAATGATGCCAAATACCCACTGCAATGAGCCACACCCCTCCCCAAGCGTGCGCCACCGCAAAATGAAGCCAAGCTAAGCCCGTGGGGCGGACGGCGGCATAGAGGCCGGTTTCCTCATGATGAGACGGTCCTTGTGGTAGGGGAGGCTCGTGGCCTCCTTGATATGTGCGGCATGGTGATACTAACCACTCAACTCCTTGTAGGCATGGCATCGGTTGTTCATCGAATGGGGAATTCACTCATTTGGCGCCGCGGAGGCAGCATTCATCACATATCTCGATCCAGCAGTCTGTCGGCAAGGACGCTGCAGGGTGGCAGCCCACTCTCCTTTCTCTAGTACGCTTACCTCACAACGGCTGATACGTCTCCAACGTATCTATAATTTTTGATTATTCCATGCTATTATATTATTATTATTTGGATGTTTTATATGCATTTATATGGTATTTTATATTATTTTTGGAACTAACCTATTAGCCTAGAGCCCTGTGATACGTCTCCAACGTATCTATAATTTTTGATTGTTCCATGCTATTATATTATCAACCTTGGATATTTTATATGCATTTATATGCTATTTTATATGATTTTTGGGACTGACCTATTAACCTAGAGCCCAGTGCCAGTTTTAGTTTTTTCCTTGTTTTTGAGTATCGCAGAAAAGGAAAACCAAACGGAGTCCAATTGACCTGAAACTTCACGGAACTTATTTTTGGACCAGAAGAAGGCCATGGAGTAAAAGAGTTAGGCCAGAAGAGTCCCGGGCTGCCCACGAGGGTGGGGGGGGGGGCGCCCACCCCTAGGCGCGCCTCCCTACCTCGTGGACAGCCCGGAGACCCCCCTGACTTGTTCCCGACTCCAACACCTCTTATATAACCAAAAACTTCCAGAAAGAAACCTAGATCGGGAGTTCCGCCGCCAGAAGCCTCCGTAGGCACCGAAAACCAATCTAGACCCGTTCCGGCACCCTACCGGAGGGGGGAATCCCTCTCCGGTGGCCAGCTTCATCATCCCGACGCTCTCCATGACGAGGAGGGAGTAGTTCACCCTCGGGGCTGAGGGTATGTACCAGTAGCTATGTGTTTGATCTCTTTCTCTCTCTCATGTTCTTGATTTGGCACGATCTTGATGTATCGCGAGCTTTGCTATTATAGTTGGATCTTATGATGTTTCTCCCCCTCTACTCTCTTGTGATGAATTGAGTTTTCCCTTTGAAGTTATCCTATCAGATTGAGCCTTTAAGGATTTGAGAACACTTGATGTATGTCTTGCATGTGCTTATCTGTGGTGACAATGGGATATCACGTGATCCACTTGATGTATGTTTTGGTGATCAACCTGTGAGTTCCGTGACCTCGTGAACTTATGCATAGGGGTTGGCACACGTTTTCGTCTTGACTCTCCGGTAGAAACTTCGGGGCACTCTTCGAAGTTCTTTGTGTTGGTTGAATAGATGAATCTGAGATTGTGTGATGCATATCGTATAATCATACCCACGGATACTTGAGGTGACATTGGAGTATCTAGGTGACATTAGGGTTTTGGTTGATTTGTGTCTTAAGGTGTTATTCTAGTACGAACTCTTGAATAGATCGATTAGGAAGAATAACTTTGAGGTGGTCTCGTACCCTACAATAATCTCTTCGTTTGTTCTCCGCTATTAGTGACTTTGGAGTGACTCTTTGTTGCATGTTGAGGGATAGTTATGTGATCCAATTATGTTATTATTGTTGAGAGAACTTGCACTAGTGAAAGTATGAACCCTAGGCCTTGTTTCCTAGCATTGCAATACCGTTTGTGCTCACTTTTACCACTTGCTACCTTGCTGTTTTTATATTTTTCAGATTACAAAAACCTATATCTACCATCCATATTGCACTTGTATCACCATCTCTTCTCCGAACTAGTGCACCTATACAATTTATCATTGTATTGGGTGTGTTGGAGACACAAGAGACTCTTTGTTATTTGGTTGCAGGGTTGCTTGAGAGATACCATCTTCATCCTACGCCTCCCATGGATTGATAAACCTTAGGTCATCCACTTGAGGGAAATTTGCTACTGTCCTACAAACCTCTGCACTTGGAAGCCCAACAACGTCTACAAGAAGAAGGTTGTGTAGTAGACATCACCCAGCGCTAGTTTCTGTTTTTCCTTGGTTTTCAGGTTTGCAGAAAAGGAATATCAAACGAAGTCCAAATGGAATAAAACTTTCGTGGTGATTTTTCTTGGACCAAAAGACACCCAGGAGGCTTGGAGTGCAAGTCAAAAGAGCCACGAGGTGGCGGCAAGGGTGGAGGGCGAGCCCTAGGGGGGCCTACCTTGTAGGCCCCTCGGTGACCTCCTGACCTAGTTCTTCCACCTATATATTGACATATATTCCTGAACCTCCAGAAGCATCCACAAAAACACTTTTCCACCGCCGCAACCTTTTGTTCCCGTGAGATACCATCTTGGGGCCTTTTTCGGCATCCTGCCGGAGGGGGATTCGATCACGGAGGGCATCTACATCAACCCTATTGCCCTTCTGATGAAGCGTGAGTAGTTTACCTTAGACCTACGGGTCCATAACTAGTAGCTAGATGGCTTCTTCTCTCTCTTTGATTCTCAATACCATGTTCTCCTCAATGTTCTTGGAGATCTATCCGATGTAATCTTATTTTGTGGTGTGTTTGTCGAGATCCGATGAATTGTGAATTTATGATCAGATTATCTATGAATATTATTTGAATCTTCTCTGAATTCTTATATGCATGATTTGATATCTTTGTATTTCTCTTCGAACTATCGGTTTGGTCTGGCCAACTAGATTGGTTTTTCTTGCAATGGGAGAAGTGCTTAGCTTTGGGTTCAATCTTGCGGTGTCCTCACCCGGTGAAAAAGTAGGGGTAGCGAGGCACGTATTGTATTGTTGCCATCGAGGATAAAAAGATGGGGTTTACATCATATTGCTTGAGTTTATTCCTCTACATCATGTCATCTTACTTAAAGCATTACTCTGTTCTTTATGAACTTAATACTCTAGATGCAGGCAGGAGTTGGTCGATGTGTGGAGTAATAGTAGTAGATGCAGACAAGAGTTGGTCTACTTGACACAGATGTGATGCCTATATCACATAATCATTGCCTTGGATATCGTCATAACTTTGCACTTTTCTATCAATTGCTCGACAGTAATTTGTTCACCCACCGTATTATTTGCCTTCATGAGAGAAGCCTCTAGTGAAACCTATGGCCCCCGGGTCTATTTTCCATCATATTAGCTTCCGATCTACTATTTTGCAATCTTTTATTTTCATATCTATAAACCAAAAAATCCAAAAATACTTAGTTATCTTTTGTTGAGTTTTATTTATCTTTATCATGTCTCACCTTTGCAAGTGACCGTGAAGGGATTGACAGCCCCTTTATCGTGTTGGGTGCAAGTGTTTGATTGTTTGTGCAGGTATTGGTGATTTGCGCGTTCTTCTCCTACTGGATTGATACCTTGGTTCTTAACTGAGCAAAATACTTATCTCTACTGTGCTACATCACCCTTTCCTCTTCAAGGGAAAAACCAACGCAAGCTCAAGATGTAGAAGGAAGAATTTCTGGCGCTGTTGCCGGGGAGATCTACGCCAAGTCAAGATCTACATCAAGCCTACCAAGTACCCATCATAAACTCCCATCTCTTGCATTACATTATTCGCCATTTGCCTCTCGTTTTCCTCTCCCCCACTTCTAAAATGATTTTTGGAAAGACTTGCCCTTTTCTTCGCCCTTCTTCCGTTCATTTTTTCGTTTGCTTTTTGTTTTTTCGTTTGCTAGATCGATTGTTGCCACAATGTCTAAATCTGGGGAGGTTATCGTTGAAAATCTTGAGGAAAAATTTGGATCTTGTTCTTTGGATCATGAAACTGAAACTTCTTCTAATTACAAAGTAAAAACTTTCCATATGGGAGATGGCAATATTATTGGGAAAAGTGTTATTCAAGAATTCTTTGATTGTACGGGATCTATGCCCATTAGTAAAAAATCCATTCTTCTCGATACAAACTGTTATGCGGATGCCATTGTTATGCTCGTTGAGAAACTAGAAAGAAAATTTGTGCACATCCATCCTGCTTTGCAAAAGGTGTTTTACGAACTTCCCAATATTAATCATCCTATAGCTAAAAAGATTGCCACCATCATCCTTATGCGAGAATTTGATTATATAATACAAGAGGCTAGGGATAATTTTTTCCTTCTATAATAAAGATGTGAACACCCTCCGATTGAAGATATCCTCCATGATAAAGAAACTATGCATAGTTTGGAATCTAGGGATTATCGATCTTACAGTGAAAATCTTAGGAGGAGAGTACCTTATGCAGAAATCTCTCAAGCCTTGTACCTTGAGGCCTACGAGGAATTTGATTGGATTACTGATACGTCTCCGACGTATGTATAATTTATGAAGTATTCATGCCATGTTTACAATAATTCCATATGATTTTGGTATGATTTGATTAGAACTAACCCGGACTGACGTTGTTTTCAGCAGAACTACCGTGGTGTTGCTTTTGTGTAGAAATAAAAGTCCTCAGAACAAGCTGGAAATTAACGGAGATTTTTTCTGGAAAATATGAAAAATACTGGAAGAAAAAGATACCAAAGAGGAGTCCCAGGGCCACCACAAGGGTGGCACCCCTAGGGCGCGCCCCCCCGTCCTTGTCATCGCTTCGTGGGGCCCCAGACGTGAAACCAACGCCAACCCCTCCTATAAATCCTAAAAACCCCCAAACAGAAGAGAGATCGGGAGTTCCGCCGCCGTAAGCCTATGTAGACACGAAAAACCAATCTAGGCCCTCTCTGGCACCCTGCCGGAGGGGGCCAACATCACCGGAGGCCATGGAGGAGGAAGCCGGAGGGGTCACCATCGTCATGGAGGCCAAGGACCATAGGAAGAACCTTGCCCCATCTAGGGGGGGCATGGAGGAGGAAGCACAAAGGGGAGAACCACTCCCCCTCTCTCTTGGTGGCACCGGAGTGCCATCGGGGGAATCATCGTCGCGGTGATCGTCTTCATCAACATCACCATCATCATCACCATCCTCATCTCTTTTACACGGTCCACTCTCCCGCACCCTGCTGTAATCCCCTACTTGAACATGGTGCTTTATGCCACATATTATGATCCAATGATGTGTTGCCATCCTATGATGTTTTGAGTAGATTTCTTTTGTCCTTTGGGTTGATTGATGATCTAGATTGGTTTGAGTTGCATGTTTTATTATTGGTGTTGTCCTATGGTTCTCTCCGTGTCGCACAAGCGTGAGGGATCCCCACTGTAGGGTTTTCAATATGTTCATGGTTTGCTTATTGTCTACGTTACGTGAGTGACTGAAACACAAACATGGTTAAACGGTTCATGGAGTATGGGAATACGGGGCACTTGATGTGTTAATGCTATGGTTGGGTTTTACCTTAATGATCTTTAGTAGTTGAGGATGCTTGCTAGAGTTCCAATCATAAGTGCATATGATCCAAGAAGAGAAAGTATGTTAGCTTATGCCTCTCCCTCATATGAAATTGCAATAATGATTACCGATCTTGTTAACGATTGCCTAGGATAATTCCGCACACCGACCCATCATTATTCCATACTCGCTATTTATAATATATAGTAATATATTCTAACTTTATGTTAACAACACCTACTTTTATATTTTCGTTCTCCGATATCATGCAAAGTTATCCTCTTCATACCCACAATGTAGTTTTATTTCTCGTTTCTAGTTGGAAGCAAACGTCCGGTGTACGTAGAGTCGTATCAGTGGCAGATAGGACTTGAGAGAATATTGATCTTACCTTCAGCTCCTTGTGGGTTCGACACTCCATACTTATCACTTCCATCTTTGGAAAGTGCTACGATGATTCCTTGCACTTGAGGATTATCAATTATAAGGGAAATTTATGTAGGATTTAATAGGGACTAGTTGAATAAGATGATGAAGGAACCCGTTAGAAACGAAATACGTGTTTTATATGATGATATTTATGGTGATGATCCTAATTATGGGTTTATGAATGTCAAAATCACTAATCAAAGTCCTTTTCATGATTTAAGTTAGTCTACTAGAAAGGAAATAAAGGAAAGGATAGATTTGCTAAGACGATTTTTGGAAGATTTTATGAGAAAGGAATTGCATACCAAAGATGACAATACCTAGGTCTATGTTTTTATGCCTAGCTAAGGGCGTTAAACGATAGTGCTTGTTGGGAGACAACCCAATTTTATTTCTGTTCTTGCTTTTTTTTGGTTCTGTTTTGTAATAAATAATTCATCTAGCCTCTCGTTAGATGTGTTTTTGTATTTTAATTAGTGTTTGTGCCAAGTAAGACCTTTGGGATGGCTTACGGTGATAGTTGATTTGATCTGGCTGAAAAATAGAAACTTTTACGCTCAGGAAAATAATTCTCGTTTTTAGCCGAAGCATGATAAAATATTGATTCTTTTTGCAGAAGATTAAAATACAAATTTCCTATTTTGTCCTAATTTTTTAGAATTTTTGGAGTTACAGAAGTATTCGAGAGTTACATATTGCTACAGACTGTTTTGTTTTTGACAGATTCGGTTTTCTTTGTGTTGTTTGCTTATTTTGATGAATCTATGGGTAGTATCGGGGGTATGAACCGTGGAGAAGTTGTAATACAGTAGATATGACACCAATATAAATAAAGAATGAGTTCACAACAGTACCATAAGTGGTGATTTATTTTCTTATACTAACGGATCTCATGAGATTTTCTGTTGAGTTTTGTGTTGTGAAGTTTTCAAGTTTTGGGTAAAGATTTGATGGACTATGGAATAAGGAGTGGCAAGAGCCTAAGCTTGGGGACGCCCAAGGCACCCCAAGGTGATATTCAAGGACAACCAAGAGCCTAAGCTTGGGGATGCCCCGGAAGGCATCCTCTCTTTTGTCTTCGTCTATCGGTAACTTTAGTTAAGGCTATATTTTTATTCACCACATGATATATGTTTTGCTTGGAGCGTCTTGTATGATATGACTCTTTGCTTTTTAGTTTTCCACAATCATCCTTGCTGTACACACATTTTGAGAGGGACACGCATGAATCGTGATTTGTTAGAATACTCTATGTACTTCACTTTTATGTTTTGAGCTAGGCAATTTTGCTCTAGTGCTTCACTTATATCTTTTTAGAGCATGGCGGTGGCTTTATTTTAGAGAAATTGTTGAACTCTCATGCTTCACTTATATTATTTTGAGAATCTCTAAACAGCATGGTAATTTGCTTTGTTTATGAATTTAGTCCTAATATGATAGGCATCCAAGAGGGATATAATAAAAACTTTCATATAAAGTGCATTGAATACTATGAGAAGTTTGATTCCTTATGATTGTTTTGAGATATGAGTATGGTGATATTAGAGTCATGCTAGTGAGTAATTGTGGATTGTAGAAATACTTGAGTTAAAGTTTGTGATTCCCGTAGCATGCACGCATGGTGAACCGTTATGTAACGAAGTTGGAGCATGAGGTACCTATTGATTGTCTTCCTTATGAGTGGCGGCGAGGATGGGTGATGGTCTTTTCCTACCAATCTATACCCCTAGGAGCACGCGCTTAGTACTTTGTTTCAATGACTAATAGATCTTTGCAATAAGTATGTGAGTTCTTTATGACTAATGTTGAGTCCATGGATTATATGCACTCTCGCCCTTCCACCATTGCTAGCCTCTCTAGTACCTCGCAACTTTCGCCGGTACCTTACACCCACCATATACCTTCCTCAAAATAGCCACCATACCTACATATTATGGCATTTCCATAGCCATTCCGAGATATATTTCCATGCAACTTCTACCGTTTCGTTTATTATGACAAACTTCATCATTGTCATATTGCTTTGCATGATCATGTAGTTGACATCGTATTTGTGGCAAAGCCACCATTCATCATTTTTTATACATGTCACTCTTGAGTCATTGCACATCCCGGTACACAGCCGGAGGCATTCATATAGAGTCATACTTTGTTCTAAGTATCAAGTTGTAATTCTTGAGTTGTAAGTAAATAAAAGTGTGATGATCATCATTAGAGCATTGTCCCATGTGAGAAAAAAATAAAAGATGCCAAAGAAGCCCACAAAAAAAGGCCAAAAAAGACCACCAAAAAATGAGAGAAAAGAGAGAAGGGGCAATGTTACTATCCTTTTTCCACACTTGTGCTTCAAAGTAGCACCATGATCTTCATGATAGAGAGTCTCCTATGTTGTCACTTTCATATACTAGTGGGAATTTTTCATTATAGAACTTGTCTTGTATATTCCAACGACGGGCTTCCTAAAATTTCCCTAGGTCTTCGTGAGCAAGCAAGTTGGATGCACACCCACTTAGTTTCTTTTTGAGCTTTCGTAAACTTATAGCTCTAGTGCATCTGTTGCAAGGCAATCCCTACTCATTCACATTTGATATCTATTGATGGGCATCTCCATAGCCCGTTGATATGGCTAGTTGATGTGAGACTATCTCCTTCTTTTTGTCTTCTCCTCAACCACCATATTCTATTCCACCTATAGTGCTATGTCCATGGCTCACGCTCATGTATTGCGTGAAAGTTGAAAAGGTTTGCGAACATCAAAAGTATGAAACAATTGCTTGGCTTGTCATCGGGGTTGTGCATAATTTGAGTATTTTGTGTGATGAAGATGGAGCATAGCCAGACTATATGATTTTGTAGGGATAACTTTATTTGGCCATGTTATTTTGAGAAGACATGATTGCTTATTAGTATGCTTGAAGTATTATCATTTTTATGTTAATATTAAACTTTTATTTTGAATCTTATGGATCTGAACATTCATGCCACAATAAAGAAAAATTACATGGATAAATATGTTAGGTAGCATTCCACATCAAAAATTATGTTTTTATCATTTACCTACTCGAGGACGAGCAGGAATTAAGCTTGGGGATGCTTGATACGTCTCCAACCTATCTATAATTTTTGATTGTTCCATGCTATTATATTATCTGTTTTGGATATTTTGTATGCATTAATATGTTATTTTATATTATTTTTGGGACTAACCTATTGTAACACCCACAATGCGGCTATATCTCCCACGTGTCGGGGCACGACTTAGAGGCTTAGCCGCATGGTAGGCTTGTCGCAAGAGGGGTAACCTTCACACATCCCATGTACTGAATAAGAAAGGGATAAAGAGTTGGCTTACAATCGCCACTTCACACAAATAACAAGTTAAACATACATCATCCAGAATACAATCAAGGTCCGACTACGGAACCAAAATAAAAGAAGACAACCCCAAATGCTAGATCCCCGATCGTTCCAACTGGGCTCCACTACTGATCAACCGGAAAAGACACATAACAACGATCAAGATCTTCATCGAGCTCCCACCTGAGCTGGGTTGTGCCACCTGCACTGGTATCATCGGCACCTTCAACTGTTTGGAAGTATCTGTGAGTCACGAGGACTCAGCAATCTCACGCCCGCGAGATCAAGACTATTTAAGCTTATGGGTAGGAGAAGGTAGTGAGGTGGAGCTGCAGCAAGCACTAAGCATATATGGTGGCTAACTTACGCAAATAAGAGCGAGAAGAGAAGCAACACAACAGTCAAGAAGCTAGATGTCGGTGTCAAAACCGGCGGATCTCGGGTAGGGGGTCCCGAACTGTGCGTCTAAGGCGGATGGTAACAGGAGGCAGGGGACACGATGTTTTACCCAGGTTCGGGCCCTCTTGATGGAGGTAAAACCCTACGTCCTGCTTGATTGTTCTTGATAATACGAGTAGTACAAGAGTTGATCTACCACGAGATCGGAGAGGCTAAACCCTAGAAGCTAGCCAATGGTATGATTGTATGTTGTCCTACGGACTAAAACCCTCCGGTTTATATAGACACCGGAGGAGGCTAGGGTTACACAAGGTCGGTTACAAAGGAGGAGATATGCATATCCGTACTGCCTAGCTTGCCTTCCACGCCAAGTAGAGTCCCATCCGGACACGGGACGAAGTCTTCAATCTCGTATCTTCATAGTCCAACAGTCCGGCCAAAGGATATAGTCCGGCTGTCCGGAGACCCCCTAATCCAGGACTCCCTCAGTAGCCCCTGAACCAGGCTTCAATGACAATGAGTCTGGCGCACAGTGTTGTCTTCGGCATTGCAAGGAGGGTTCCTCCTCCGAATACACCACGGAAGAGTTTGAATACATGGATAGTGTCCGACCCTGCAAAATAAGTTCCACATACCACCGTAGAGAGAATAATATTTCCACAAATCTAATCTGCTGACACGTTTTGGCAGCATGACATCACTCCACGGCCCGATAATCATTTGAACCATTTTTCTTTAACCAGCCCCGCACATAATGCGAGGTGGTTTCTCGACACGTCTTTTCAAAGCAGAGATCGTGTTCCCCTTATTACGGGATTCTCATCAATACGGACGTGGGTAACCCAACCGCGCCATCAATTACGGCGCTTGGGGGATAAGCGAGTTTTACCAGGCTAATGGGGGCACATAGTTTAGTCCGCCCTTATAAAGGGATAAGATCTCACCTTTTTCTATCCATGCCTTCTTCCTCCTTTCTCATCCATTCTCGCGCACTCGAGCTCCAGCGCCCAAGTCCACATCCTTCTCCTCAACCCTCTCTAAACATGTCCGGAGCGGGAGGCAAGTGGATGGCCTCCTCCGTCACGGAGGGGCACATCAAAAAGCTACGTGGAGCCGGATACCTAGCCGCGGATATCACGCACCGGCTGCCAGCCGCAGGGCAGATCGTCCCTACCCCGGAACCTCACAAAAGGGTGGTTTTCCTCCCCCACTTCGTCCGCGGACTGGGGTTTCCCCTCCATCCATTCGTCCGCGGCCTCATGTTCTATTATGGGCTGGACTTTCATGATCTGGCCCCGAATTTCATCCTCAACATCTCGGCGTTCATCGTCGTGTGCGAGGCTTTCCTCCGCATCCGGCCCCACTTCGGCCTATGGCTGAAGACCTTCAATATCAAGCCGAAGGTAGTAGGCGGCCAACAAGCGAGATGCGGTGGAGCCATGGTGGGAAAAAAGCCCAACGTTACATGGCTCGAGGGCTCCTTTGTGGAGACCATAAAGGGGTGGCAATCGGGGTGGTTCTACATCACCGAGCCATGCGACACCAACTGGGTGGCGGCCCCCAAGTTCCGATTCAGAATCCCCACGCAGCTCACTTCCTGGAAGGAGAAGGGCCTGTCTTGGGGCTCATCAGTGGAGCTGGACGGACTCCAGAAGTGTATCCGGAACATGACAAGCAAGAAACTTAAGCTTGTCAACATAGTCCAGGTCATGCTCTTCCGTCGGATCCTCCTGTGCCAACAACGGGCTTTTAACTTGTGGGAGTTCGACCCGGCCCAGCACCAGACTCTGCGTGAGCTCTTCGACACGACGCATAAGGACGTCTGGAAGGTGCTATTCAAGGGCGCTGAGGTCCCCCCTTCTCTTACCAAGGACCGCGGGCTAAGCGCGAAGCGCCTTGCAAATCCGGTAAGTTCTGTACATCTGGCAGGTTATTTATTTCCCATAGCTTAACCATGTGCGGGGTCTGAGCTCCCATGCCTTTGACAGGACTGGGTGGAGACATTGAAGCAGATTAACTGTCCGGCCCCTCTGCCCAAAGACCCTAGGGACGCTCTCCTAACGGAGATGCGGACTCCAACTCCTTATGCGGTGCCGGAGAAGACCAAGAAGAAGGCCAAGGGAACCCAAAAGAGTTCCCGGTGCCAGGTGGTATCGCACTCATCGTCCGATAACTCCGAGACGCACTCCTCCCATGAAAACGAGGAGAAGGAAGACGAAGACTCTCCCCCTCCAGCCGGGGGAGACAAGAAAAGGAAAGCCGCCCCAACCGGGGAGGCCGAAGGGTCCAAGAAGGGAAGGACTCTCCTTCCGGACTGTTCCACCACCGCCGCCGACGGCGAAGACGAGTGGCTGCTCAGGGCCAAGCCCCTGACGAAGTCGTAAGTATTCAGATACCAGAGTAACTCATAGCATACTTTTGTTGCACTGTTTCTCCTAACGTCGAATATGATTATGCAGTCCGCCCAAGCCCGTATCGATGTATCATCGTCGGACGGTTCCTTGGACTCGTCGGACATGGATAGTGATACACTTCCAACTGCCGCCTCTCCTTGCTCTACGGACAATGCCGAGGTATTGTCTCAAGGGGCACCGAGCCGGGGGGGACAGTCCCGGAGGCGCCTCAAGGCGACCTTCCGGACTCCAGGAGCAAAGGGAGGAAGGCTCCCAGGGGCTCCAAGTCCGGCCCGCAGCCGGACACCGCGCTGGAACCTCTAGTGGTTCCGGATTCAGGCAGGCGGCCCCCTTCCAAGAAGGGCAAGCCGTTCGTGCCGGTGACCTCTGTCCAACCAGAGGCACCGGACGACCTACTGGGAGCGCTTCGCGGCGCTTCCATCGACAAAGAGCACCACACTACTATGAGTGCGGTGATCAAGAAGGTTCAGTCCGCCAAGAGCGGACTGACTGAAGCCTGTGCTAGCCTTCTAACAGGCTTTGAGGTAAGTATTTAAAATATAGGAAAAATATTACCGCATAGACAGTAGCCCCTGATGCTCTGTTTGGTGTTCACAAAGAAAAGCTGAATAGAGGATCGAATAATATCTGTAGGAGTCTAATATAAGTATGTCTGTATGCGTATGCAGGCTTCACTGCTGACCTTTGCCGCACTGACTGCGGAGGTCGCCGCACTGAAGCAGAATTTCGAGCGGTCCGAGAAAGAGCTCAGCCTTGCCAAGAGGCAGCTCGAGGAGAACAAAGGTAAGTAATAACTTGTCTGTATAAAAAAGAAAATGTGGTTGCGTACTGACAGGATCATCATGAATGTGCCAGGGGCCACGACCGAAGTGGCAACCCTGAAGCAAGCGTTGTCCGAGGCCGAAAACAAAGCGGCCAAGGAGCGCACCGAGCGGGAGAGACAAGAGGCATGGGTGGGCGAGGTGCATCAAGAGCTCCAGGCTCTCGTGAAGAAACACGAGACTTTGGAGCTTGACTCGAAGACGCGAGAGTCCGAGCTTGCCGCGGCCCTCGAGAGCACAAAGCATGCCAAGGCTGAAGCCCAAAAGGCCCTCCAGGAAATTGAGGCAATGAGGAATATAGCGGCGGGTAAGGCATTCAATATGCAAAGCAAGCATGTGAAAGTAAATTACTTGTTACTTACCCGAGTCCGGAGCTCTCTAGGAGCATTCGCATATTTGCCCCGCAGCGCGTCGGATGCTGTGAAGTTTTACCGGGCCGAGGAGGGAAGCTCGATGGAGAAGTTGTTTTGGTCTCAGTATATTGGGACCGAACACCCGATGCCTATGAGCGACCAGCTGAAGCAACTGGTCGAGCTGCACAAGGCGTCCAAACAAGCCATGAGGGGCCTTATAGTCCAGATGTGGCCTGGTGACTCCCTTCCCAATAGCTACTTCGGCCTGGTGAGGTGGCTTGTGGATGCCTGCCCACGGCTGGAAGTCATCAAGTGGTTCGTTTGTATCGAAGGTGCCCGCCGGGCTTTTGCCCGTGCCAAGGTGCACTCGGCCAAGATGGACGCCGAGAAGCAGGTGAAGGAGGGGCCGCCGTAGGGCAAGGAGCATCGCCACCCCGGAATGTATTATGAGGGTGTCCTGAAGGGTGCCCGTCTTGTGGAGGGCGAGTGTGCGAAGGATGTAATATTTGAATGAACTTGCTCGTGTGATCCTGTATTATGAAAACTTGTTCATATGCGCTATGCAACGCTTGTTTGAATTTAAAATATTACCTTCTGTGCGGCTGTTTATTAAATCTGAGAGATGGCTAGTCGTCGGCTTCTGCCCCCATGCCACGAGTGCTGGGGTGTTCAGGATGAATCTGAGCACTCTTGTTCCCATTGTTGGGTCCTTCGAGGGAGGTGCTCAGCGCAATGAACAAGGCAATCGGACTATAATGCTTTATCACTCTCACTTAGCCATAGAAGTCTACAATTTTAAATTTTGGCGAAGCCCCTAGTATTCGTAGGCCGAATTCGGGGCGCTATACACGCCTTAAGCCGGACAAAGCCGACTCCTCGCTCTAAGCGGCATAAGTCTTTAGGGACTCGAGACCTCTCGAACAGCGACCAGCTCTCGCCTTATCATGACAGTCAGTTTTAGCTTTCTCTACTGAGGTGCTTAGCCCAGATGAACCGGGGCATAATCGCAGTAGTTCTCCTAGTGCTACCTTAGCCGATATAGCGGAACGTAAGGTACCAAAACATGGGAGCCGGGCAAACCCAACTATTGACCCAAGACATGATTCGAAGCTGATGCATATAATGCTATAAGTTCGGGGTGCCGCACTGTCGAAAGTGTTCGGACTTCTCACGCCGTATTATGGGGTAAGCTTAAGCCCCTGGCGTATTGGCCGTACCAGAGTGTACGGGTGCTGAATGTCATGAATGAACATATATATATATATATATATATATATAAAGAAAGAATAGAGAATGCGATAATAGTCTAGTGCTATGCATTGTTTATTCAAAAAGGTGCATCGAAGCAGAATGATACAAGTAGTGCGATAAGCAAAAAGTAGGACTATTTGACATGTCCCCTCCAAGGGCAAGCTGAGGAATGGTATTTAAAGTAGGTATTTCACTCGTTATCAGAGACCACCTGGGAATTCCTTGATGTGACGTAGCTTTTTGCCTCCTTGGTTGTTGTATCGTGTGTCCGACAATCGTACTCCTGGACGGGGCTTCCAGAGATTAAAGTCCTGAAAGAAAGAAAAATAATAAAGCGGGAAGCCCCTAGTGCGGTTGAGCCGCGTCTTGGGGCGTGCCGTAGTCGTGCCCCCCTCCCCACCTGTGCCCATGGTATTTTCAATGCGTAATTATGTACGCGTGGAACGGATTTTGCCGTTTGGTTGGGACTGGGGTGGGGGCCGCATTGCTATGTGAGCTCAGAACGTGCCAGGCGGTCTTGTTGCCGATTACTCCGGGCGCGCTTGAAGGTGTCCGGGTCTTTAATCGCCGAACTGGTGGATTGCCTTAAGAAGCTGCTTTGCGCTTCTACTGCGAGGGCCGCAGTGTGCTCCTCCATGTGGAGAGAGCGCTCTATGTTTCCATTGACTGTGATGACCCCCCGAGGTCCTGGCATCTTGAGCTTGAGATATGCATAGTGCGGTACCGCGTTGAATCTCGCAAATGCGGTTCGCCCGAGCAGTGCATGATAGCCGATGCGGAACGGGACTATATCGAAGATTAACTCCTCGCTTCGGAAGATATCCGGGGATCCGAAGACCACTTCCAGTGTGACTGAGCCTGTGCAATGGGCCTCTACACCTGGTATGACGCCTTTGAAGGTCGTTTTTGTGGGTTTGATCCTTGAGGGGTCTATACCCATTTTGCACACCGTGTCCTGATAAAGCAGGTTCAGGCTGCTGCCGCCATCCATAAGGACTCGAGTGAGGTGAAATCCGTTGATGATTCGGTCGAGGACCAGTGCGGCTAATCCGCCATGACGGATACTAGTGGGATGGTCCCTGCGATCGAAGGTGATCGGGCAGGAGGACCATGGGTTGAACTTTGGGGCGACTGGCTCCAATGCATATACATCCCTTAACGCACGCTTCCGCTCCCTCTTGGGGATGTGGGTTGCGTATGTCATGTTCACCGTCCGCACTTGTGGGGGAACCTCTTCTGTCCTCCGGTGTTCGGCTGCCGGGGCTCCTCCTCGTCATCGCTATGTGACCCCTTATCTTTGTTTTCGGCATTTAACTTGCCTGCCTGGTTGAACACCCAACATTCCCTGTTGGTGTGGTTGGCTGGCTTGTCGGGGGTGCCATGTATTTGGCATGAGCGATCGAGTATTCGGTCCAAACTGGACGGGCCCGGAGTGCTTCTTTTGAATGGCTTTTTCCGCTGACCGGGTTTAGAGCCTCTGAATCTGGCATTGACTGCCGTATCCTCGGTATTGTCGCTATTGACGCGGCACTTATGTTTGTTGCGACGTGACCTGCCATTGCTATCCTTGGTATCTGAAGTACCGTGGTTCTTTGATATGTTATTGCTGCGAGCAAGCCAGCTGTCTTCTCCCGCGCAAAAGCGGGTCATGAGTGTCGTGAGGGCTGCCATAGATTTCGGCTTTTCCTAGCCAAGGTGCCGGGCGAGCCACTCGTCGTGGATGTTGTTCTTAAAAGCTGCTAGGGCCTCCGCATCCGGACAGTCGACGATTTGATTTTTCTTTGTCAGGAACCGTGTCCAGAATTGCCTGGCCGATTCCTCTGGCTGCTGAATTATGTGGCTCAAGTCATCGGCATCTGGTGGTCGCACATAGTGTTGGAAATATGCCCTAGAGGCAATAATAAATTGGTTATTATTATATTTCCTTGTTCATGATAATCGTTTATTATCCATGCTATAATTGTATTGATAGGAAACTCAGATACATGTGTGGATACATAGACAACACCATGTCCCTAGTAAGCCTCTAGTTGACTAGCTCGTTGATCAATAGATGGTTACGGTTTCCTAACCATGGACATTGGATGTCGTTGATAACGGGATCACATCATTAGGAGAATGATGTGATGGACAAGACCCAATCCTAAGCCTAACACAAAGATCGTGTAGTTCGTATGCTAAAGCTTTTCTAATGTCAAGTATCATTTCCTTAGACCATGAGATTGTGCAACTCCCAGATACCGTAGGAATGCTTTGGGTGTATCAAACGTCACAACGTAACTGGGTGACTATAAAGGTGCATTACAGGTATCTCCGAAAGTGTCTGTTGGGTTGGCATGAATCGAGACTGGGATTTGTCACTCCGTGTAAGCGGAGAGGTATCTCTGGGCCCACTCGGTAGGACATCATCATATGCGCAATGTGACCAAGGAGTTGATCACGGGATGATGTGTTACGGAATGAGTAAAGAGACTTGCCGGTAACGAGATTGAACTAGGTATTGGATTCCGACGATCGAATCTCGGGCAAGTAACATACCGATAGACAAAGGGAATTGTATACGGGATTGATTAAGTCCTTGACATCGTGGTTCATCCGATGAGATCATCGTGGAACATGTGGGAGCCATCATGGGTATCCAGATCCCGCTGTTGGTTATTGACCGGAGAACGTCTCGGTCATGTCTGCATGTCTCCCGAACCCGTAGGGTCTACACACTTAAGGTTCGGTGACGCTAGGGTTGTAGAGATATTAGTATGCGGTAACCCGAATGTTGTTCGGAGTCCCGGATGAGATCCCGGACGTCACGAGGAGTTCCGGAATGGTCCGGAGGTAAAGAATTATATATAGGAAGTGCTATTTCGGCCATCGGGACAAGTTTCGGGGTCACCGGTATTGTACCGGGACCACCGGAAGGGTCCCGGGGGTCCACCGGGTGGGGCCACCTGCCCCGGGGGGCCTCATGGGCTGTAGGGGGTGTGCCTTGGCCTATATGGGCCAAGGGCACCAGCCCCAAGAGGCCCATGCGCCAAGAGAGAGAAAAAAGGGGAGAGTCCTACAAGGGGAAGGCACCTCCGAGGTGCCTTGGGGAGGATGGACTCCTCCCCACCCTTGGCCGCACCCCTTCCTTGGAGGAAGGGGCAAGGGCTGCGCCTCCCCCTCTCCCTTGGCCCTATATATAGTGGGGAAAAAGGAGGAGCAAACCAATCTAAGGCCTGGCGCCTCCCTCTCCCTCCCGTGTCACATCTTCCTCCTCCCGCAGCGCTTAGCGAAGCCCTGTTGGAATCCCGCTACTTCCACCACGCCGTCGTGCTGCTGGATCTCCATCAACCTCTCCCTCCTCCTTGCTGGATCAAGGCATGGGAGACGTCTCCGTTCCGTACGTGTGTTGAATGCGGAGGTGCCGTCCGTTCGGCGCTAGGATCATCGGTGATTTGAATCACGACGAGTACGACTCCATCAACCCCGTTCTCTTGAACGCTTCCGCTTAGCGATCTACAAGGGTATGTAGATGCACTCTCCTTCCCCTCGTTGCTAGTCTCTCCATAGATAGATCTTGGTGATACGTAGGAAAATTTTGAATTTCTGCTACGTTCCCCAACAGTGGCATCATGAGCTAGGTCTATTGCGTAGATTCTATGCACGAGTAGAACACAAAGTAGTTGTGGGCGTTGATTTTGTTCAATATGCTTGCCGTTACTAGTCTTATCTTGATTCGGCGGCATCGTGGGATGAAGCGGCCCGGACCGACCTTACACGTACTCTTACGTGAGACAGGTTCCACCGACTGACATGCACTAGTTGCATAAGGTGGCTAGCGGGTGTCTGTCTCTCCTACTTTAGTCGGATCGGATTCGATGAAAAGGGTCCTTATGAAGGGTAAATAGCAATTGGCATATCATGTTGTGGTTTTGCGTAGGTAAGAAACGTTCTTGCTAGAAACCCATAGCAGCCACGTAAAACATGCAAACAACAATTAGAGGACGTCTAACTTGTTTTTGCAGGGTATGCTATGTGATGTGATATGGCCAAAAGGATGTGATGAATGATATATGTGATGTATGAGATTGATCATGTTCTTGTCAAGGGAATCACGACTTGCATGTCGATGACGAGACAACTTCAAGAAGACACGATGATGGAGATCATGATGATGGAGATCATGGTGTCATGCCGGTGACAAGATGATTATGGAGCCCCAAGATGGAGATCAAAGGAGCTATATGATATTGGCCATATCATGTCACTATTATTTGATTGCATATGATGTTTATCATGTTTATACATCTTATTTGCTTAGAACGACGGTAGTAAATAAGATGATCCCTCATAATAATTTCAAGAAAGTGTTCCCCCTAGCTGTGCACCGTTGCTACAGTTCGTCGTTTCGAAGCACCACGTGATGATCGGGTGTGATAGATCCTTACGTTCACATACAACGGGTGTAAGACAGATTTACACACGCAATACACTTAGGTTGACTTGACGAGCCTAGCATGTGCATAGACATGGCCTCGGAACACAGAAGACCGAAAGGTCGAGCATGAGTCGTATAGAAGATACGATCAACATGAAGATGTTCACCGACGTTGACTAGTCCGTGTCACGTGATGATCGGACACGGCCTAGTTGACTCGGATCATGTAATCGCTTAGATGACTAGAGGGATGTCTATCTAAGTGGGAGTTCATAAGATGAACTTAATTATCCTGAACATAGTCAAAAGGTTTTTGCAAATTATGTCGTAGCTCGCGCTTTAGTTCTACTGTTTAGATATGTTCCTAGAGAAAATTTTAGTTGAAAGTTGATAGTAGCAATTATGCGGACTAGGTCCGTAAACTGAGGATTGTCCTCATTGCTTCATAGAAGGCTTATGTCCTTAATGCACCGCTCAGTGTGCTGAACCTCGAACGTCGTCTGTGGATGTTGCGAACATCTGACATACACGTTTTGATAACTACATGATAGTTCAGTTAAACGGTTTAGAGTTGAGGCACCAAAGACGTTTTGAAACGTCACGAAACATATGAGATGTTTTGAGGGCTGAAATTGGAATTTCAGGCTCGTGCCCACGTCAAGAGGTATAAGACCTCCGACGATTTTCTTAGCCTGCGAACTAAGGGAGAAAAGCTCAGTTGTTGAGCTTGTGCTCAGATTGTCTGAGTACAACAATCACTTGAATCAAGTGGGAGTTAATCTTCCAGATGAGATAGTGATGTTTCTCCGAAGTCATTACCACCAAGCTGCTTGAGCTTCGTGATGAACTATGATATATCAGGGACATATATGATGATCCTTGAGATGTTCGCGATGTTTGACACCGCGAAAGTAGAAATCAAGAAGGAGCATCAATTGTTGATGGTTGGTGAAACCACTAGTTTCAAGAAGGGCAAGGGCAAGAAGGGATACTTCATGAAATGGCAAATCAGCTGCTGCTCTAGTGAAGAAACCCAAGGTTGAACCCAAACCCGAGACTGAGTGCTTCTGTAATAAGGGGAACAGCCACTGGAGCAGAATTACCCTAGATACTTGGTAAATAAGAAGGCTGGCAAGGTCAATAGAAGTATATTGGATGTATTGTGTTGATGTGTACTTTACTAGTACTCCTAGTAGCACCAGGGTATTAGATACCGGTTCGGTTGCTAAGTGTTAGTAACTCGAAATAAAAGCTACGGAATAAACGGAGACTAGCTAAAGGTGAGCGGACGATATGTGTTGGAAGTGTTTCCAATGTTGATATGATCAAGCATCGCACGCTCCCTCTACCATCGAGATTGGTATTAAAACCTAAATAATTGTTATTTGGTGTTTGCGTTGAGCATAGACATGATTGGATTATGTCTATCGCGATACGGTTATTCATTTAAGGAGAATAATGGTTACTCTGTTTATTTGAATAATACCTTCAATGGTCTTACGCCTAAAATGAATGGTTTATTGAATCTCGATTGTAGTAATACACATGTTCATGCCAAAAGATATAGGATAGTAATGATAGTACCACCTACTTGTGGCACTGCCACGTAAGTCATATCGGTATAAAACGCATGAAGAAGCTCCATGTTGATGGATCTTTGGGCTCACTCGTTTTGAAAGGTTTGAGACATGCGAACCATGTCTGTTGGTGTATATGCATGAAGAAACTCCATGCAAATGGACCGTTTGAACTCACTTGATTTTGAATCACTTGAGGCATGCAAATCATACCACATGGGCAAGATGACTGAAAGCCTCGTTTTCAGTAAAATGGAACAAGAAAGCAACTTGTTGGAAGTAATACATTTTTGATGTGTGCAGTCCAATGAGTGCTGAGGCATGTAGTGGATATCGTTATGTTCTTACTTCACAGATAATTTGAGTAGATGTTGAGTATATTTACTTGATGAATCACGAGTCTGAATTATTGAAAGGTTCAAGTAATTTCAGTGTGAAGTTGGAAGATCGTCGTGATAAGAGGATAAAAATATCTATGATATGATCATAGAGATGAATATCTGAATTACGAGTTTGGCACAGAATTAAGACATTGTGGAAATTGTTTCACAACTAATACAGCCTGGAACACCATAGTGTGATGGTGTGTCCAAACATCATAACTGCACCCTATTGGATATGATGCATACCATGATGTTTCTTATTGAATTACCACAATAGTTTATGGGTTAGGCATTAGAGACAACCACATTCACTTTAAATAGGGCACCACGTAATTCCGATGATATGACACCGTATGAACTATGGTTTAGAGAAACCTAAGCTGTCATTTCTTGAAAGTTTGGGGCTGCGACGCTTATGTGAAAAAGTTTCAGGCTGATAAGCTCGAACCCAAAGCGGATAAATGCATCTTCATAGGACACCCAAAACAGTTGGGTATACCTCCTATCTCAGATCCGAAAGCAATAAGGGATTGTTTCTAGAATCGGGTCCTTTCTCGAGGAAAAGTTTCTCTCGAAAGAATTGAGTGGGAGGATGGTGGAGACTTGATGAGGTTATTGAACCGTCACTTCAACTAGTGTATAGCAGGGCACAAAGAGTTGTTCCTGTGGCACCTACACCAATTGAAGTGGAAGCTTATGATATTGATCATGAGACTTCGGATCAAGTCACTCCCAAACCTCGTGGGATGACAAGGATGCGTACTACTTCAGAGTGGTACGTAATCCTGTCTTGGAATTCATGTTGCTAGACAACAATGAACCTACGAGCTATGGAGAAGCGATGGTGGGCTCGGATTCCGATAAATGGCTTGAGGCCATAAAATCTGAGAGAGGATCCATGTATGGAAACAAAGTGTAGACTTTGGCAGAGCAGCTCGATGGTCGTAAGGCTGTTGAGTGCAGATGGATTTTAAAAGGAAGACGGACAATGATAGTAAATATCACCATTAAGAAAGCTCGACTTGTCGTTAAGATGTTTCCCGGCAAGTTCAAGGAGTTGACTACGATGAGACTTTCTCACTTGTAGTGATGCTAAGAGTCTGTTGGAATTATATTAGCGATTAATGCATTATTTATGAAATCTTGCAGATAGGATGTCAAAACATTGTTTCCTCGACGATTTTCTTGAGGAAAGGTTGTATGTGATACAACCGGAAGGTTTTGTCAATCCTGAAAAGATACTAATAAGTATGCAAAGCTCCAGCAATCCTTCTGAGGACTGGAGTGAGCATCTCGGAGTTGGAATGTACACTTTGATGAGATGATCAAAGATTTTGGGTTTATACAAAGTTTATGAGAAACTTGTATTTCCAAAGAAGTGAGTGGGAGCACTATAGAATTTCTGAGGAGTATATGTTTTAACATATTGTTGATCAGAAATGATGTAGAATTTCTAGAAAGCATGTAGGGTTATTTGGAAAGTGTTTTTCAATGGAAAGCCTGGATTAAGCTACTTGAACATTGAGCATCAAGATCTATAAGGATAGATCAAAACGCTTAATGGTACTTTCAAATGAGCACATACCTTGACATGATCTTGAAGGTGTTCAAGATGGATCAGTCAAAGAAGGAGTTCTTGCCTGAGTTGTAAGGTATGAAGTTAAGACTTAAAGCTCGACCACGGCAGAATAGAGAGAAAGGACGAAGGTCGTCCCCTATGCTTAAGACATAGGCTCTACAGTATGCTATGCTGTGTACCGCACCTGAAGTGTGCCTTGCCATGAGTCAGTCAAGGGGTACCAGAGTGATCCAAGAATGGATCACAGGACAGCGGTCAAAGTTATCCTTAGTAACTAGTGGACTAAGGAATTTTTCTCGATTATGGAGGTGGTAAAGGAGTTCGTCGTAAAGGGTTACGTCGATGCAAGCTTAACACCTAGCCGGATAGCTCTGAGTAGAGATGCCGGATACGTATAATGGAGCAACAATTTAGAATAGCTCCAAGTAGAACAGTTATTTGGAATAGCTCCAAATAGAGCGTGGTAGCTACATCTAGGAGATGACATAGAGATTTGTAAAGCACACACGGATCTGAAAGGTTCGGACCCGTTGACTAAAACCTCTCTCACAAGCAACATGATCAAACCTAAAACTCATTAAGTGTTAATCACATAGTGATGTGAACTAGACTACTGACTCTAGTAAACTCTTGGGTGTTAGTCACATGGCGATGTGACCTGTGAGTGTTAATCACATGGCGATGTGAACTAGATTATTGACTCTAGTGCAAGTGGGAGACTGTTGGAAATATGCCCTAGAGGCAATAATAAATTGGTTATTATTATATTTCCTTGTTCATGATAATCGTTTATTATCCATGCTATAATTGTATTGATAGGAAACTCAGATACATGTGTGGATACATAGACAACACCATGTCCCTAGTAAGCCTCTAGTTGACTAGCTCGTTGATCAATAGATGGTTACGGTTTCCTAACCATGGACATTGGATGTCGTTGATAACGGGATCACATCATTAGGAGAATGATGTGATGGACAAGACCCAATCCTAAGCCTAGCACAAAGATCGTGTAGTTCGTATGCTAAAGCTTTTCTAATGTCAAGTATCATTTCCTTAGACCATGAGATTGTGCAACTCCCGGATACCGTAGGAATGCTTTGGGTGTATCAAACGTCACAACGTAACTGGGTGACTATAAAGGTGCATTACAGGTATCTCCGAAAGTGTCTGTTGGGTTGGCACGAATCGAGACTGGGATTTGTCACTCCGTGTAAGCGGAGAGGTATCTCTGGGCCCACTCGGTAGGACATCATCATATGCGCAATGTGACCAAGGAGTTGATCACGGGATGATGTGTTACGGAACGAGTAAAGAGACTTGCCGGTAACGAGATTGAACTAGGTATTGGATTCCGACGATCGAATCTCGGGCAAGTAACATACCGATAGACAAAGGGAACTATATACGGGATTGATTAAGTCCTTGACATCGTGGTTCATCCGATGAGATCATCGTGGAACATGTGGGAGCCATCATGGGTATCCAGATCCCGCTGTTGGTTATTGACCGGAGAACGTCTCGGTCATGTCTGCATGTCTCCCGAACCCGTAGGGTCTACACACTTAAGGTTCGGTGACGCTAGGGTTGTAGAGATATTAGTATGCGGTAACCCGAATGTTGTTCGGAGTCCCGGATGAGATCCCGGACGTCACGAGGAGTTCCGGAATGGTCCGGAGGTAAAGAATTATATATAGGAAGTGCTATTTCGGCCATCGGGACAAGTTTCGGGGTCACCGGTATTGTACCGGGACCACCGGAAGGGTCCCGGGGGTCCACCGGGTGGGGCCACCTGCCCCGGGGGGACACATGGGCTGTAGGGGGTGTGCCTTGGCCTATATGGGCCAAGGGCACCAGCCCCAAGAGGCCCATGCGCCAAGAGAGAGAAAAAAGGGGAGAGTCCTACAAGGGGAAGGCACCTCCGAGGTGCCTTGGGGAGGATGGACTCCTCCCCACCCTTGGCCGCACCCCTTCCTTGGAGGAAGGGGCAAGGGCTGCGCCTCCCCCTCTCCCTTGCCCTATATATAGTGGGGAAAAAGGAGGAGCAAACCAATCTAAGGCCTGGCGCCTCCCTCTCCCTCCCGTGTCACATCTTCCTCCTCCCGCAGCGCTTAGCGAAGCCCTGTTGGAATCCCGCTACTTCCACCACGCCGTCGTGCTGCTGGATCTCCATCAACCTCTCCCTCCTCCTTGCTGGATCAAGGCATGGGAGACGTCTCCGTTCCGTACGTGTGTTGAACGCGGAGGTGCCGTCCGTTCGGCGCTAGGATCATCGGTGATTTGAATCACGACGAGTACGACTCCATCAACCCCGTTCTCTTGAACGCTTCCGCTTAGCGATCTACAAGGGTATGTAGATGCACTCTCCTTCCCCTCGTTGCTAGACTCTCCATAGATAGATCTTGGTGATACGTAGGAAAATTTTGAATTTCTGCTACGTTCCCCAACACATAGGTGCCCTGGAAGTTGTCGAGGAATGCGGATTCTAGATCTTCCCAATAGCCAATGGATTCTGTTGGCAGGCTGTTGAGCCAATTTCGAGCTGGTCCTTTGAGCTTGAGTGGGAGGTATTTGATGGCGTGTAGATCGTCACCGCGGGCCATGTGGATGTGCAGGAGGAAGTCCTCGATCCATACCGCAGGATCTGTTGTGCCGTCGTATGATTCGATATTTACGGGTTTGGAACCCTCTAGGATTTGGTGATCCATTACTTCGTCTGTGAAGCTATGGGG